>NC_091760.1:97366566-97670089 GCF_029378745.1 Bos indicus | reverse complement strand
TGATAATTGTAGAATTTTATGTAGTATTTCTTGCTTTAAAAAGAAACACAAAAACTAAACCTGTTCAGCAAGCTCCTTTGAGATTTTTCAGTTTTCAGAAGTTACTGCAGTCAGTACTGGGTGTAAAGCTTTCGTAGTACAAAGTGTATATAGTAAGCCAGCACCAGCTTTCCTTGTAATTGTTCTGTCACACACCCTGCATATCAGCACCTCTGGAATAGACTCAAGTGTCAAAATAATTGAGAAATATGGGCTGTTAAAATAGTTTCAAAATGTAAATCCTAGTATTAAGTACCTTTAATTTTATAACCTAATCAGGTACATGGATTCTTATGCAAAATGTGTTATAGGAATTGTGATATGATTCAGTCAGACCCCTTGGATATCATCTAGCTTAATCCTTTACCCAATGCATAAATCAGCTCCAGGTTTATATTCACTGCATTAAGTAATAATTACATGTTTATGCCACAATCAAAACCGAGGGCGAGAGGATTTTGTTATTACTGGTTCCTTCAGTCAGGTATACCAACCACACGCTGCACACTACACAGTAGATGTTCCAATGGTTTGCTAAGTGAATGGGTAAGTGAATGGCAGTATTTAGATGTGTTTAGTGATTTAGCAAGCTTTTAGAAAAATCTCATTAGCTCATCTGTGTGAATTTTCTACCTTAATCCTAAGGAGAACAAAGACTGTGGGTGTCCCAGGAAATGGATCATAATAAATAAATATTTTTTAGTCAAAGCTCTTAAGTGTGAAACAAACCATTAAAAAAAGAAATTGAGAGAGAAATAAGTAGGAGCAACTTTTGAAAATACCCCACTATGTGGTCTGGAATCATAGTTTATACAGCTTAAAGATGATTTAAACAAAATCAACCTTTTGAGTAGTACAGGCTCTGTACTGAATATTCAGAAGAGGGAACAGGTTATAAGCTTAGTAATGGCCTAAGATATCACACAGCTAATTTAAGAACTAGAAGTAAAACTCCAGTCTCCCAGCCAGTATTTTATCTTCACTTACCATGTTCATTTAATGATTATGTCCACCTATTATTTGCTAATGAAGTAATTATTTAGTACTATCTAAAATTATGGTTTTAACATAAATATTAGAAAAGATTTTAGCAATGAATACACCTGGTTTGCTTGAGGCAAGACTAAAGTTCCTTTTCTAAAATAGGTTGATGTTCATTTCACTACCATTCCTCATCACTCTTATAATCAACTTTTTCACCTCCATCCATTAAAGCTCCACAAAAATCAAGGATTTAACACTGATAATAGTCCCTAAACTATAACTTTTAAGTCAATAAATGACAACTACTATCAATCCTTAAGATTATTGGCGTCAATTTAAATAGGTGGTCTAAGAGGACTTCCTTTTATTACTCATATTTAAAACTGTACCATGTTAGCATAATAAGTGTTTTAAATTTATATAGATTTCTTTTGTCCAAATTAAATTTCATTCATTACTTTTTAAAATATTTTAAAACCCTGGCACAGGTTTTCTTTCATGGATTCATACTGATGCCACCAATAGCACTGACAGCAACTATACTTTTCAGTAGAGAAAAATGTTTTAATGTACTTCTTCCCTAATGTCGGAGGCTGAAATAGTCACCTTTAATAAGTCAAGTTAAATGTTCACAAGCTGTTCAAAGGAAAAAAATGAAACTGTGGAAAGCATTTCCCAAAGCTTCCATGAACACGGCACTTTAAGAGGTGTGTGTCAGAGTAGAATGGGAGAGCTTTTATTAGAGACTCTAAGCTGGGCTTCAGATCTGAGGAGGAGGGCAGGTCTCCCTTTTCACGCAAGTATACTAAAATGCAAGTTCAGAAAGCCACACGTTCTGCTGGGGAATATGATGATGATGATTTGTACTAGTGCTCTACAACTTTCAAAAACAACTATCATAGTAGTATTTTAAAATAGATTAAATAAGCTCTGAAAAATAATAATGTTAAAACTTCTTAAAAATTTAGGAATTTTCCAAAGAAGATAATATAATTTTCAACATTTTTTACTGAAGAAATGGCTTATATTAGTGCTATGAGTAAAACTATATGATACATTTTTTGAACTTCTAACAAAAAAGGAATTATCTTCCTAAAGAATCTTTTTAAAGTGTACAGCTTATAGGTTGAAATTAAATTTTAATAAGATTGCATATTTACTTTTCCTAATACTGCATTTGTGCTTATTTAATTGAATCACAACTGTTAGATAAAAATCAAATGCTCTAAATAGATTCGGAAATACCAATTTTGATGAAAGTAGATTAAACAGTTTTTTCAAGAACCACACTGCTGTGCATCAAAGAAAAGAGGTAGGCTTGTAGTTACTGAAATCCACACTAAGAAAACAGAACCCTACAGCTCTAGTCATCCAATTCTTAGACCAAGACACAAACCTAACAAAATACTATCCATGGATATTCTCTCCTCTATATACTTCTGATAACTCATAAAACCTTTGAGTTCTTGACAAATACTCTTCCCAACTATACTAGCTGTTAACCTTTCTCAGAAGTCAAAAATCACCGATTTATGTATCACTGGAACTATTAATGTGCTCCTAAGGGCAGGGTCATTTGACCAGGAGAGTAAAAGAATGACTTTGATTGCAGGTAAATCTTGACATTAAGGGAAAAAAAGCACCCCGTATCCTGTTTACTGCAGTAAATGGAACCCAACCATTACAATTTATTTGAACTACGAATGGCCAAATCTATACACTACCACCTCACTCAGTTAAGTGAATTATCCTCTTGGCTCTGGAATGCTTTTCTTCCTGTTTGTCTCTTCCCCACTTCCCTGTCATCTCCCCTAGAAAACCTTCCCCAGGGCCCAGCAGTAGTGTGCAGGAAACCTCTGAGAGCACACTGTGCAGAGTGGCCAGCTTCCACTGGCAGAGGCTGCTCAAGACATGAGTGAGTGCTAGGTATTAGAAATTCCTGCCCCAGTTAGTTCCTCCCCGAAATTAACCCTACCACAGAGTTGTCTGTAGGGCTTCGCAGGCAAAGAAAGTTATCAGTCTCCTTTGGGCTTGAGGAGGCAAGGGGGAACGAGGCCCTTTCATCCTGTTAGGCAATAGTGTTCCTCAATGCCCGTTGCTCAGAGGCAGCATGAGTTCTTGCCATTCAATGAGGGGGAGGATCTTCAAACCACAAAATATAACCAAGCTGTTCTAGTTGAAAATACATTTTTGAAATGTTCTAACAGTGTGTCCAGCTGGGGATTTCTTCCACGTGATACGGCTGTGAAGACAGCATCTTTCATGCATTTGTACTGGTTTCTTCTTTCCAAAATTCTTTACACACATGTAAACACAGCCTGAAACCACACACAATCTATGCACTGCCTCACTACCACACTTTATGCCATGGTGGTACCAAAACCTTGCAAATGCAAACAATGGGTCTTCGTAATATTTAGCTGAACAAGTCAGGTGACATGAGGCACTAGGACAGATTTCAATCCAAGACTGGTATCTGAATACACGTCTGACTATAACATCATGCTGCATATGGGGAAATTAGCTATGTAAAAAATTTAAGTGGGCTACCTAAAAAATTTTTTTTGTTTAAATCTATTTAAAACTAGGTAAAATTAGTATTAACTTCAAAAGTACAGAGATGTGTTCAGTGTTAAGGTGGATAAACTAAACGTGGCAGGTCTCCTGTCTGCTTCTCCTGTCCTCAAGCCCCATCACTGACATCGCTTTCCGCCTACTCCACATTCTCTGTTCAGAGGGGACAGCCCTTAAACTGCAACTTTAGAAGGGTCTGTTTAGAGAATGCCCCAGCAAATTAAAAGTACCATGATGGGGAAATAACCAGCCCCTTAGAAAGCGACAGGATGTGGCACAGCACTCTCATACTGATCTTATCAAGGCTGCACCGCTGTGTAAGACACATGCCCACATAAGGCTTGAGGAAAACATGCAGCGTGTAAGCAACAATTTTTACAAACCAGCTGTTTACTTTCTTAAGCGCACATGGCTTAACGCAAGTAAAATTTCAGACTTGTAGGGATTTCCTTCAGAAAATGCAAACTTAGGTAGCAAAAGTAAGAAGAACTTCCCATGTCCCCTTTCTGCTTATCATTCCCTCTTAATCAAAATCCTGAAACAGGTAGTAATATGAAGGAAAATGAGAATAACAGCACTCACCCCACCTATTTCATACTAAAACTGTGCTTGGAGCTTAGGAGGGAGGTGGGCATCCAGTGTTATCATCTATATCCATTAAATATATAACTGAAATTTTAGAATCCACATGATTAAATCATCCAGAAAGAAACAGCTGTGTCAATGGTAAAGCTACTACTTAAAAGCCAATGAGCCATTTCTAAAATAAATTGGAAAAAAAGCAAGTGTATTTTTTAAGTATGTTTTAAGTGGGGACAACAGAAGATCTGGACTGTTTTTATTATCGTAAGATTTAGGATTATAAGGTGCTCTCCAATGGAAGCCCCCCTCGTAAGTGTTCTTGGACACCTAGCACGGTGTGAGGCACAGGGGCTCTGGGTAGGCACGTGATGACTGGGATCACCAACGCAAGTGAACAGGAGAACCTGTAATGCAGGTTATATATCGATAATATAGTCATGGGAGGTGATCATTACTGCTGGAGGAGTCTATCCCCAAAGAATCAATTTTGTGTGAACTGTCCATGGATCGTCTATGACAAAGCTGTACTTCCAAGAGACAGTTTCCTTTGTGCCCTTCAGCCCTCATACAGTGGACCGGCTCCTACTAACGCTTAGCCTTTACTTGTGTCCTGAAATTGCAAGCTGAGGGGAAAGGTCAAACCATATGACACTCTTGTCATAAAGATTAACTGCTAATAAATGAAAACTGACTGTAGAGTACCTACCTTTCCTTGAAACTTTAATCCAGTAATTAAAAATGTGATATAAAAGAAATATGTGACATACATTACAAGCTATTGTAGGTCTGGAACATGAGCCTTATACTATATTACATATTCTAATCCTACACATAACTATCAGTAAACATCTTTTTTTTTTTTAAAAAAAAACATTACTACACAAAAGAATCCCACAAAGCATACATTCAAACAAGAGGCATCTAAAGGTTAAAAAAATTACCCGCTGTATTTTTGTATAAAAATAATCAACATTCTCTAATGTACACAAAGCCAAAAGATAAATATCTGTGATGTCTTTAATGACATCTTTAGTCTTCTAATAGCATAACACAATCTTTCTGAAAAGATCAGTGACAATGACTGAAACCCATGGACTCTTCCTCACTTAACTGAACTTCTGCCAAATATCTGTGTATGTTCCTTCAATTACTAAAACATTTCCATTGTATGGTAAAGAGAAGATGATAAAAGAGTCAAATGTTTTTGATGTCCAGGACTATATATAGCTTACAGGGCTCCCACAACAACTTTTAGTGCCATAACTAACGCAACACTAATTGTTCAATGAAAAGTTTTGCTTTAAAGATTTTTTCCCTAAAATATGTACATACAAAATTAGACTCAATTTATCCAAGAGTGCTTTGCAGGAAGCATACAAGGATTTAGTCAAGGAAAAAGGAATGTGCATTCTAGCTAGATCCACCTTGTTCAACACTAGAAAAATCCGAAGACCAGCCACACAGCCACCACCAACCAGCGCCCTGCCAGCAAAGGCCGAGCCCTGGCTCTTAAGGCGCAATCAGGTTATGCCTTCGTCAGGGCAGAGACACGAAAGATGATTATTATGAATCAGTTCTGAGAGGCAAATTATTGGTATGCTAGTCCTCATTTTATATGCCAACTTAATGGATTCCCCCCCTTTTACTAGAATGCATAAAGCTGGGAACAATATTCCAGCAGAATATTAATGCTATCTGAAATATTTCCATTATACAATGTATTCCTTATTACATCCCATCTTTTTTTCCCCCCCAAAATATCCCTCTGGGTGAAAAAGCCCAACATTAATCACTCCTTCATTACGGTTTCTCAACCCTGGCACTACGGACATTTTGGACCAATAACTCTCTGCTGTAGAGGGCTGTCCTGTGCATCTGTAGGATATTTAGTGACATCCCTGTCCTCCACATGCCAGATACGAATAGCAACCCTCCCCCCGACAACCCCTAGGCTATGACAACCAAAATGTCCCTTGACATTGTCAGATGTCCCCTGGGGAACAAAACTGACCTCCATTTAGAACCACTGCTCTAAATGAACAAAAACTAAGAGGAAAACGAACTTCCTCAGTCACACCAAATATTTGGTCAAGTTTGGAAGAGAAACCAAATCTAACTTCCAGATCAGTATTATTCATGCTAGAATGCAATTCTTTTTATAGATAAAGCAACTGTTTAACAGACATGTTTTTTTTAAACATACACTGATATCTCATTGCATATAATTCCAGTCACTGGACTCCAAAATTATTCCTTAATTACTCCTAAATTATATCTCTCATGACAACCTATAGAAAACTTATAGGGTAGAAAAATGTATATAAGAAAACCAAATCAAAAGAGGAGAAATGTAAATTATTAAATTACTTTCAAAAAGGATTTTTATATTAATGATAAACATCACCTTTAAAAAATTATCTAGTAAAACACTTTGAAAAATATCATGACCCTCTGTAACAAGTCTTTCAATGTTGTGTGTAACCTGTAAAATTAATTCACCCATGTTAGCTAATTATGAAAATGTATAATGAATTATTTTATCTGTACAAATGTCAGCCTTTGATGCAGAGATCCCAATGTGCTTGGCTATCTGCCACAGTAAGTGATAATATTTTAGGCCAACTTGAGCCTTTACCCTTACAAGTTTGTTTAAGAATACAATTGCTGTTATCTCAAAGCCTCATGATCCTGTTAAGATTCCTTCAGAGAGTTGATGCGTGCACAGATCTTTAGGGCTGGGCCTAGCTTGATATTCATTGCACTCATGAGATGGTCTTCTTTGAGCAAGAGAAGAGCCTGTCCATCAATCTCCTGTGCTCTGAACTCATCTGCGATATCCTGGCAGCCTAGAATTTCATCAGAGGAAGGATGTTAGAATTAATACACAGCAATCAGACATCACTGCTAACAGTCACAGTTAGGGTGACTTAACACAGGCTGAGAAACAAATGAAATTTACTGATGGCAGTCGTGGGCTCACTCTGGAAGAAGGCAGTACTTCTTGGCATTCTAAAAAAAATTAAGAATTCAAAATCTAGGTAAAGCAATTTACTTGGAATTCCTGTCTTAAAAATAATACTGCAGAAATAATTAGTAAGAAGTTAAATGCACAGCTCATTCAGTCCAGACATAACACACCTTCATAAAGGACAAGCTGTCAGCTGAAGGCACGCACACACACAAGCCTGGGTTAACTACTCATAACACCTTGTAACATTCTTTGTCTCAGATATCCTTCACATACAGGTACAAAAGAATAAAGCGTACTGTTTTGCCACTTAATTTAGAAATGTTATCTCAAGTACCACTTTCATTTTCATTGGTAGTTTTATTCTGATTTACAACCTTTGACTGCCAGGCACATCTGAAACATTTTTATTATTCACTCAGCATAGAACCAATCCATCAAAATTACAGTATCAATCTACCGTTGAAATGTACTACAATACTCAACTTGTAATTTCAACTTCAAATCTTAACATCATTGGACTCATCTCCACTTCTGGTAAGAAAACAAATTCTTAACGAAATTTTGAGCTTGCTGGGCTAATCTCTTGACGAATAACCAATATTTTACCTTTCAGCATAAACTGGGTGCTTTAGAACAAGTAACAGTGTGAACACTACTTGACCCTCGAATGTTTTTATTATCCACCACATTTTGCACAGCTAATGAACTTCCCCACTAAGGGTAAAGAAACCTGCAGGCAAAGTAATGAATTAAGGACCCATGAGAGGAGAGAATACAAAAACGTGGAACCTTCCTTATAAAAGACAAAATTATGAAAGTGAATTTAAGAATAAAAAAACTAAGAGCTTAAAGTCTCTTTTCTTCAAATCGGCATTCTAAGGGAAAACACAAAGAAAAAGATAATGCACAATGACAGTGGTTACATTACACCTTTGGATATGACTTTGTTGCAGTCATTATTCTTTCTATTTTCCTCTTGTTTATGTAAGATAATAATGTAATCCCTATAACCCCAGTACCAAACACAAAACATCGCAGGTGCTAAACACATGTATTTTTGGATAAGTGAAGGACTGAATGAATAATGAACAAAAACAGAATCGAGCCATCTGTAAGAGTAATGCAGAATTTTTTCCCCCTGTATTCAGCTGTGTGGCCAGCTTCTCTCTTGCTTATCTCTTTCCCAACTTCTCTGCTTACTGTTAAGTAACCTGCCTGTCTCCTATGTGGCAGTCAGCTTTTCAATTCCTCTATTTTAATAATTTCTCAGATTTTTAAAAATTGTTATTTCAAAAGTACCCTCCACAGAATTTTTATGGTTTTGGCTATTTACCATATAAAAGAAACTAAATAGTTAAAATGAGATTACTCACCATAGAAAAGCCCCTTTTCTTTTCCCAGAGGTAGCTCTCAAAACTGAGCAGACAAAACTGACTAATCTTGCATCTAGTTGTGACTTCATCCTTCTTTTTATGAAAGAACTAATGTTCTTCTCTCTTCAGTCTTACTTACAAGAACACAGGAAAGAAAAGAAGAGAAAGACAGGGTAGGACTTACTTAGATTCAGAAAAGAGAAGCAGTGAGAAGTAATGAGGACCATAAGAGCTACATTTGGGAATAGAAACAAGGAGTTCTCCATGAAGAAATTCAAAGTGTGTTCTTGTTCCTCAGTATTATCAGATCCCTCTTCAAATGTCTTCTTGTAGGTAGACAAAATATGTGTTAGCAAAATAATAAAGAACAAAATGTGGGGAAACAGCATGATCAAAACAGGAATGATCTTCAGAATTTTAGATCACAACTTTCTTAAGCCAACCACAAAAAAAGGGTGTTTATACATTAGTATAGACATGAAAAAATAAAGTGATTTTAAAAAGGGGAGGCAAAGGCAAATATGCTTCCTAAAACTAGAGAAAGATGATTTTTTAAAAAAATCTAGATGCCCAAGGTATACTGAGCTAAAATTCTATGAATTTCTGACATATTTAGAATCTACATCTGTAGAACAGCTGGTGCTCCAGGAACATTACAGAACATATCCCTACTGCAGCCAGCAGTCAGCTCAGCTGACTTCACATCACCAGAAGCAGACCAGGATGGGATGGACCTCTGCACAGACATGGGTCCCAAAGAAACCTCACAAGTGCCCATTCACATTTGCAGCTAACCCTAAAACAAAAACACCCCACACAAAAATTAACCACGGTAAGGATGATGAAAGGCTATCACCTGCACTCAACACTACAGAACGAACGAGCCCCAATATCAATATTATGAAACTATAGTACTAGTCATGTTTTTAAACAATACCTACTTTTTACACCTACATGGAAACTAAACCTACTGCAGATTCGCAGACCAACAAATAGACTAAAGTGATCTTTGCAAAACGCAGTTCACTGTATCAAGGAAGAGTTAAAGAAGATAAATGCAGTAAATGGAGAGTACAAAGAACCTTTCCTATAGAGAACTTTTTAATGTACAAACATTTAGAAGAAGATAGTATTTTACTCTGGTAACAGCTCTGAGACTTGTCTGCATACCAGCTCTAAAATGGTCCCACCAAGATGGTTCATAAGATGACATACAACAAGAAGAGAAAACTAGGAATAAATACAGGTGCCCTGATGAAAGAGGGAAACCTAGCCTCAACTTGAAAGAAACAAAAATGCAAGAGATTACAAAATTTACAAGTTTATTCATTCCATGAGAAGAGCACAGGGTAAAAAATAAAATACAGCCCTATATGAGCTGAAAGAGGCTCAAAAGGATTTACAAAGGCCAGATGAACATAGAGAAATGACAGTAACGGCCTTTTCTGGCTGAGATTTACCTTAAGCCACAGGCATTATTCAGAGAAAAACTTTGAGAAAGAAGATGAACGCATCACACAAATAAGCTTGTTACTCAGCCTATCAAAACAGTTTAGAAATACTCCCATTTAATCAGTAAAAAAAAGTAGTTATATTCAGCACACTCTTAATACCAAGAAATTCTAAATTATAAAACAGTCTGGGTCTGCCTTGTATGTAATTTTCTCTAAAAGGCTGGCAACAAAATTGTCTTGAACTTAGTAAGGCAAGCATCTCAAGATATAAGAAATAATTTTTTTCCGTTCAGTGAAGGAAGAACAAAACAAAAAAGTTAGCCTTCGTCCTAATAAAGCAGCCAAGAGTAGCCTTGTGGCAAACAGATGCTGGGGGAAAATTAGAAAACTAGCCCTAAAAAAAGTATATGAAGTGATAGAACAATCAGCAGCAGTTGTTATTTGTTATCTGTTTGGCCAACTACTTTCCTCCTCCCCAAAGGAAAAGAAATATTTCCCCCTCCAAATGAGAAATCAGGCTAACAAACAGCTCATATATCCCATTTGGAAGACTGAGACTGTCTAAAGATGACAGTTCCAATGTTAATTCTAAAGATACCTAGACTGGTATAAAACTTAAAATTTATTTCATTAACTATTAAAGCCATACCCTGTGAAGACTCACCATTCTCTAATACATCAGCTTTTTAAAGCAGATTCTAAACCCACATGGTCAGCACTTGAATCACACCTAAGTTTTCCTAGGTGCATGCTTAAAAATCTTCCCATGAAAAATGTATCCCTTCTTTAAACAATTTCATCTTTCTTTAAAAGTGACCATATCTTGTTTAGTAGAAAAAAAAAGCTTATTTCACATTCCTAAAATAAGCCATTAAAAAATAATTCAATAAAACTCCAGAGTTCTGTATATTTATCTCCCTCAAACTTGACATCCTGATAAAACCATTGAAAGCTGAAAACATCAAGTCAAAAATGCATTTAATACACCTAAACTTCCAAACCTCATAGCCTAGCTTAGCCTACTTTAACCATCCTCAGAACATTAAGAATAGCCTACTGTAAGTAGGGCAAAGTTACCTAACATATAAAGCCTATTTTATAATAAAGTGTTGAATATCTCATGTAATTTGTTGAATATTGTACTGAAAGTAAAAAACAGAATGAGTGCATGAGTCAAGCATGGCTGTGTCAGCTATTTACCCTCATGACAGCACGGCTGACGGAGCTGTCCTGCCCAATTTGTGGAGAGTATCATGCTTTGTATCACCAGCAAAAGATCAAAATCCAAAATCTGAAGCACACTTTCTACTTTACGTATATCACTTTTGTGCCATCATAAAATCGAAAGTTCATTAAGTCTATCCATCACAAGTCAGGAACCATCTGTGTAAGGTAAAATGGCTAACAGATTAAAAAAAAAAAGAATACTTCTGAATATATTTTCTTCACTCAACAATTTAGCTATGTCTGCTTCTGAGACAGTGGTCACCTTCATAGAAAGATTGATTACCAATTATAGGTGGATTAGTTTTAGTAAGTCTGTGGACAAGTTTTAAGGGGATGTATTTTTCTGGAAAGCTTATTTCAAGAGAAATGGTATGATTCACCAAAAACCCAAAATGGAACAAAGGTTTTTAAAAATCTTACTTTCCATATTCATTAAGTTAAAGTGAATGATAAAAGATTTGCTGATTAAAAAAATACATACTGTCTCAACATACAGAGGCAGTGTGGGTCAATCATTGGCAAAGGTGGTCTTCAGTACCCAGCCCAGTAGACAAAGTGGATATAAAAGATTATTGTTTAGTAAAGATAAAAGAACATAATGACTTAAGCTGATGGAAAGAATACCAAATAAGAGAGCAGGAAATATAAATAAGAAAGTAACCCTCAATATTGGAATAGAATATCATAACTGAATTTCAGTTGTCTACTTAATTTCAGAAGTGTTCTTGATGTCTTAAACTTTTTGCAAAGAATCAAAGAATGCAGCCTCCTTTAAAAGAAACAACATTTTTGTTTTTTTTTTGTTTTTTTAAAGAAACCAAAATTTTATCACACTCTAAAAGGTCTTGATTAGCTTTCAAAAATGTAAAAAAAAAAATTTGGTGTTATTTCATTTAAAAAAGGTTAAATTAGGAAATAAGGAGGAAATATTGATAGACTAGAAAACTGGAAGAGCAGAAGGGAAGAAGTGTCTGACTCAATCTCTCTACTGACCTCTCGAGAGAAATCAGACTGAAGAGAAGAGAGCACCTTTAATATCTTCACCGGCTGAGGTGTCACAGCAGAAGCAGGACTAGTCAGTTTTTATCGACTTGGGGGGTATGAGAAAATACCCAGTTGTGCTGAGGGAATAAGCAAGAGGAAACAGATCACATTTCAATAGCAAATGCCATTTAATGAGTATATATATACAGAACTTCTCTAGCCCTTTTGTGCAACAGCTGTGGATGGATCTAATGTCATTCCTGGGTGTGTGCACAAGGCAAAAATCAAGGTCAAAGTGGTCAATCACATACCGGGCAAAGAGTGGATGAAGGCCCAGACGTCATCAACTGTCCATATAGACGGCTCTGTTTGTGCCACTGGCAGCAGGCCACTGTTTTCAGGCATCTTCCTCATCCTTACATCCCGAAGCTCACGCTCTCTTTCCCGCTCACTCTGCCTGCGCAGGCGTGTTGTCATAGCAGATGGCACAGCATCTTCGTGAGAAGCCAAGTCTTCTTCTGCAGATGGATAAGTAATTGGAAGCTGGAAAATGTAGTACAAGTAAAATACAGCATTGCATTTTCCTTGTATTTCTGAAAAGGGCATTGTACATTGAATCAAGGTTTCTACAGACCTGCCTAAGGATATGTTCTCTTGCTGCCCCATCAGGGCCACTTGGACGACGGCCACGATGCCCAAGACTTTGATTATCAGGCTTACGATTCCAACGACTAAGTGCAAATTTCTTAGAACAGCTAACATTGTACCTAAGAAATTCAAGTAAGAAAAAAATATTAAATGATGTATGGGATGCTCCACTTAGTAATTATGACCTTAATTAAAGTGCAGTTGTGAATCAGTAAATGCCATTTGTTTCATTATGGATTATAATACCTCAGAAAGTAAACCACAGTGTTCAATAAATTTACTTATGCTAATAGTAAAAAAAAAAAAAAAAAAATGGTCTCGTTATATATAATATAGCTCTCAATATAATACTGGACACCTATAACAAGGTACTGATATCTCCTAATAACAGCATGATAGTGGGAAACTTTCTGCAAATACAAACAATAACTCATTTTTGCAGTTGCAAAATAATTCAAGGTTCCAGGAGAAGAAGAAATTATTAACTATTTAGATGATCATTCAAATGGTTATTTTCTTGGGTAACCATTCCTGAAGAGATTTTTTAAAAAGAGATTAATATAGTAGAGAAGAGGAAATCTCAAATGGCTAGTAAAATATTTTTCAAATATAACTAAAAGACAGAAAGGTAAAGTTGAGTTATCAAAGTTATACAAGAAATTCACGGTTCTTAGGAATTCAGGCAACTAAGATATATTTAATTCTTTAACTGGCTGGAAAAGGACCTCTCTGGTGGACTAGTTGGGAATCTGCCTGTCAATGCAGGGGACACAGGTTGATCCTCAGCCTGGGAAGAGTCCACATGCCCGGAAAGACTCCATGTGCCGCAGAGCAGCTAAGTGTGCACCACAACTACTGAAGTCCACATACATATGAGCCTGTGCTCCGCAACAAGAGAAGCCACCACAATGAGAGCCTCACACGCCGCAACCAGAGTAGCCCCTGCTCTCCAAACTAAAGCCCTCATGCAACCATGAGGACCTAGCACAATAAATTTTTCTTTTTTTTTTAAAAACTGGCTGGAAGATTATTTTTATTTTATCAAAATAGACTAATATTTTTAAGTGTATATTTTAATATATACATATTTTAAAACGTGGAGCATTAATTTGCGTATCTTATGCAGGGACCACGCTAATCTTCTCTATAGCATTCTAATTTTAGCATATGTACTGTCAAAGTGAGCACTCTTATGACATTTTTAACATGGATGTTTATAAGGCCCTGGTGGCTCAGATGGTAGAGTCTGCCTGCAATCCAGGAGACATGGGTTCAGTCCCTGGGTTGGGAAGCTTCCCTTGGAGAAGAGAATGGCAACTCACTCCCGTATTCTTGCCTGGAGAATCCCACGGACAGAGGACCCTGGCAGGCTATAGTCCACAGGGTTGCAGTGAGTCAGACATGGCCAAGCAACTACCACTTTCACTTTCTAAGGCATGATGACAGTTTAAAGGAGTCCTGTGATGGGACTCTCCTGGAGGCCCAATGGTTAAAAATCCACATTTCACTGCAAAGGGTGCAGGTTCAATCTCTGGTTGGGGAACTAAGATTCTGCACATTACGCAGTGTGGCCAAAAAAAAAAAAAATCTTTTGCCATTTATTGGGTTCCAATGCCCTAAACGGGCTGGGCAACTTTCTCTGTAAAGGGCCAGATATTAAATGTTTTAGATTTTTTAGGCCACACAAAGGTTCTGCCACAACTATTCAACTCTGTGATTGTAACATAAAAGCAGCCACAGACAGTAATGAATGAGAATAGATGTGTTCCAATAAAACTTTACTCAGTGACACTTGGGGCCTTCCTGGTGGCTCAGATGGTAAATAATCTGTCTGCAACGCAGGAGAACTGGGTTTAATCTCTGGGTGGGGAAGATCGCCTGGAGAAAGGAATGGCTACCCACTCCAATATTCTTGCCTGGAAGTCCCATGGTAGAGGAGCCTGGTGAGCTACAGTCCATGCAATCACAAACGGTCGGACATGACTGAGCAATACATTACAGTGACAAATTGAATTTTATATAATTTTCATGTGTCACAAAATATTCTTCTGATTCTTTTTCAACCACCTAAAAATTTAAATACTATCCTTAGTTCAGGGGCCATACAAAAATAGGCTACAGAAAGGACTCAGCCTGGGTATAGTCCGCTGACTCCTTCCCTAGAAAGAGTGAAAACAGATCATCTAATAATTTCTGAAATGTTATAAAAAGGCTAAAAAAATGCACATAGTTCCTCTTTTTTTTTACACATAAAATTGCTGTTGTAATTTCTTATTTTCAAAGTTCTTTTTGAAACTCTTTTGGTCTAAGATGATTTTTCAGGGAAATGACAAGAATAAATCCCAGTTAACTTTGCTACTGAAAACTGTTTTACTAAAAGAAAATTCCCTCACTTATGTTTATAAAAATATCAATGAGGAGAAAGTAAGAAGTACTATGAGAGTAAATAGGCTATTTTTCCCCTAAAAATATAAAAAAGAAAAGAGTGTCCTGATGGTCACTTCATTTTACCCTAAAACAATTAAACAAGCTCCTCCCGTGTTCAGTATGCTCATCTGGGGGCTCAGCTCTACAGGTTTCTGATTTCCATTTACATCAACTAACAAACTTCTTTCCCAACTGACTAGAGAGAAGAGAGACTAACTTTACATTTGCTATTTAGTCCCTAAATACTGAGATATCGAAAAAAGGTAGCCAGGCATACATGTAAACAGCATTTCTTACCTGACCTAACTTATCCTCTCCTCCTTACTCTTCTCTGCTCTGTATTTTCCTACCTTAGGACCTCTAAGCCTCTAAAGAGCTTCACCTAAAGGTATACTAACCTGACAACTCAACAGTCATCTCTGGGAGAAGAGTGATGGTAGTGTGTTAACTGTCCTGAAATATTTCTGAATAATTAAGAAGTTTAAAAGATTCTGAAAGGAATCCTCCTCCCTCAGTTTTTCATCCTCTGAATCTGAGAGCCACTATTCTTTCTTGTGGTATATGCGAACAAAATAGGAGTTACACAATTTGATTAGGACTGTCAAAATAACATGAAAGAATATCTGAATAACAGACTGACAAATGAAAAACCATTAACCCATTTTCAGAAGAAAATACTTCTGCTTATTTGACTTAAGTTTTACTAAATATATTTTAGGTGCACCATACTAAATAATGTATTTATTTAGGGAGCAAGAAATTCCCTAGATGTATCTTTAAGATTTTAAATTCTTTGAGAAAATAACTTTTGGAATACAGAACAAAGTTCAAAATAAACTGTGCACACACTTTACCTTCAGTGGGAAATAACTGTATTAGGATTTATTAACCAAATTAGAGAGGCTTTCTTTAAACCAAATTTGTGACTACATCAATGAAGATACTAAAAAGGCTTTTGACAGGAGTACTATTTACCTATAATATTACTGAAAATACACTTAGAAAAGACAAGCATTTTTGTTATCAAGTAATATAACAATGTGGAGAATTTATGCTACAGATGTCCCACTTAAAACCCTAAAATAAACAAGATATGGTTAAAAGAAATGAAACATTTTAAAATATAAGCAAGTAAATCCAGGTATTTCAATATTGTTAAAACAAAGGACGAGCAGTGTATTCACAGGAGGGATTCTCCTAACCATATTCTTACCACCTGGAGATTGCTACTTCAGTATTAGATTATGCTGTATGTGTCATTAGATTATGCTATATGTGTTATGAATACCGTTTTCGCCAAGTACAATTTAACAACTGAATAGCAAAGTAGCTCCAGATAATGTCTACTTGATATTATTCTTCCACAGTACCTAGTTTTGACTAATGGTAAACTCTGCAAGTTTTTTAGTTTTGTTACAGCAGTTTTTGGCTTGTGCTTTAGGAAACTTGAGAACAGAAATACCTTTTGGCACAGGACATAGTGCAGAATCGTTTTGACCGAAGAAATTCATTAGCATACCCCATCTTTCCACAGAATTCACACTTGAGCAACTCACTGTCCATTTCTTCTAATGTCTCTAAAAAAGAAAAAAAGAAAAAATTCCAAAAACTTAATTGTGACAAATTTTCTTTTAGCTTCTACTTTGGGTCGGATGCTGCTAAGTGTTCAGACCCTACAGGAGACTTAAAAGGAATGGTCTTTTAACTTTTCAATCCACAGCCACTTTGGCAAGGCAAAGCCCCCCAAAACAACCACTTCCACCAATTCCCTCTAGCTCCTGCATAAAAATCTTATGGAGTTTTCTCTATATAAATAAATAATACATTTTTAAAGGTTCATTTGCAAAGAATCCAACCTACCTAAAATGTGCAAATAAAGTCACTACCTTCCAAAAAGTATTATGTAGTATATGAATTTTGATACATTGTGCTATGTATAATATACATAGCAAAGAACACAATTCTAACTGGAGAAAATGAGGACTCCAAAAAGAAGACTTTGATGTCTGCTTTCAGAGGGCATTTAAAATCGTTAACACTCTCTAAGATCTGCAGTGTACAACAGAATATATAAAGATGTATTTATCTAATTATAAAAGTCCCTTTTAGTTATATTAAAATAATTTACATTTATCTTCAAAATCATCAATAGTTTTATAATTTTTAACCTCTGCTCTTTTTTGTCAGGGTGCTCTCTGTTAATTGAGAATGTCCTTCCTCTATCTCTGTATCCATAACTTTCTTCAAGTCATACCACAGGACCTAAAGAAACTTCCCACCTACATCCTCAAGTATCCAGCAGCAGTCACCTATAACCAAGCAACTTAATCTTCAGGACCCAGTTTTCTCATCTGTAAAATGGGTCTTATGATACCTTCCCCAAAGAAATGCAGTGAAGATTACATGAATGCCTAACAGGTAGCAGGCATAAAAAAGTTACAGGTCCACTTCCTATCTTCCACATAAGAATTAGCAGTACCAAGACCTATAACAAGTAAACACTTCAATGAAAACTGTTTAATTCTTTAAATCACCATATTTTACTATTTTCATGCATCATAATTCCTATGCTGAGTCATATAAAATATATCAAAAAAAGGAAATCTAACTACAGCTTTTAGCTATGAGCTCTTTATGTGCTTTTCTATGTTATTCACTTAACCAAGACTTGTTAAGATGAAGAAAGGGACTCTGAAATGTAGACATGAACAACATGTACTCATACATTCAAGGATCATTTTATCCCAGTGTTACTGGAGAAGCAAATGGCAAAGTGCTAAATTAAGTGAAGGCAGCAAAAACACACTGTGAAATATTCGAAGTGTCAAGGGACATCCAAAGACATTGTCATGACCAATCAAGTCATAAACTAGCAAGAGATCATCTCAAAGAAATTCTCAGGGCTATCTTCATAAGCAAACTCATCTATTTGGTGGCAATGAGGAACAAAGAGTCTGAAACCAAGTAAAGTAAAAACTGTTTCTTCCAGTGACCTAGAGATGGCTTTCACACAGCTCTGCCCCACAAGACGTTGCTGGGACCTAGTGTCATAACTTCATTTCTAGTCTGTCATGCCTATAACCAAATCTGACCTTGAAAAGCCTGTACTGGATATAGAACCTCTCATTTGACCACCAATCCAGCCCCAAAGAGCCCATTCTTTGGGCTGTTTAATTTTGACTCTACTGAAAGCTTTATTTCAAAACCTTGAATTAATTAACATAAAAATATGCAACACTTGATAATAGGTTAGACAACCTTATGAAGGAGAAGGAAATGTTTTTGCTGATGAGAAAGGCAAGATCCCTTTAGACAGGTATGGTCTAAGGGTTAACAACCTGACAAAAAGTTCACATCAGTTTTATTTCTCATAAAGACGAGAGGAACATTAACAGATTCAAAGAAGTCCAGTTCTAATTTTGGTCATAATTTCAACAAATCTGGTAATGTTACCAAGGCAAATGTTTTCACATTTGTAAATAAAAAATTACAGAGCTAAGTAAGTTTTTAAAAACTACTGCTTGAGATAATAAAGATGGGATTCTATACAGATACAGCTGGCAATTCCCTAATATCAGCTCTTCACTTTTCTCCCCCAGTAACAAAAGCCTAACTTTTAGCTAGGAATATAGCCACTGGGGATAAAAAGTACAACTGCTGCCCTATGTGTGGCCAATTTCTGACCAAATTCCGGGTGAGGCCCTATCTTACCAATTAGAATATGATCATGAAGATGAGCTATCTTGGAAATGAGAGCAACACTCCAGGGATGGCAGGGCCATGAGACACTGACAGCTTACGTGCCCAACAAAATGGAGCCCTGCACTGCTTACCTTTAGACTATGTCAGGGAAAATGAAACTTCTTTCTTATTTAACCAGGTATTACTCTGGGTGTCTAATGGAGTGGCCAAACATATATCCTAACTGATAGAGATCCCCAATTTTTTTTGTGCAAAGAGGAATTACTTTTCAATTTTCCTGAAGACTTGAGATCATGTGATGATCAGCAGTAAGAAGGCAATGAGATAGAAATCATCATCAGCATGATGATTTACCAGGGAAGATATAAGACATTTTGATAAATCACATTTTAGATGGAGATTCTGGTTATACAACCAGTCCAAATAGAGATACAGTTTATCCTTTAAAAAAAGAATAATCATTATATTGTTTTTCATACTGAATTAAACTGCACACACTCGTAAAGCCAAAGCCGCTAAATAAATGACCTCACCATTTCACCCTATAGTACTTCCCATAAACACTGAAGTATACAGTAACAGAAATACTTGATAAAATTACCATGGGAAATTATGAAGTATTTTTAAAATTGATACGTTTTCAGTAAACATATCTCCACTATGAAATAGAGTCATCTTTTTTTAGCCACAGTTAACATATAGCACTGTGTAAACTTAAGGTGTACAAGGTGTTAATTTGATACATTTATACAAATGACTGCCTCAGTAGTAATTCTGAACATTTCTATCACATTACATTTTTATCTTTTAAGTCACTGGAATAATTAAGTTTTAGCTTAAGTTAGGTTGATGATTATAGCTTAAGTTAGGTTAATGATTATAGTACAATATTGTCAATATTCATTATACTGTGCATTAGATTTCTATGGCTTATTTATTCTTCATTGCAAACATTAATCATCTTTAAACCTTCCTTTTCCTTACTCTGGTATCCTGTTCGTTAAAACTACCCTTTGCCTTGTCTTCCATCAATTCTTTCCTTCCTCTTCCCACCATGACTACAAGTATCAATTACATGCCAAACCTCTACTATTCATCCACACATGAGCAGCAGTTTCAACATTTTTTCTTGTCACCTGCCTAAAAATTTTCAGTAACCATCCTCTTGACAGCAAAATAACTAACTCCATAATTGAATCTCAAGGTACACTAGAATCTGACTTTGCCTTACTGCCCACTATGTTCTCTAACTCAAGTGCCTACTCTTCACTGCCCCCTCCTGAAGTTACTGAGCACTTGTACATTTTCTGTATATTTATTCGTGGTATGCTAACCTGAGAGGTTCTTTCTGTTATCTTCAATCTATGCTTTATCATCCAAGACCCAAATCAAACCCCCTCTCTTCACAGAAAACTCACGAGTCTGGCAATAATATCACCCAGCTTTAAAGTGCCATGTTCTTACTGTCTATATAATTCACCTAATACCTAGCATATGCTGCTTCTCAGTTATCTTTCTGTTGTAGAGATAGCTACTTCCTACTAGATGAAACCCCCCACCCCCATCACTTCATGGGAAATAGATGGGGAAACAGTGGAAACAGCGTCAGACTTTATTTTTGGGGGCTCCAAAATCACTGAAGATGGTGATTGCAGCCATGAAATTAAAAGATGCTTACTCCTTGGAAGGAAAGTTATGACCAACCTAGATAGCATATTGAAAAGCAGAGACATTACTTTGCCAACAAAGGTCCGTCTAGTCAAGGCTATGTTTTTCCACTGGTCACGTATGGATGTGAGAGTTGGACTGTGAAGAAAGCTGAGCGCCAAAGAATTGATGCTTTTGAACTGTGGTGTTGGAGAAGACTCTTGAGAGTCCCTTGGACTGCAAGGAGATCCAACCAGTCCATTCTGAAGGGGATCAGCCCTGGGTGTTCTTTGGAAGGAATAATGCTAAAGCTGAAACTCCAGTACTTTGGCCACCTCATGCGAAGAGTTGACTCATTGGGGAAGACTCTGATGCTGGGAGGGATTGGGGGCAGAAGGAAAAGGGGATGACAGAGGATGAGATGGCTGGATGGTATCACTGACTCGATGGAGGTGAGTTTGAGTGAACTCCAGGAGATGGTGATGGACAGGGAGGCCTGGTGTGCTGCAATTCACGGAGTCGCAAAGAGTCGGACACAACTGAGCGACTGAACTGAACTGAACTAGATCAAAAGCTCCTTGACGTTCTAGCACAGTCCACCATATGTTTTATACGTATTATATTATAAACCATGAGCATCACAAAGTATGCTGTGAAGTTTCCTAGGCAGTTTTCCATTTTTCTCCAATATGCGCACACAAGAGGGCACATTATATAGCTTATTAGTCTAGAAAACTTTGTTTATACTTACATAGGCAAGAAAAAAAAATCCCTGTACATCTGTCTTTACTACTCTTCATCTCAAATGAAAAATTCTCAGATAAATAGTATGCATAACTATAATAAAAGCAAGTACTTAGGAATTAAATGAAATTAAATTCCTAACAACAAAAGGCTTCCCTGGTGGCTCAGTTGGTAAAGAATCCTGCCTGTAACACAGGAGACCCAGTTTCAGTCCCTGGGTGTAGAAGATCCCCTGGAGAAGCGAATGGCAACCCACTTCAATATTCTTGCCTGGAGAATCCCATGGACAAAGGAGTCTGGACAGACAGTCCGTGGGGTTGCAATGAGTCGGACACAACTGAGTGATTACCTCTTTACTCCTAAACCACCACCGGGCACTTTCTGAACCCTGATTTGAACAAAATAACTATAAAAGGACATTTATACAATTTAAGTAATTATACAATTGAGGAAATCTGAATATGAACCAGGTACTAGATGACAAAGAATTATTATTGTTTTGGGTGACACAGCATTAAAATGTACATTTTATAGATGCACACTGAAGTATGTACTAGTAAAATACAACAAGAACTATGATTTGGTTTTAAACAGAGGAAGAAAGGAAAAAAAGGGAAAGAGAAAAAGCAATAGAGAAAAAGAGAAGGGGAAATGTAGGAGGGAAAAAAACAAAGGGTTGCATGAAGCTAACTTCGCAAAATAATGTTTAAAACTGGGTAATAATATTGAGTCTGGGTGAGCTGAGATTCATTTTACATTTCTAATTTTATGTTTGAAATTTTTCACATTTAACATTCTTTTAAATAAAAAAATCAGACTGAACTCAACATAAGTTAGCAATAAAAAATTTTATACTTCTATCAGTTCTTTGCTATTCAAATAACAAGTACAACAGTGATAAATACATTGCAACAGTCCATATGTTACCAATAATGACAGAGATGCCTTCCTCTTAATTAGGATTACTGTGAGCCAAGTCAATGTCTATTTTGCTTACCAGCATGCTATTTTACTTAATTTAGCGAAGTACAGGCACACAGTATATATTCAGTAAACATTTACAAAGTGAATAAATTTAGATGAAATACACTAATATATTGAGGATAATTACTTAGACACAGATGTTAATTAATTCACAATTGTAGAGCCCCGACCATACTACACGCTATTTAATTGAACAGCACCTACTGCAAAGCCATGATTAGAATCAATAAAAAACATCATTTTTGCATTTGTGTTTGTTTTCCTGAAGTCATTTTGCATACCACTTTAACTTTAATGAAATATTCACTGGTAGAACAAGGCCTATTAAAAAAAAAAAAGATTCTTTGACACTGAGAAGATTTAGTGGTATTTTTCTCCTTGAACAAATTTAATCATCTTTTGATTGAAGACTTAACAAAACTGTTAATACCCACCTGATATCAAGAATACATAAGAATTAAGACTTCACACAACTGTTAATACCCACCTGACATCAAAGAATACATAAGAATACATAAAATCTAAAACCAAACAACCAGGAAGCTCTGAATTTTTAAACAAGCTCAGTAAAATAGTCATTTACTAAAGTCTGTTTAAAGAAGAAAATTGGTTGTTTTGATCCTAAAATTTTGAACTGCTTTCATATGTAACGGAAATTTTCCCACTCAGATCCCTTCAAAGGTCAAAATGGTATTATAAAAATTAACACCAATCTTGTTATTTTAATTACATGGCCGTTTACAGTCTGGTTCGAGTTCCCATTATTTTAGTCAAATAATGCATTATATGAGAATAAAAGTAAATACTTCCAAGGGAAAAATCTGTGTATGATAAAAACCCATGTTCTGATTCAAGCAATAAATGCCAAAGTTAAAGAGTATCTTAAAGAAAAATCCACAAACCTTCAGCAATCATGTCTTCCATCTCTGTGTCAGATGAATTATCTGCATGCTTTGCATTATTCTGTAGCTCTGGCTGAACACACACAGAATTTATCACCTGATTATCCAAAACAGGCCTTCTTTTCACAGGCTGTTCAATCAGCAAAGATGAACGACTCACCTTTAAAAGACAGAACAAAATGAAATGATCTTTTTAAAGACCTTCAGAAATAATTTAGTTTAAAAGTCTCTTGAAATCAAAAGGATCTGTGATAATTTACTTGTACAACTGATCAGATCCATTCATTTATTTCTTGAGAAAAGGTTATGTTCAGGTTGCCTGAACACTTTATATTACAACTCATGAGCAGTATGACCAAAGTCTCAGTCAAATGGAACCAAGGGTCTATGTTTAGGTGGGTAAGCTAAAAAAATCTTTAAAAAAAATCAGTAACAAATTGTGATTATAAGTACCTTTACCTTTTTCTGCAACAACCTTTAAGATTGATTTTTCATGCACAAAACTTTTTATTTATAAGATTCTTTCCTCAGGACACATCATTACTGTATTTTAAAGATAAGGGAATTAATATTCAAAGTGTGCAGGTGATTTCTTTGTAATAGCAGAAACAGGACTAGAACTCAAGTCTCCTGACTCCTAGTTAAGTAACCTAATCACAAATAGAAATGGAAAATTCCTCAAATATTAACATCAAAATCAACAAAAATAGAGTCGCTTATGTTCAGTACACCAATTTAAGTCATGAAAACTACTTACTTTAGAAATGCTTTCAGCAAAAATAATCTACACCAAAAGTATATACCGATTTACTAGTGAACCCTCAGCTAATCTTAAAAAACAGAATCTTTGATTCTATTTGAGAATGCTGGTCAAGTCTCCAACATTTTCCATACATAGTGAACAGCAGCTTACTGGAACCTTTTACATGTCACCCTGGAGAATAATCACCCATAAACTTTTTTTTTGGCCTCACTTGCAGGGATCAAACCCAGCCCCTACAGTGAAAGCACCAAGTCCTAGCCACTGGATCACCAGGGAATTCTCAACCCATAACCTTTTAAATTGTGTTTATATCAGTTTGTATATGTAATTATGTCTCAAATAAAATTAGTGGAAATTACTGATGAAAAAACCACTATTGAGTGCTGATAAGAGTATACACTTAGGGTATATGAATCAATTTAAATACTCTTGCAGAAAATGATTTGCCAATATATATCAAGAGTCTTATGAATACATATGTAATGTGATCTAACACCTATACTTCTGGGAATTTATGCCAAAGAAATAATATTTCAAATGTGGATAATTTACATATAAGGATATTCCTTTGAACAGCCAAAAAAAAAAAAAAAAAGGAAACCTAAATGTCCAACGGTATATATGTCCCTCGGTGTCTGCAGGGGATTGATGCCAGGACTCCACAGGGTACAAAAAACACAGATGCTCAAGTCCCTTATGTAAAAATGGAGCATTATTTGCATATAACCTATGCACATTCTGCCATATGGTTTAAATCAGCAGGAATACTGGAATGGGTTGCCATTTCCTTCTCCAGGGGATCTTCCCAACCCAGGGATTGAACCCAAGTCCCCTGCATTGCAGGCAAATTCTTTACCATTTGAGTCACCAGGGAAGCCCTTTAAATCATTTCTAGATTACTGATAATTCTGAAAACAATGTAAATATGAAGTAAATAGCTGCCTGTGCATGATTAATTCAAGTTTTACTATTTGGAATTTTCTAGATTTCTTTTTTCCCCCTAGATTCTTGATCTACAATTGGGTTGATCCCCAGTGTGAAACCTGTGGATATTGGGGGGCGGGGGGGAGGGTAACTGTAATTGAAAGATTATATAAATTATGACTGTCCAGAAAGTGAAATACTAGGTAACCTTTCAAAATGTTTCCAAGGTACTATTAATCAAATGAGAAAATAAATGTTCAAGCTATAC
Source organism: Bos indicus (assembly GCF_029378745.1). NCBI lineage: Eukaryota > Metazoa > Chordata > Mammalia > Artiodactyla > Bovidae > Bos > Bos indicus. The sequence goes on along the minus strand of NC_091760.1, from coordinate 97,644,892 downwards.
TAAGCAAAAGAAGCTGGTCTGTAAGGAATTCCCTGGAGGTCCAGTGGTTAGGATCCTGCACTTTCAATGCCAAGGACCCAAGTTCAATCTCTGGTTGGGGAACTAAGATCTCACAAGAGGTAAGAAGAAAGGTGTGGTCAAAACAAATTTTTTTAATTAAAAAAAAAAAAAAATCTGAACTGTATATACAATTATAGTCCTGATCATATGAAAATATATATTAAAATACATTTTGTGGTATTACTATTTGCTCTGTACATTTTCCAAATTTTCAGTGAAAAAACAATACATATTACATAGAACAGTTACACACATTTAGTCTTCACAATAACCCTAAGAGCAAAGTATCATCTCCATTTGCTGTATGAGCAAATGAATTTCAAAAAGGTTGAGTGGCCTGACAAAGGTTACACATTCAGTATATGGCAGAGCCAGGATCCAATCTCTGAGACCAGGGAGAAAAGACTGTTTCTCCACTCACTGTATCAGAGGTTCTTAGATCCAAGTTTGGTTCTTAGATCCTACACACAGTAAACTGCAAACAAGGGCAACTGGCTACAGTCAACTATCACTGTGCCATCATAATGCCCTACCTGTGAATTTGAAAAATCAGATGCTTCAATGGGCTTCAAAATACATAATTTTGTTTTCTCGTGTCTTTTTTTGGGGCTTTGATTTTGGCCACTTGTCTTGGTATATTTCCTAAGGAAAAATGTTCATTTCTAGACACAACATGTAATGTAGCTAGCAGAGCTATAATGTATAACTAGTCTCAAATCAAATTACTTTTAGTGATAGGATACAGCATCTCAATTCTGATGTGTACATTTTGAAGCATTTTTAAAATCTGATTGAAGCCTGAGATTTAAAAAATAATGAGAAAATCTATTTGCTAATTAAAAACCATCAACTGGATAACTTCAGATGTATAAGATCATTGGGAAGTTACTATTTTCTGTATCCAAGTTAAAGTTCTCAAGTATCACATTATACAAGAAACACCTTTATAAAAGAAAATAATACAGTTCTGGTGTCATTTCGATCCCCTTAAAGGGGAAAAAGTGAAAGTTTCCTTCAGAGTGAACATTTAATTGCCTTCTCTAAAAATTATAAAACTAATATCCTTATACCCTGAAACTGTTTGCTTCCATCTTATACATCTAAATAGCTAGCATAAAATTCTAGAACTATAGATATATATGGAAATATATAAAGGATAGACAAAAAGAAATTGTCTAATTTTTTTTTTTTTTTTTTTTTTTTATCCCATGGTCTGTGGTCCTCCAGGCTCCTCTGTCCATGGGATTTCCCAGGCAAGAATACTGGAGTGGACTGCCATTTCCCTCTCCAGGGAGATTAATAACTTTTGAAGTAAGTTTTTTATTAGAGAAAATACATTAGAGACCAATAGATCATACATTTTAAAATTATGCTACGTGAATAATTTTGAAAATGCAAATTTGCTTGCTACTTACAGGAAATGGCTCCAATCCCTCCTGAATCACAAAACCTTCAATAACATGGGTCAAGATCTGTGGCTTAACAATAGCCTGTGGAGGTTTGTTTTCAACACTAGGTACACTACTGGGCATAGATGTACTATTACTTCTTGTGGTAGCAGCTGGAAGTAAGAGCGGAGGTGGAGGAACAGAAACATGTGAAGGATCTGAAGGAGATTTAATTACTGAAGCACTGACTGATGCCACTGCAGGTAATTCTACTTGCTCTGGGGAAAAAAAAAAAAAAGTCACTTTTTAAATCTGTACCATTCTGCCCAGGCAAATATGAAAGAAAACTGGAGAACATTAATAACAGTAACAGTTAACGTCTTATGTTTTAAAACAAAATTCTGAGACCCTTATATTTATTACCTCATCTCTCCACAATTCATGCAAAGTCACTTCAATAGTATCTGACTCTTTGAGACCCTATGGACTGTAGCCCACCAGGCTTCTCTGTCCATGGGATTCTTCAGCTAAGAATACCAGAGTGGGTTGCCATTTCCTCCTCCAGGGGATCTTCCCAAGCCAGGGATCCAACCTGTACCTCTTGTGTCTCCTGCATTGGCAGGTGGGTTCCTTACCAGTAGCACTACCTGGGAATCTCCACAATAACCTTATGAGATATTTACTACTATCCCCATTTACAGTGCAAGGCAGCAACTTGTTCAAAGTTAGCATTCCAACTTTGGTTAAAAAAAACTGTCCCATAAGACATGAAAATGTTTTAGAATGTCAACTTAAGAACAATTATTTTTATTTTTAAGCTACAGTTATTAAATTTCCTATGTTTCTATTCATATATTCCAAATGGTACTAGGGAGGGGAGAATATGCTTAAGAAAAAAAGATCATGAAATCGATAGAATAAGTAGAAATTATAATGAATTATACAGGGCATTACCTTTATTTCAAGTAATCCACAACCATGCACAAATGTTCTTTGCTGTTGCTATTTTTAACAAATCTTCAATGACATTGTACATGTCAGTTTGTAGGAACACTGTAGTACCAGGCAATTGCAAAATGTTGGGCTAGTTCACTTTGATTTTTCCCAGGCAAGCTCTGGGGACCACAATAACAGCCTATGACAGAGACTTTACCTACCCATTTGTTAGCACTGAACCTTTACTAAGCTGTACCAAAGTGGAGAGATGGAACCAGGTGATAGCCAGGAATACCAGTGAGTACAAGATAGCTGAGAGAAGTAACAACAACAAAAAAAGGGGCATATGGTAAAGATAATACCACTACTTACTGAGCACTTATGTGCCAGCACTTATATGTATAAATGTCTTACACATTGTAACACATTTAATCCTAACTAGCCTATGGGTGCTGCTGCTGCTGCTAAGTCACTTCAGTCGTGTCCGACTCTGCGCGACCCCACAGATAGCAGGCCACCGGGCTTCTCTGTCCCTGGGATTCTCCAGGCAAGAACACTGGAGTGGGCTACCATTTCCTTCTCCAATGCATGCATGCATGCTAAGTCACTTCAGTTGTGTCTAACTCTGTGCAACTCCATGGACAGCAGCCCACCAGGCTCCTCTGTCCCCGGGATTCTCTAGGCAAGAATACTGGAGTGGGATGCCATTTCCTTCTCCAAGCCTATGGGTAAGTACTGTTACTATCTCCATTTTATAGATGTGGTGAAAAAAAAAAAGAGACAAAGATTAACTTGCCTAAAGACATACAGCTAGTAAGTAGTGGAGCTGGGTTACTAACAGAGACAATGCTTTTAACTCCTATGGTAACTCCTCTCCACCATCAGTATGAAAAGAATTGATATCACTATCAAAGATGGTCAAACATAGCCCAGTTAGGTACAGAAGAAAGAAAAATCCCTATCGAAGAAAAATTTCAGAGACTTCTTTGGTGGTCCAATGGTTAAGAATCCACCTGCCACTGCTGGGGACACAGGTTTGATCCCTGGCCCAGAAAGACCCCACATGCTGCAGGGCAACTAAGCCTGTGCACCACACTACTGAGCCTGAGCATCTTAGTCAATGCTCTGCAACAAGAGAAGCTACTGCAATGAGAAGTCCTTGAAACACAACAAAAAGTAGCCCCGACTCGCCACAACTCTAGAGGAAGCCCATATGCAGCAATGAAGAACCAGCACAGCCAAAGATAAATAGATAAAGATTTCCACTAATGAAACAGTGCAGTGATAACTGGTAGTGTCAGATAAGGAAAAGCTAATGGTTCACACCTAGAACTTTGATGTAATTAATATTACTATATAGCTTATTTATCACAGCAATATTATATCCATAAATTAACCTTGTTCCACCAAATAATCCACCAAGATAAATTGTACTAGAAAACCTATTTAAAGTCACACAATCCCTCATTAAAAACTAAAAGTCAGCAGGAAATACTGATTTACTTATTTCCAGGAACAAATACACAATTATACACATGTATTACAGGACTGAGAAACTCCATAAAAATCCTATCCCATATACCTAATTTTCACATAATCTCCTAAAGAAAAAGGGATAAAAGATAATTCTGAACAGGAACTGAAAAGCAACTTTTCTGTTGGAAGGGAAATACAAATCTATGGAGTTGAAAAATAAGAAAAATTTAATGTCCCCTTACAGATTTATAGGTACTGCATTAAGTATAATGTTGTTTATTCAGAAAATACTGCTTGGTATATATGTTCTGATTTTTGGATCATACATACAAATAGACCTAAGTTTTGTTGAAAATTTATGAGTTACTGACTTTATGAAGAATGTAATAGCTTTTACATGCCAGTTCATAATCAGCTGTTAAAATAAAAAACACAACACAGTAAAACAAACACAATTATTATCCTCTCTAGATTTAAGACAACTGTGAATCGAGAAACCCCAAGTTAACTGATAAAGACTTTGCCACAAGTTACTCTGCCTATTTGTAGTTTCATTTCCTAGGGAAACCAATGAGTTTGTTCTCCTTTTTTATAGATGCTTTTCATTTTATTTACTTATTTTTGGCTGCACTGGGTCTTTGCTGCTTTGCATGGCCTTCTCTAGTTGTGATAAGTGCAAGTTTTCATTGCGGTGGCTTCTCTTATTGTGAAGCACAGGCTCTAGGTGCGAGGGCTTCATTAGTTGTGGCTCACAGTCTCTCGAGCCCAGCCTCGGCAGCTGTGGTGCACAGGCTCAGCTGCTCCACCGTACGTGGAATCTTCCTGGATTAAGGATGGAACCCGTGTCTCCTACATTGGCAGGTGGATTCTTATCCACTGTGCCACCAGGGAAGTCCTTTAATGGGTGCTTTAAGAATTCTTACAGACTTATGAAGACTCAATCCTGGTGGAAACAAGTCCCTCTATTTTTATAGGTTAGTTTATTATATGATTTGATGAGCAACCTATACTTGCTTTTCCCTCTCACATACTACAGAAAAGTAGTTAAGCATGAAGAAAATTAAAGGACTATTCAAAAATTTATAGTTTACTGAAACAATTTAGCCAGAGGAATATGCCTGCCAGGATCTCAGATTATATTTCTAAGGAAATAATGTGAAGATATTGTCGAGGTTCAATACTTCAAAAGTATTTAAATTTTCTTGAGTACCATTAGTAATGCTTATTAGGCAATTAAATCACAGTCACAATGCAGGGTTAGTATCCAATTAAATATATATTTCTGCCTTTAAATCAAAACTCCCAAGATACCTGCAGCAACATGAATCCATTTTCAGTGTACAAAAACTACAAAGATTTAGTACTATAGCTAAGTTTTCTTAGATCTCTATCTTTTGAGGTATTATTTTGAATAAGCAAAGGCAATGATATTGAATTTGTCTTAAATATTTTTCATAATTTTATTGACTAAATGTTTTCTATTTTTCAGGAAGGAGAAAAAGTTGGAGTAAAATTGGTGTTCTAGCTCCTTGCTTTCTGGAGACTCACACTGGCAGTAAGAAATAAAACCTAGAAAGAAGCAAGGGTTAGAGATGTGGCACACTGAAGGAGGAGAGGCTGTCAACGCCCCATTATAGTTTGTTTCCATGCCTGATAACATTGGTTCCTCTCAACTAAACGTGATCATGAAGGCAATGAGATATTCAATAGGACAGCATACTTACAACAAAGCCCAAATCAAGATTAGCATTATCTGGGTGAGGGGTCAGTAAACATTTTTATAAAAGACATATGGTCTCTGCAATGACCCCTCTTTGCTGTAGTAGTATAAAGGTAGCCATAGATAATATCTGAACAAACGAACGTGGTTATGTTGCATAGAACTTTATTTATGGACTATGAAATTTGAATTTCATCTAATCTTCACATGACATGAATTAACTCTTCCTTTGATTTTTTTTCCAAACATTTAAAAATTTTAGAACTATCCTTGGCTCATGGGCCATACCAAAACATGTAGCAGAAAGATCTGAAGCATGAGCTATCATTTGCCATGCCCTGATCTAAATAAAATATTCAAAATTAAAAAAAAAAAAACAACACCCAATGCAGAACACATCTTTTTTAGGACTTGGATACTGGGCTACACATCATAATGTTTTAGTGAAGTACCTAGGATTCACAGTCACTTTGATAATGTGCAGAGAAAAGAGAGGATTAACTTGAACTCACAAGTAGTTCTAAAGTAGTGAATAAGAATTTGAAGGTGTTAGGAATTTTTTAATCCATGTCTCTAGTAAGAATTAGTGTGGCTTAATTTAAGTACTGTCCAGGAAGCAACACTTTTAAAAGCATTTACTCAATCTGAATCACAAGCAATTATGAGGAATGTCAGACATGACTTCAAATGTTTTGTGATTTTTGGACAGTGTAATTGAAATTTTCTAATAGAATTTTGCTTTGTTCTAATTTTTATGCTAGAAATAGCTTGACAAATAAATCTGAATGAGCATATGAAACACATCTGTACAAACTACTAAAACTTCAAAGACTGAAATGTGTTTTTGATTTGGGCAGTTCCTCATCAATTGCTCTAATTGTTTCTCATCAAAAAAAACTCTTGAATTCTAATCTATGTTTTGCTGCAATTTATTATATAACAAATTAGTTTAAAATCATCTCCGGTGGAAAAAAAATGAACTCCTCCCATTACTAACATTTGCCTAACAGAAATTTCCCCCAATTTTAGGCACCTCCTCACCTAACAAGGGATGTTCAGAAGTCAAATCTTCTCCTCTCCCCACAGTTATAGCTGCTGGAGACAGCGTGGGTGGCGGCGGTGTTCTATCCATCCGGACACAGTCTTCTGACTCTTCTGGCATTTCTTCCTCACAGACATCTTCTACTTGATATACCTACGACGACAAACCACACTGCCTAAAAATGTTTGTAAGATGCATTTAATAAGGTGTTCCTAATTAACAAAATAAATTCTAAGTGTTTTAAAATGTAAAAGACAAAATGACTATTTGACCGATTGAAAGAGAAGCTTTAAAATCATTCAAATGAAGTTTTTCATAATACCTGACGATTCATAATACCTGATGATATTTCACTGGAAGCAAGTTGTGGATCAGTACCTAAGTTATAAATCACTAAGGTTTTCCCAAAAGGTGATAGTTGAATCAGGAATTACTTTAAATTTTGTTAATTTTTTTAAATGTTTTGAATTTATACACTCAAATAACTATTTGGGGAGTTTACTAAAGTTTCTATTAACTTTCAATTATCATAAATCAAAACAGATACTAATATTTTTCAAAGCATGTTAGGTGAATCTCCAGAATGACACATATTATATAAAGAAATGTACTGCCTAAATGACTATATCCCAAGTTCTTTACTCAATTTATGTAAATTAAAGAGCGAATTTTGAAAAGTAATGCCTGAGAACCTACAAAATTATATGTAATTACATTTTCAATCTTCTAATCTACTCAAGAATCTAATAAATTTTTATAAGCTAATTATCAAGTAAACAGAAAATATCTGTCCCTGGAATCACACACACACACACACCCCATCCTAAACTATTTGACGTATTACTTGTAGTTCTTTAATTTTTCCATACTTACAGCAGCAAGTTTTTACATTTCTAACTGCCCTGTTATCCAATGGTAAAGATAATATTTGAGGAAAACAGACTCAAAAGCACTCTGAGAAGGAACTTTATAATTAAAAAATATGGAACCTACTATTGATTTTTATTAAAATTAAGGCTGAATTTTGTACAGACTGACATGGGTATTTTAATTTGCCCTCATTTTTATTGAACCATTGTTTCTGAAAGACAGGTTACTAAAAACAAAGCCACAAAGCAATTTACCCCCCTTCTTTTATGTACAAAGCTTATTACTTACGTTTATAAAAGTGAGTTAAGATAACTTACCCAAAGTGATTAATATTTCTAATGTCAAAATAAAAAAGTTTCAGTAACATTCACAAAAAAATTAACAATATTGGTATCTAATATATTTTTAATCAAACTACTGAAAAAGTTTGATGATTTAAAATTAAAAATGATCAAGATTTCTGAAACCAGCATAAACCATGTGTGAGAAAAAGGACTACAAAGGCATATCTAACAACAGCAACAGAATTTAAAAACCAAAACAAACAAAAAAACTCCTAATTTTTCGACTCTATTAAGAGAAAAAAAACTTCCCTTTTGTTTTAAAATTTTTAAATTCCTATTGTTACTGCTAATTTTATATAAATATAATATTCAGAGTTGTGATCTGAATCAGCTACTAAGTAGGCAACATTTTAAAAAAGTTATTTGCTCTCAACCCTGCATCTGAAAACCTGTTTCACCAAGAGAGAGTCCTTGCCTCGTGTTTGGATCCTCGGTAGTGAAAGCGGTCGTTGGTTATTGTACAGTGCAAGAATGACAGCTGCTATTATCTGTTCATGATAAATTTTCTTAAATGATGATAATGTCCAATATAAGCAAAGTCATCCAAAAAAAAGTCCTGGGGGTTAAAGTAAAAACAAACAAAAAAAACTTCTAGTGAGGGGCATCTGCTGCAGTGGTCATTACCTTAATTTGGCAGAGTGGTAGGGATGTTGATGCATAGGTAATTACACAAGTAACAGTTTTATCAACTACACTAGTTCAGTTGTATCTATGCAGCATTCCTTTATTAGATAATTACTCTTCTTACACAGGGCATCTTTTCCTTAAGTGCTGAAAACTTTTTAATATTAATGCTGTCACAAGTTTTCAAACAGCTACAATAGCTTTTAAGGAATCAAAGATCATGGAGATCATGCATAGAATTCTGATTTTAAAAAAAATAGGAATAGAGTTTTAAAGGATTAAAAGAGGCAAATACAGATAGCATATTCTGAAATAATCCGTCAAACAATCCTGTAAAATACTTTTCATTCTTTACAAGTAAACCTAACTATACATACTTTATTTTACATCTCCCACGTGAAGCCAAAATAAAGAATAAAAGAAGTAGGCAAAAACAGACCTGTCAGACACCTGGCACCATCAACATAAAAAACGTAAGTACAATAACTAAAAGACTGAATAAAGCAAAGAAGTGAAGGTTTTGCTCACAAGATCATTTGGAAACTGTACATTACAATTTCTCTTTAGTTCATAACTATTCTATAACTAACAATGGCTGCCAAACTTACCTCAAAGTACATCAGCCTCATCTGTCTCCCTTCCCTAAATAAACTGTGGAAAACATTTATTAGTTCTAAATTATCTACACTCATCATATCCTATTTATCATACCCAAATATCAATGAAAAATCTTTTTAAAAATACTGATTTTATTTTGAAAATTCACACTTATGTTTGAAAGTTTCACATCTATTATTTAGAAGTAAATACCTATTATTTCTCTTTACAAGTAAACATCTCTCTACCTTTAAACATTTGAAACAACCTGGAAACTGTGAAGGAATGAGTAATTCATGAAGAAATCTGATGGTAAAAAAATAGACTTAATAAAGGTAATAAAAGAAAAATACAGCAAGATAATAAACAGGCTATGGTAACTCAAAAGTAAAAGAAAAGTAACATGGAAACATATATAGCAAATATAACCATACCAGTGATAGCAAAGAAAACTACTCTTCTCATGAAAAAAATTCCAAAAATTAGGTAACATAAATTTTAAGGGAAAAAAACACAAAATTAATAGAGGGCAGAAAATAACAAGATCTTAGATTTTTAGCTTTAATTTAATGCAAGTGTTCTGTTTTTGATATTTCTATCCCCAATAGTCCTCCAAGATTTGCCCTAACAAAAATAATTAGAAAAATAAAAGGCATAGAGGGGAACTTTATTTTTTACTTGTTAAAAGCCAATCCACTGAACTAGAAATTGAGAACATAAATTCAAATTTGATTTCTTTGAAGGTACTTTACAGCTGAAAGACTGTGCTTTTATGTTACATTATCCATTGTAAACTCTTCAAAATCCATTAAAAGAAAATACTGAAATGCAAACTTATTTCTAGATGCCCACTGTTACCTTTGCCAAGTTCTGTTCTGAATAAAAGTGGAATTCAACCTCTTCATGCTTATCGGTAAGAATGACAAGAATGAAGACTCTATAAATTTGTATCCCGAGAATCAAAATGTTTTCCATTAAGGAACAAACTTTGAAACTCTTCTCCTTTCTGAGCTAATGGTTATTTGTATTTAAGTGATAAGATCTCTTCAGTGAGGTTTGATATAAATCTCCTTTGGGAATATTGTTTTCCTCAGTTATAAATTTGATCATTCTAACATTTAGAGACCTTATTTCAATTTTATTATAAATTATTTTATAAAAGTCCTTTATAGAATGTTTAAAAGACAAATGTTTTTACAGAATAATTGCTTTCTGGGCAATATGTGCCATTTTTAGAGGTTTATTTTGATAAATTTCACCACAGTCTCAGTTATTCAAAACTTTTACTCCTCTCAATGAATTTTTTTATTCTCAGTATTCAACTCATCCTTCTTAGCTTTTTAAATGAGAAATATTTCAAGTATATGTTTTCCTTTAGTAGAAATTTAAAAGTCAGAAGTTACAATTCTAAAAGATGGACTACGGTTAATATTTGCAAAGTTGGATTCTTTCCTAGAATAACTTTTTTTTACAAAATTTTAATTATAAAATATAAATTTACCAAAAAATTACATCATACAAGCATACCTCCACCTTGATGCAAAAGCCCCGTAACGGCCTATAACTGCAGAATGCATACAACCAAAAAGGTTAGCTAGATAAACCATACGTTTAAGAACATACAAGCCAACAAAGGGATCTATGAAGGATAATCACCTTAAGAGAAAAAACTTTGTGCAGATGACACTGGTTCAAATGCATTCCCTTGGGGAAAAAAAATCAACTCTGTAAAGATAGCAGATGGATTTGTTTAAATAGTAATAAAATTAACGAGGGACTTTAATAACCATCACAAATTATCAAGCATGCAACCATACTACAACAAATGGCATTTTTTTTGGCCCATACAGCATGTATGTCAGACACTGACAGATGGAAATTTCAAGCTTTTTAAATTCATAGGCATTTATATCTAAATGATAAAACACAACGTGGGAGAAAACTGTTTACTTTCAGTTCAGCAAGAAAGTCAAAGAGCTTCCAAGGGCTTACCACTGGTGGATCAACGGGTGCTGGTGGTTGTACTTGTAGGTTTACCGCAACAGTCTGTGGAGGAGGAAGAGTCTGAAATGGCAACTGGACCAAAGCTTCTGCAGCTGGAAGCTCCTCTTCAGACACCAAAGCATTCTGCACCAAAACCTGACCCTGGGATAGAATTTCAGGCTGCACTTGTAAAGACTGCATAGACTGCAGGGGCAGTGGTGGAATCTGAGCTGGAGGTGATGTCGACATCTGTGGAGGGGTTGCAATTGGGATTGGAGAGGACTGCAGGGTTGAATACTGCTGGTGTGATGTTGGAGACACAATCTGCTGACCTGGGGACACCAAGGTGGACTGCTGAACTGGACCAATGTGTACAACAGGGGAAGCTGGAAGTGGAAGGTGGGATGAAAGATTCAGCTGTGTTGTAGGTTGCACCTGATTAGCAGTGGACTGCTGCAAGTTTGACCCTGGCTGGAGAGCTGATGACACAAGAGGGTGTGGCTGAATAAGTGCTTGTGGATGAATAATTATAGTAGGAGACTGACTTGGTGAATGAGGTGGAGGAGGAGACACCACTACAGACTGCTGTGCTGACTGTGACTGGCTAGGAGACATTGCTAGAGGAGGGGGATGACTTTGAATTGGTGAACAATGCTGTGACTGGGCACTACTGGGAGCTGGAGGCAGGCCATGGTTTTGGAGTGGTATACAGTGCTGGGAGGGCGGTGGGTCTTGAGTTGGACTTTGAAGTGTGATTGGCTGAATTTGTTGTTGCTGCTGTTGTAGTATCAGCTGATGATGGGAAACTTTGGGAGGTGGTGAATGAAGAGGAATCTGCTGATGTTTTATTAGAGGATGAGGCTGAATTGGAGGATATGATGCTAAAAGAGAAAAAAATGACAATTAGTCTTTATTTCAAAAACATTAAATTTTAAAATAAATTTAAAGGAGGAAAGTTTGCACATCAAAAATCTATAATGAGTCTTCCTAATAAGAATGATTTGAAAATGTAATGACAACTTTTCCTTGAAAAACTACATAATTTCAAAAAATAAACGACACTGTGATAAGTTCCAAAAGAAAACGGCCTAAAACAACTGATATAAATTTGAATTTACACATGATTTAATTAAATTTTAAAGGTCATCAAATATTTCCAATAACTTTTAACAACGTGTATCCACTTGAATCATTCTTTGGCAAGAAGAGCATAACAAGTATAATATCTTTATATCATAAAATAAAGATTGTATCCTTTTTAATCCATGTCTAAACATTCTTCCAGCTAACAGTCAATTATTTAAAAAGCTTTCAAAATAAATTCCCAAATTTAAACCAAGATAAACAGTTGGTACTATTTGATCCAGGAAAATTTTTGTATAAAAAGTTAATTCAGTTAAGCAAAACATGTGTGTAACTCCTACAACATGATTAAATGATTTTTAACCATGGTGAAACGAAATTTCAGAGGCCATTCCAAATCTAGGAGAGCACTAGTTTTGCTTGCAGAAAAAATAATACCGTCAGTCATGCTGTCTAGATAAAGGATCTTGGTTTACTTCTCTTCTTACCCACACTCACAAAACCCTACAGTAATCTGTACAGTACACAAAAACAAGACCAGGAGCTGACTGTGGCTCAGATCATGAACTCCTTATTGCCAAATTCAGACTGAAATTGAAGAAAGTAGGGAATATCACTAGACCATTCAGGTATGACCTAAATCAAATCCCTTATGATTATACAGTGGAAGTGAGAGATAGATTTAAGGGACTAGATCCGATAGAGTGCCTGATGAACTATGGACTGAGGTTCATGACATTGTACAGGAGACAGGGATCAAGACCATCCCCATGGAAAAGAAATGCAAAAAAGCAAAATGGCTGTCTGGGGAGGCCATACAAATAGCTTTGAAAAGAAGTGAAAAGCAAAGGAGAAAAGGAAAGATATAAGCATCTAAATGCAGAATTCCAAAGAATAGCAAGAAGAGATAAGAAAGCCTTCCTCAGCGATCAATGCAAAGAAACAGGGGAAAACAACAGAATGGGAAAGACTAGAGATCTCTTCAAGAAAATTAGAGATACCAAGGGAACATTTCATGCAAAGATGGGCTTGATAAAGGACAGAAATTGTATGGACCTAGCAGAAGATATTAAGAAGAGGTGGCAAGAATACACAGAAGAACTGTACAAAAAAGATCTTCATGACCAAGATAACCACGATGGTGTGATCACTGACCTAGAGCCAAACATCCTGGAACGTGAAGTCAAGTGGGCCTTAGATAGCATCACTACGAACAAACCTAGTGGAGCTGATGGAATTCCAGTAGAGCTATTTCAAATCCTGAAAGATGATGCTGTGAAAGTGCTGCACTCAATATGCCAGCAAATTTGGAAAACTCAGCAGTGGCCACAGGACTGGAAAAGGTCAGTTTTCATTCCCATCCCAAAGAAAGGCAATGCCAAAGAATGCTCAAACTACCGCACTATTGCACTCATCTCACACACTAGTAAAGTCATGCTCAAAATTCTCCAAGCCAGGCTTCAGCAATATGTGAACAGTGAACTTCCAGATGTTCAAGCTGGTTTTAGAAAAGGCAGAGGACCAGAGATCCAATTGCCAACATCCGCTGGATCATCGAAAAGGCAAGACAGTTCCAGAAAAACATCTATTTCTGCTTTATTGACTATGCCAAAGCCTTTGACTGTGTGGATCACAATAAACTGTGGAAAATTCTGAAAGAGATGGGAATACCAGACCACCTGACCTGCCTCTTAAGAAACCTGTATGCAGGTCAGGAAGCAACAGTTAGAACTGGACATGGAACAACAGACTGGTTCCAAATAGGAAAAGGAGTACGTCAAGGCTGTATACTGTCACTCTGCCTGTTTAACTTCTATACAGAGTACATCATGAGAACCGCTGGACTGGAAGAAACACAAGCTGGAATTAAGATTGCCAGAAATACCAATAACCTCAGATATGCAGATGACACCACCCTTATGGCAGAAAGTGAAGAGGAACTAAAAAGCCTCTTGATGAAGGTGAAAGAGGAGAGTGAAAAAGTTGGCTTAAAACTCAACACTTTGATATTTGGCAAAACTAATACAATTATGTAAAGTTTAAAAATAAAAAAAAGAATACAAAAATATCTAGCACCCAGAAAGATATTAATAAAAGTCATAGTATGAATTAAAAAAAAAAAAAAAAAAACCTCAACATTCAGAAAATGAAGATCATGGCATCTGGTCCCATCACTTCATGGGAAATAGATGGGGAAACAGTGGAAACAGTGTCAGACTTTATTTTTTTTTTGGCTCCAAAATCACTGCAGATGGTGACTGCAGCCATGAAATTAAAAGACACTTACTCCTTGGAAGGAAAGTTATGACCAACCTAGATAGCATATTCAAAAGCAGAGACATTACTTTGCCAACAAAGGTTTGTCTAGTCAAGGCTATGGTTTTTCCTGTGGTCATGTATGGATGTGAGAGTTGGACTGTGAAGAAAGCTGAGCGCTGAAGAATTGATGCTTTTGAACTGTGGTGTTGGAGAAGACTCTTGAGAGTCCCTTGAACAGCAAGGAGATCCAACCAGTCCATTCTGAAGGAGATCAGCCCTGGGATTTCTTTGGAAGGAATGATGCTAAAGCTGAAACTCCAGTACTTTGGCCACCTCACGGGAAGAGTTGACTCATTGGAAAAGACTCTGATGCTGGGAGGGATTGGGGGCAGGAGGAGAAGGGGACGACAGAGGATGAGATGGCTGGAGGGCATCACTGACTCGATGGACATGAGTCTGAGTGAACTCCGGGAGTTGGTGATGGACAGGGAGGCCTGGTGTGCTGCGATTCATGGGGTCACAAAGAGTCGGACATGACTGAGCGACTGAACTGAACTGAATCTGTAAGTAATAACAGTAGTTTTTTCCACAAGGGAGTCACTCATAACAGGAAAAAAAGTATATATATATATATATATATACACACACACACACACACACACATATATATAAGAATTAGCAAAATCAAGTACTGAGTGGTTTCTACATCATTATGCCTCTTCTGTATATTGGTGCATATCTTTACATAGAGGGAGATGCTGATAAAATCCTATCTAAATAATGGAAACTGGGTTCACTAGAAGATAAACTGGAAAGACTACTTAATATTAAATTCATGTATCAATTATCACATTTAAAACAAACCTAAAGTCAAAATTTTTTTCTTAATCTCAGACTGTAACGCCTTTTTACACTGAACCACATTTGTGACAAAAACGTTATAAAAAATTCTAACAACTTATTTCAATCTTTTTGCATTTGGTTATTATTTAAAATTCTGGAGATTCTTTAAAGAAATTAACATCTGATTAACATCTCAAGAAAGCAGCATTTAGAAAGTTAACAAATACCCAAGCATTGTTGAAACCAAAATGGAAATTAGATAATAATCTTCATATAACTAGACTAGCATTTCTTCATATAACTAGAGTAGCATTTCAAACTAAGACTGAAAATTTTACGTCACCATCTTATAAATGTGTTGGTAAACACTCTATATTACAGTCAATGAAACCTTGGCTTTCTATAGAGTACCTTTCCACTGAGGGGCTTAAGATGCTTTCACATAACTTTCCTTTGTACTTACAAAATGCCTGTGGAGTAGATATCACTATTGTCCTTTTACAGATAAGTAAATAGAGGTTTTGTGAGCGTAATAGCAAAGGCCCACTTTACTTCAATTTTTTAAGTTATAATTAAGATCTACCATATTCCTGAAATACAATGGAGACTATAGTCACAGGAATAAAAAGTCTCTCTGTGCTCTAGCAAGTGAGCAAACTTTGTTTTCTAGAGAGGTAATTCACTAGAGTAACAGCTATCCTTTCACCTAAACTTTTCTTTGATCAGACATCAGAAAGTGTCTATATATTTTTTATTAGTCCTAAAGTCCAACTGACAAGCATATATACTATAGAATAACTGTGAGGATACCTTAAACAATACTTCTGTATAAGAAAAGTCTTAGTGTTCTGGAAAATGTGACATTTGTTAATTTTTCTTATTTTAACAAACACTTTAATATTGTCAGGTAGTCTACATACAAAGAACCTTTTATTATGGCAAATAATTGTATTATTGCAAATTATTAAATACATCATTTCATTCCATAGCTACTACAACCCCATGAGGTAAGATAGGTACTCTACCAATCCAATATATTTCAGGTGAAGAAACTTTCAATAGTGAAGTGACTTGCCTGCAATCACCTAGCTATTGAGGGGCAGCACTGGGTATAAAAGAAGCCAGAGTCTTAGCTGAGTCTGGGTTCCAACTATGGTCCAAATGTTTGTGTCCCCCAAAATTCTTATGTTCAATTCCTAACCCTAACTGTGACTGTATTTGGTAATGGGGCCTCTAAGGAAACAATAACGGTTAAATTAGGTCAACGGGCAAGACCCTGACCCAACAGGAAGACCTGCTGTCCTCTTCTCACACTCAGAAGGAAGACCACGTAGGATGTACAAGGCGGCAGCCACCTGCACGCCTGGGAGAAAGCGCTCGCCAAAGACCAAACGCTGCCGGCTTTTGAGCCCGAGCTTTCCATCCTCCAGAACTGTGAGAAGATCAATTTCTGTCGTTTAAGCTACCTAGTCTATGGTATTGTTTAATGGCAATCTAAGCAGACTAATTAGGCTTTCATTAAGTCCTTCTACATACTTCATTAATATCTGCAAACAATTAAGCATATTTTTTAAACTAGATTTCATAAAAGCTCTAAAAAACTACTAAAAAACTTGAGTTCTAATACAGCTCATGATAATTTCCAGATATTTGGTTAAAGTTTGCCTTTATTTTATATATAAAGAAAAGGATTAATAAATATCAAGCAGGAATTCCACTCTCAAGAAATGGTGAAGAAAAGTAAATGATTTTAGCACCCTAGAAATGTATGTAAGGAAATAATAAACATGTCTATTATAATAAATATTAGACTGTACATTATGTTAGAACACAAGTAGATTTTTTAATATTTTAAAGTGAACTGCAAGAGCAAACATTTTTCCAATTGAAGAAAAGGACAAATTACCAAATCAAGAATCTAAAAAAAAATTTTAGCTTAAGACTAATACCCCACCAGCAAGAGGAGAAAACCTAAAAGGGCAGAAAAATTATAACTGCTGCCTTGCCAACTTAAAACCAGGTATTAGGGGGTTCAAAGGGATTGAAAATCAAAAAGTGAATCTCTTTGCTTGAACTAACCCTGACAGACTTTGTACCTTTCTTTTTGGAAGGAAATTAACCTACCCTCCATTTAAACTATAGAAATCACTAGAAAGTTTCCCCTGAGCAGTCATTCCAAGCACAGTGAGTCACTGCCTCTCCACACTAACTCCTTCTATCAACACTGGCCAGGAATTACCGGGCAGTCCAGTGGATAGGACTTTGTGCTTTCACTGCCGAAGGCACCGTCCAAGGTTCAACCCTTGGTCAGGGAACTGAAATTCCACAAGCCATGCAGCGTGGCCAAAATTAACCAAAAAACAAAACACTGGCCAGGGGCAGGTATGAGGCCACTGCTACTGTTAAGTCACTTCAGTCGCGTCCGACTCTGTGCAACCCCATAGACAGCAGCCCATCAGGCTCTCCCGTCCCTGGGATTCTCCAGGCAAAAACACTGGAGTGGGTTGCCATTTCCTTCTCCAATGCATGAAAGTGAAAAGTCAAAGTGAAGTCGCTCAGTCATGCCCAACTCTTAGTGACCCCATGGACTGTAGCCCACCAGGCTCCTCCATCCATGGGATTCTCCAGGCAAGAGTACTGGAGTGGGGTGCCATTGCCTTCTCCGGGTATGAGGCTAAGAACCCTCTAAACAATACAGTACAAAAATCCTGTTACCAGGCCAAGAACCCTCTAAACAATACAGTACAAAAGTCCTGTTACCAGGCCATACAGACAGCAGGACCTGGCACCCAGATGTTTATAAAGAAGACTTCACATGTAACCACACTATCAATGGATTTATTATTTTTACATTCTAACAAGATCTTGAGATTATGTCATATAGAGAAAGTTGGCAATATTAGCACAGAGGAAATATGAAAAGAGAAACAAGTTTAGATAGAGGAAAAGCAACCTTCAGCAGTGTATTAATAAAATGAAACTTTAAGAAGTAATGCATAGAGGGCAGTTCAAGATAGTGGAACAGAAGGATGTGTGCTCATCTCCTCCTGTGAAAGCACCAAAATCAAACAGCAACTAGCTGTTGAACAACCATCAACAGAAGGACACGTCAAAAAAATATACCTCGTGTCCGAAGAAAAAGAAACTGCAGCAAGATGGTAGGAGGGGCACAATCGCAATCAAATCAAATCCCATAAATGCCAGGTGGGTGACCCACAGACTGGAGAACAGAAATACCAAAGACGTTCTCACACTATTGTGAAGATTCTGAACCCCATGTCGGTTTTCCCACCCTGAGGATCCGACAAAGGGACTGGGAATCCCCAGGGAATCTGGCCTTGAGGGCCAGTGGGATTTGATTAGAGGACTTTCAGAGTACTGAGGGAAACAGACTCCAGTCTTGGAGGGCACAAACAAAATTTTGCATGCACTAAGACCCAGAGGAGAGGAGCAGTGACCCCACAGAAAACCGAAATCAAAACTACCTGCTAGTGTTGGAGGGTCTCCTGTGGAGGGATGGGTCAGCAGGGGCTCACCACAGGCACAGAGGCACTGGAAAGACTCACTGGCATAAACCCTCTTGGAATTCGCCATTAACCCTACCGTAGAGCCCACACACTCCAGGGCTGGTCACCTCAGGTCAAACAACTACCAGGGAGGGAGAACAACTACCAGGGAGGGAGTACGACCCCACCCATCAGCAGATAATTGGATTAAAGCTTTACTGAGCAAGTCCCTGCCCACCAGAGTAAGACCCAATTTTTCCCATCAAGCTTACACAAGCCTCTTAGCCTCTTTTATCAGAGGGCAGACAGAAGCAGCAGTAAGGAGCAGTCTCATAGCAGCTAAAACAAAAAACATATGACAGAAAGTTAATCAGCATGAAAAAGCAGAAAGTTATGCCTCAGATGAAGAGACAAGATAAAACCCCAGAGAAACAACTCAATGAAGTGGAGACAGGCAACCTTCCAGAAAAAAAATTCAGAATAATGGTAGTGAAGATAATCTAGGATCTCAGGAAAAGAATGGAGGCAAAGATTGAGAAGATGTAAGAAATGTTTACCGAAGACCTAGAAGAACTAAAGAACAGAGAAGAATAATACACTAGAAGGAACCAACAGCAGAATAACTGAGGTAGAAAAACAGATAAACGATCTGGAGAACAGAATGGTGAAAATCACTGCCACAGAACAAAACATAGAAAAAAGAATGAAAAGAAATGAAGACAGCCTAAGAGACCTCTTGGACAACATTAAATGCACCAAGATTCGCATTTTAGGGGTCCCAGAAGAAGAGAGAGAGAAAATATTTGAAGGGATAATAGCTGAAAACTTCCCTAACATGGGAAAGGAAATAGTCAATCAACTCCAGGAAGCACAGAGTCCCAGTAAGGGTAAACCCAAGGAGAAACACCCCATTACACACAGTAATCAAACTGACAAAAATTAAACACAGAGATAAAATATTAAAAGCAACAAGGGAAAACAACAAATAACATACAAGGGAACTCCCATCAGGCTATCAGCTGATTTCTTAACAGAAACTCCACCAGGCAAAAGGGAATGCCATGATTATTTTAAGTGATGAATGGTAAGAACCTAAAACCAAGAATACTCTACCCAGCAAGACTCACCTTCAGATTTTATGGAGAAATCAAAAGCTTTCCAGACAGACAAAAGTTAAGAAAATTCAACACCACCAAAAGCAGCTTTACAACAAATGCTAAAGGAACTAACTTCTCTAGGTAGGAAACAAAAAACAAGGAAAAGAAACCCAAGACAATAAAGAAAATGGTAATAGGATCATACATATTGATAATTACCCTAAATGTAAATGGATTAAACGTACCAACCAAAAGACAGCCTGGCTGAGTGGATGAAAACACGTACATGTACGCACTTCCACTTACCACAGCACTCTGCTTGACCCCCCAAATTGTATGTAGTTATTTTACATTGTTAAGCTAATCATGTTCCTATTATAGCTTCAATTGTAATTATCTTTTATTTTTTGTCTGGCTATTGATTATGAAAGCTGATAAACATCTTTTACTATTGTGATTATGTAACTATTATTCACTTAATATCACTGTATCATGATTGGTCAATGGAAAAATAGAACTCTATTTCACCAAAACTAGGATCTAATAGAAAAACCTGTAATCACTTTTTAAAATGCAGATGCATTATCAGAATTATCTTGAAATTTTTTGAAAAATACAAATGCTTAAGTATTGCTTTTTTTCTCCAGAGCTCCAGATACATTTCTAATGAGCAATCATGTTTAAAAACAATTGGACTATATGATGATCTTTTACTTTTATCTAGTCAGTTTCATTTTTTCTATTTCATATTCAATGCTCCCATTTCATTCAGTTTATGTTCTCCAATTTCTCCATCTCTTTTTTAATATTGTCTCTCAAGCCTTTATCAAGTGTAGTAGAAAAGCTTTTGTCTACACATAAATATGTATAATATATATTTTAGAAAATTTATGAATTTTTGTCTAAGTAAAAAAATTATGACATTTTTATTCCACTTGTTTGACTTAGTATGAATAGAATGCTAGACTTCTAATTAAACAGTAGATATGCAACAAGCAACAAAGGTTTACTGTATGGTCAAGGGAACTATAGTTAATATCTTGTAATAACCTATGATGGAAAATAAGTTCAAAACTAATATATGTGTATTTGTATAACTGAATCACCTTGCTTTCCACCTAAAACATTGTAAGTCAACTATACTTTAGTAAAATATATATATTATAAAAAGTAATGCATAATTATAAAAGGATAGAAAGAAGATACTTACCTGATGAGGCTGGATCAAAGGAAGATTTTTTTTTTTTAGGTAACATATATGAGGTGCCTAGCTCAGTGCATGACACACACACACACTTTCAATAAACAAATTAAACTAGTATAAAAACATATGTAGATATCCCACTCCAGTACTCTTGCCTGGAAAATCCCATGGGTGGAAGAACCTGGTAGGCTACAGTTCATGGGGTCGCAAAAAGAGTCGGACACTACTGAGTGACTTCACTACCACTATCACTAGATATATTAAGAATAGTAGAGATCTAAGTAGGCTTAAGAAGCAAAAGAAAGGATCAAGCGTGAGGGAGACACAAGCTGCTATAACTATGAAAGGTCAGGAACCAGTTTAAAAACAATGCAATCAATGACACAAGGAAATAGTGCTAACTTTAAAGTGGAGAGCAGATAATTCCTTATCCTACTAGAGTTGAAGAAAGCTCAAAACTGAGAAATTCTGAGATGAACAGAAGACATGATAAGGAAACTCACTCTGCACAGCCCTAACACTTTCAGCATAAGAACCACGAAGGAAGATTATCTGTAGATGGCAAAGGCAACAGACACGAGTTTCAAAGGCTGACGAGACTGAAAACAACTTAGTTGGTTCCCTGACATCTTCCTCTCAAAGATGAAATCAAAGATGGAAAAAGAGCAATACGGTGAGGAAAATAATTATGCATAATCCTTATTTTTGGAAAGTGATAAATTCCTCCCACTAGACACAACTTTAAAGACAAATACATACTTGCTTTTTAAAAAAGCTTTTAATTTTGGACAAGTAAAGCATATTAAATAAACCACAGGCAAATTTTTTTTTCAAGCTAACAGGTGTTATCCATACAACAGGAGACTAGCACACAATGAAGATGTTAATCAAATGTCAACTGACCAAAAAATCTATTATAATGCTTTAACTGTTGGGCTCTTTTTCTTTTTTCAAGCTATACTATTGAGACATTCTTTTGTTAACTTATAAAATTCACACCTTATAATGTTTTAAAAGTATTCCTGTTCAAGTAATGGATATCTTTTGTTTTGCTCTGCCTGTGAAGAAAATGAATAATGCAATTATTTTCAACAAAAGTTTTTCCCACCTGGTGCTATTAACTGGTGAATACTTGATGTCCGGGTGACAGCTGTGCTTCGTGATTCCAGACTTGGACTTTCTCCTTTCTTATTACTTTCTGGAGAAGGATCTCGTTGGCTGATTTTAGAACTGGTCACTGTTGTTTTGTTATGACAAATTGTCAATGACTGAGTTTGACTAGTACTTTTTGGCGGACCATTTTGTGAGCTAGATAATACACCCAACTTCTGGCTGCGTAATGTTAAATTCTGAACCTAAGAACCACACAACAAAAAACAAGGATGAAACAGATGGTATTAATTGATGTGGTAATCGCTACCATTATAACAATGACAACATATTTATATTGTGCTTTTTTATACATAAAGTTCTAAACACGTGAAACAACTAATTAACCCTGAAGGAAAGGGGAGTTGTTATTCTAATTAATCATACCTAAACATTAAGTGGCAATTTTTTTAAAAGACATGAAGGAAAAGAATCATTAAGAACTAAAGAATAGAACATACATACATATTGCAAAAGAACTATGAATAGGAGGGAATTACTCTGTAACATGCTGCATTTTAGACCTAGAAACTTTTTTACAGTATATATAATAATAACAGATAAGGATTATAAG
This sequence comes from Bos indicus, assembly GCF_029378745.1. Taxonomy (NCBI): domain Eukaryota; kingdom Metazoa; phylum Chordata; class Mammalia; order Artiodactyla; family Bovidae; genus Bos; species Bos indicus. The sequence goes on along the minus strand of NC_091760.1, from coordinate 97,622,137 downwards.
GGAACACCAACCTTCTAAGAAAACAAATTCATGAAATCAAACCCACTGTGACAATTATTAAAAGCATTTCCATTAACTAACTTTAAAGAGTTAGTGAGATTTTGTTGGGATGGTTACGAAACACTCATTTGGCTTTGAGAACTAGATCTCACACACTGAAGAGCCTGCACGGCACTGAAATGCTTTACTGTGATGACGCCTGTCTGTGCTGTGCTCAGATAGTTGTGTCCCACTTTGGCGACCCCCTCAACTGCAGCCCGCCAGGCGCCTCTGTCCATTGGATTCTTCAGGCAAGAATATTGGAATGGGTTGCCATGCCCTCCTCCTGGGGATCTTTCCAAACCAGGGATCGATCCCAGGTCTCCCGCACTGCAGGCGGAGCCACCACAGAAGCCTGACTCCTGCAGACACCAGGGCTTCTAAACACACTGCCAGTCAGGATGGTGGCAAAGATTATCCCAATTACTCTCATCTGAGGTTTGTAACATTTTAAACCAGTAAGACAGAAAATGCCTCTTCTGGATGCCTAACTTTTTGCCTCTCTGGAATGAACGCACCAAATACATTAATGCTAGGAAGGGAAACTGAAGTAAGAGAGATTCTAGGGTGACAAATATATTGCTGCTTTGTAAATGTTCTTTAGTTTCACGTGTGTTTGGTCCCTACAACAGTACCATTAACTGATGCTCTATACCATCTCTTTTCAAGTGCCAATGCAGTGTTCAGCCAACAGCAGATGCTAAATAAATGTTTACTTCAGCGCAGTTGAAGTTTTAGTCAGTTCCAAGTTACTGAAAGAATTTTCTAAGTGAGACCATATGGAGCATCTTCTCTAATTTTTGTCAAATATTTCACAGCACTGTAAACACACTAAATCACTGCTGTGTTACTGAAATTTAATGCAAAAATAAAATATGCTAAAATAGAGATTTCTCAGCTTGCCACTCAAAGTCCTCCACTGTCTGGGCCCAAACCACTTTGAGCCCCTTTTTCTACTATTTCAGTTCACAATCCTCATTTTCTAGCCAAACTGTTCTGCTCATCCTTTTCCAAACACACCTTACACTTTCTTCATTTAGAGTCCTCGTTCAAATTCCCCTTGCCTCAACATGGTCTCCTGAAGTCCAATGCACTGCTCAAGACCAGTTAAATTTCTACTCATTCTCCCAAAGAAACCTCTCCATGTCTCTGGTTAGATATAATTTATCCTCCTGTCTATACTCTTGCCATAGAATTTGGATCATATTGGCCTATACCACTGACAAGGGTCTAGCTTATTTTAGAATTAGTAATGTGTGTGTCTGTGACATACTGAGGCTCTGACTGGCAGGCTCTCATCTCTGACATTCATTTTTTTAATCCCCACAGTTCTGGCTGCAGACGTAACAGAAACTACACAAGTCTGAGGCATTCTCCAATATGTGATTCCAAAATATGTATGACATGAATTTTGTTAAGTATCCTGTTCTATTTATAGTTTTCTTAAGCTAACACTAAAATCTGTTCATGTTTAACCAAAAAAATCTCAACAAATGTCTAGCAGAGGAATATTAAACTCTCAGGAAGCAAGGGAAAAACATCATAAAATTTAACATGTGCCATAAATAATACATAAAGTGGACCACTTAATGATGATATTCAAAGGCTGAATTATAGCCTGAAAAACAAAACTTTTCAAATTAAAAGAATATTCAAAGCAAATGAAGATTTGACACAATGAACCCTTAACCTGTAGCAGTCTTTTTTCTTCTAATTTTCCCTTTGTTTTCTGGAGTTCTGAAAGAAAGTGTGTGTGTGTATACATATATTGCATTTTATTTATATAAATGAATAAACTTCAGAATAGGGCTTTACTATCTATGGTCATCTTAGCTTAAATATTTACAATAAATTTCAAACATGTAAACTATACTCCTGAAGTATATACAGAGCTAATTGAGCTGTTAATAGAAAAATCACATGTTCAGATATCCTTGACAGAACTTCACTTTTAAAAAGAACCACCCTTTCTAAGATAAAGAATATTAAGGCATCTAATGTCAAACTTTAATTTCATCTGAACTTTTCCTATGATCACTTTGTAGAAACTTTCTGACTTAAAAGAGTCTAGGTTTCACACAAAATATTCTTGCTAATTTCACACCTCACATTTTTATGTGGATTACCCAAATACTCACTTGTTTTAATTTGGACCTAACTATGTGTGAATTATCACAGCATCTCTTCTTTGCAGATAAGGAAATTAAGAGTGCTGGCAGCAGAACTGTTTCTACATCTAAATCTAAAAGACTGTTTTCTCCTCAATTCTTACAATATTTCCCTGATAGCCTTGGTAAGATTTCTTACTATTCCATAACATACTTTTAGTATTATGATAACTTTCTGAAAGTCAGATTTTTTTTTCAAGGTAAGGATACGAGATGGAGCATTTAAAATAGTAAATAAGGGTAAGATAGTCCCAATTTCTTATTTTTTACAGTGTGCTATAAATTTTATTACTAAGGAAAAATTAACTTACACTGACTTTTGTAAGTTAAAGAATATTAAAACCTCAAATTTGGCATTTCTCAATTTGAATCAAAATATTTTAAAAACTGCAAACATATGTTTAAAACAAAGTGGAACACAAATTCTTCAAACAAACAGCCCTGAACTTGAGGAAAGTTACCACTGGAATACTCAAAGTCAGATTACTAGAGAGCCACATACCTATAAATATCATATCTGGACCCAAAGAGCTAATTCTATAAATTACTTCGACTATGTTCACATTAAAGATGCTACTAAAGACAATGCAAGATGTTTTCTCCATGAGAACCCACAAAACAGACTGTGCTCTATAGAGAATTTGTTAATTTTATTTTCCTAATAACTGGTTTATTTTACCTTGGAAACTGCAAATCCTTTAAATGGTTGTGTTTCTGTCTTCACTATTAGCTATGTAAGAGCTAAGAACCAAATTTGTGACTCATCTTTAGACAGTGTACAACAAAAACAGTAATTAGTAGCATGTGATATTTTATGTGCCAGGCACTACGCCGAGTGTCTATTTATTCCTTGTAACAACTCTGAGCTATTACTTCCAGTTTAAAGTGAAGAAATTGAAGCTTAGCATAAGTAGTAACAACAGCTAACATTTAGTGAATGCTAACTAGGTTAACAGAAACTTCTGTTTTTCATTTTATTAACCTATTTAATTCTCATTACAACCCTATGAGGCATTATAATTATTGCATAAATATTTATTTTACTTTATATTTTTGGAACTGAAGTTGAGAGTTTAAAGATAGAAAATGAGAAGGTGGTAGAACATGTATTTGAATCCAGAGAATCTGGCTCCAGAGTCCAAACTTATATACACCATGCTATGACCTGTCCAAAATGAATCAACTGGCAAGTGACAAAGTGACTTGCCACAAGTCAGCTTATAAGTCCATGTCTTCCTATTCTTCCCTTTGCAGAGATAGTACTAATGAGTACCTATAAGATTCTAAGCACTAAAAATATATTACTCTTCAACTTAACCCTACAAGTATGTATAACCACTAGAGATGTTTGGTAACTTGTCTAAAGTCATACAACTAATAAATGACTGCAGTGGAAGTTGAACTTAAGCCCATACAGGACTTCATGCACTTAAGTTCAATGGCAACCTAACTCCAAGCTCCATGCCACTTTATAATTCTGGAAGCTGATAATGGTTTAGCTCTATTAGGTTTTACAAAAAGACAAAAACGGGAAGATAATTACTTCAATAAATTCACTCCACAAAGAGACATTTAAAGTTTAGAGCCCAAAACATCTTAATGTTAACAAAGGTCTCATTTTGTAAACATGGAAAGTGACATATACAAATAAGTTGAGGAACTATAGAGGGTCACATAACACATTAGGAGAAATCAGAGTTTAACTGATCACCACCTTTATATGCTGATATATGAAAACAGACCTTTATGATTAAAAGAAAGATCCTATGAAAAATACCAAAGAATATTACTGCTATCTCATTTTGTACCTTTTACTAGATGATTGAGATTATTAAATTAAAATTACAAAGGCAAGGATGACCTTAGGATACATTAACTTCTGCCATATGCAATCCAAAATATTAACAATGGAAAAACATAATAAAAAATGGTATCATACAATATAAAAGTCTATTCAACAGCTTTAATTTAAAATGTACTCAATTTCATTCATTTTTATTAACCTGAGGTGTAACTTACATACAATAAAATGAATGAACCAGTGCATTAAGTTTTGACATATGTATACATCATGTTACCACCACCCCAATTAAAATATAGAACATTCCCTTCATCCATGCCCCTTCCCAGTCCATCTCCTCCACCTTCTGCTCTAGGTATCACAAATCCTTTTTTTTTTTTCACTACAGATTAGTTCTGCCTGTTCTGGAATTCATATAAATGAAGTCACAAAGCATGCAATCTCTGATATCTGGCTTCTTTTACTAATTATAATGTTTCTGAGACGCATCAGTAGTCTGTTCCTTTTTATTTCTGAGCAATATTCCACAATATGCTTATCCATTCACCAGTTAAAGCAGACTAGTTACTTCCAATTTGGGGCTATTCTCAATAGAGCTGCTACAAACACTCATTTAAATATCTTTATGTGGATATATGTTTTCAAATCTCTCAGGGTAAACATCTAGAAGTGGAATTACTGGGTCACATGTTAAGCATATGTTTAACTTTACATGTGATAGTATGACTGCTCCACATTCTTGCCAAACGTGGTATTTTCAGTCTCCTTCATTTCAGCCTTTGTAGTGAGTCTATAGTGACACTCACTGTGGTTTTGGTTTACATTTCTAGAAAGATTAATAATGTTGAACATTTTTTTCATGTGCTTATTGGCCTTCTGCTTATCCTCTTTTGTGAAATGTTAAATCTTTTGCCCATTTTTAACTAAACTGTTCAAGATCTCATTGAGTTTTACACCTATTTTATATATTCTCAACATAAGTCCTTTGTCAGATAGACAGATATATATATATATATATATATATATATATAGTGAACATTTCCCCTCAGTCTGTGGCTTGCCTCTTCATTTTTGTAGCAATGTCTTTTGAAGAACAGTTTTTAAATTGTGATAAAATCAAATTTATCATTATTTTCTTTTATGGCTAATTCTTTTTGTGTCCTATATGAGAAAGCTTTGCCCACCCTAGAGCTGTAAAACTATCTCCTATGTTGTCTTCTAGAGGTTTAATAGTTTCGTCTTTTGTCTTCAGGTCTACATTCTAGTTCTGTTTTATTTTTGTGAATGGTGTAAGGTGAAAATTAGTTTTCCATAGAACCAAACAAATATAAACAAAAAATTGAGTAATATCCTACTCAATTTTTTAAATTTAAAATTTATCCAACTCTATTTTTTTAATTTAAATTTGTCATTTTTAAATTCAAGAGCCATCCTGACTTAGTTATTGCTTAACTGCTTGCAAAGGAAACTGAAGAATACATCTCACATAAAAGAAGCAGATCTGCTTTACAATAAACTGAACATAAATGTCACTGCAAAAACACATTAACTTCACTAATGTCAAATAACCTAAATATCCATGTTTCATGGCATTATAATTTCTACAGAACCAAAAAATGTTTTTGAAGTTCTCACTATATTAAATGTTAATCTGAGATGTATGACAACCATCAGTAACTTAAACACAAATGTGCGTTAATCTTTAACCTGAAGACCCAGACCTTAGAGTACCAACTTATGAAGCTAGACAAGCTCACCTGAGTAGCTGCAGACTGACAGGAAGATGACGATGACGACGAGACAACAGGAATGTCAGACTGTACAGCAGCCACAGTGGTAGCGGGTGTGAAAATCAGCTGTACAGACAGAAAAACCAAAAAAATACCCTAAGACAAAAGAACATGTCCCACACACAATGTATAGCAGGCAAGAGAGACTGAAATTTGTGACAGAAAGACAATGCAGATTAGGACTGTCTCCTACGCAAAAGGTTTTACATGACAAGGAGAAGTTTTTGATAATAGAGAACTCAAAAGGAAAAAAAAGAAAAAACCATAAACATTTCTCAAACAGTCCATGATTCTGATGAGTAGAAAATAAATCAGTGCTCAAAAAAGAAAATGTATTTTGGCAATATAAAATCCACATACCAAATTTTTCCCCAAGTAAACTATTAATCTTTTCCTAGCTCAAAACTATTGTGGCAGGATTCCTAAAATGGAAGTTGTAATAGACAACCATTGTCACTGCTCTTGAATGCAAATTAAATTTCAGTGAGAAACATGAAAAGAAACACCAAAAAGTCTTTTCAGTCCTCTTTACCCCCAAAAGACAACTATGCCACATACTATACTATTTCACTCACCTACACAGGATCTGTGTGTAGTACAAACCTAGGTTGCTCTTGATTTTAAAGTATTTGTAAAGAAATAGTCATTCTAAGTATAAATGCCACAACATGTCAAAATTCAACAACAGCTTGCAAAAAAAAACTTTACATCAAAAAAAAGACATACTCAATTTATCACCATCTGTTTAATTTTTTAATACTGAAACAATGCCATTAATTTAAAAAGGCAATACAATCCACTTAGAGATTACCCAATCCAACTTAGTACATTATGACAGTTGTTTCAAAGAACCTGTGAGTATCTCAAAATTGCATCAAAAGTTATACAACTCCTCAAAAACCATTTCTGTTTAAATTATCAACCAAGGGATCTTTTAAACTTCAGTTCTTTATATACTAAATTTAAGTGAATTAAACAACAAAGTATAACTTTCACAAGAAGGATTCAATACAAACAGCTAGAAGCACTAAACCTAAAAAGATGTTCTATCTATCATGAACCATATGAAACTGCCAGTTTTAAAAGTTAAAAACAGCCAAATAGCAATCATTTCAAATGGTTTCCCTAATTTTGAAGCGTGTGTGTGTGCTAAGTCGCTTCAGTCGTATTCGACTCTTTGCGACCCTATGGACTGCAGCCCACCAGGCTCCTCTGTCCATCGGATTCTCCAGGCAAGAACACTGGAGTGGGTTGCCATGCCCTTCTCCAGAGGATCTGCCCAACCCAGGGATCTAACCCCATCTCTGACGTCTCCTGTGTTAGCAGGTGGGTTCTTTACCACCAGAGCCACCTGGGAAGCCCAATTCTGAAGCTTATTATTGATTAAATAAGATCTCATAGTGGGGTGGGGGGAGAGGACAACCAGAAATATGGTCATGTCTACTGAACAGTCTATAAATAAAAAGAGGGTCATTATCACTGCTTCCCATTAGGAATATAATGGAAACTTGCTTTGCAATTTTAGTAAAGAATTGGGAATCCAGATGTATATTCAGTTCACTGGATATCAAAATAAAAATAAATTCCTATCAGGGATAAGCTCTTCTCTAGCAATCTGTAAAGACATCAAATAAAGTAAATGTAAATGTCAACCAATTTTTACATTCCTTAAAGCTCAAGAAGTAAATTAGGAAATCAGTAGCCAAATTAACATTCTTATATTAACCAAAGATCAAAATGATCATAAGAACATGAATCAGCTTGCAGATTTTAAGATGGGAATAACCAAAGTTAAGACTCATCTGGTAAATTATCAAGAACTCCAATCCAACTTTCAGACGATTCCACAATATAAACTGCAATTAATAGTTAAAACCATGTCTTTAATGTTTCTAACAATTTCATCAAATCTAAAATGTCAAAGATACATGGTGATTTTATACATCACTGTAAGAACCAACTACAAGATGCCAATTATAAAATGCATCTCAGTTTTGAGATGTTAAAATATGAAAAAAGGTTTGAAATCAAAGAAATTTGATATTAAAAAATAATCACTCATGATACAGTATGTTAGCTACATCAAGAAGGCCTACTAATTTAAAGTAGAATTTTTCATGGCATAAACGTGTAGAGTTAATCACATACACAAAAAAATTGTTAAACATTCCTTAAGTATTAAAAATGTCTCCTACTGCATCAAATCAAGAAACATTTTGATCTCTCTCAAGTTTTTAAACACTGAAAAAATCTGGTAGCTCGTATCTTACCATTTGAGCTCGGAGATACATTTGAGCTTGGCTTGCCGTTAGGGTAGGGGAGGTACTCCCTAGTAACATAGTCTGTTGGGTAATACTGCCACTGGTAGAACTGGAAGCCTGGGAACGGCTTATTAACTGTGCAGGTGTAGGAGAAGTAGAGAGGTTGATCTAAGGAAGAAAACATATCAGGTCATAGGCTTCCATTTCTTGCTTCCATGTCATTGAATTTCACCAAGTTGCAGTTAGGCAATCAATGGTATATATTGTGGCTAAGGAACCTAAGAGAGGGCTTCATCTTTGACAGACCTGTCAGTTCTTAGGTGATTATTTGCACATATGCAAACAACAGCATGTACGGGTTAGTAATCAGGACGATTTTTAAGGATATTCTCATTGAGTTTCATAAGACTCCAACATCTTAAAATATCATTTCTACTACTTCCCAAAAATTAAGGCTATTGTTCCATTATTTCAATATTCCATGTAATAATTTAAAACATCTGAATCGACAGTTTATACTATTTTGTCATTTTCTGTCACATTTTGAGGGATTTCTGAAATGAATAAAAGTTAAAACATAGATAATCCATTCACATGTATAAAAACATACACAGAACTAGTATAATCTCTTTCAAAAGTTCTAAGAACAGAATTGTTACTTGTCATACAGATGGAAAACTCCTTAATATTGGCTAAAAGATTAAACTATAAAAACTAAAACTGTTGTTAAAGAATAAATTAGTGCATGGTCTACCTCTAGGCTATAAAAGAGACTAGTAACCAGTTTCATCTGTGAAGGCAAAGTGGGTAGGACAGATAGGGAACAGGGCAAAGGGACACACGTAAACCACGACATCATGTATTATCCACTTAAAAATATTTTTAATGATAATTAAAATCAACCTCTAGAAAAGGGAATGGCAACCCACTCCAGTATTCTTGCCTGGAAAATCTCATGGACAAATGAGCCTGGTGGGCTGCAGTCTATGGCAATGCAGAGTCGGACACAACTTAGCAACTGAACAACAACACACAATCGGGCAGACTGTGATTTGGGGAAACAGTTCTTGGTGAAAATGTGACATAAAATGAAGACTGAAGTGACCGAGAAATACGGAATACAGAGTTTTGTAAGAAGTTAACATTTGTGTATAGAATAATAATTGCAAATATTCAAACAATAAAGTCCATGGCTAAAGGAAAAAATCCAACCTCAAATTCTTTTTATGGACAATGCATAGAATAAAATTAAGAAAATAAAAAATAGTTTATTAGACTTCTGATTCAAGGAACAAGGCAGACTGAGCTAATATATCCATTTGCCCAAATGTACTCACTGAAAAGGAAGATTAACATGAAAATTACAATAATATATAGCTGAACCCAAAAAAGGGGAGGGGAAAGGGAAATTTTCAGGAGCCAGAAAGGAAGAAACTCAGATACAAGATCCAAGTAACAGCAAGGCAACCTAGAGAGATACTGGCCCACAGAGCTAGAAGACCTGATTTTGAGCCTATTTCACGGGACCTAAAAGTAAATCTCCTTCTGAGCCAATATCCTCAAAAGGGCTCCTCAATATGTGAAAAGCAGCTGGGAAAGCTCTGCCCATGCGTCCTGAAAAGCAGCAAGAAAGCTTGGTATATGCCCCGTTCCCAGTGGAAGGAGAGAGGTTTTTATGAGAATCAAAACTCCAGGCTTGTGCCATACAGGGGTACACCACCGGCACAGTTCCATAACCTATCCCAAAGCATCACCATTTGGACTAAACCAGGACATCTGTTAACCTCAACAAGTGACTGAAGGGAGTTGAGTGAAGGTTATACAGGGGATCTCTCTGTACTGTTTCTGTAACTTCTTGAGTCTATAATCATTTAAAAATAAAAAATTAAGAAAACTGCATAGTGGGTACATTGAGTTGGTTAACTAACTCTTGAAATTTATTTGTATCTTTTAAATATTTCCTAATTTTAATGAAATATCATCCATGGAATTTTCCAGGCAAGAATACTGGAACAGACTGCCATTTCCTACTACAGGGAATCCTCTTGACCCAGGGATATAACCAGCATCTCTTGTGTCTCCTGCTTTGCAGGTGGATTCTTTACCACTCACGCCACCTGGAAAGCCCAACTAAAATCTGTAATTCAGTGCATAAATATAAGTAATAAAATACAAAAAATCATTCTATAATCTGGCTTTTATTCCTAGCACACCACTAAAATCCCATTAGCAAAAATCACCACTACCTTATGACAAATTCAGTGGATTCTTCTTAGAAATCTTCTTTTTCAATCTTCTTTACCAGCTCTTTCTAGCCCACCCCCCAAACTCTTCCTCTGTTCTCAACACTTTTCCTCTTCAATTCCTAGATTATCCTATCTACTCCCATAGTTTGAAATAATTCAATCCTAAAGATGCTCAATCCTTGATGACAAATCCTTCCTCTCCAGGTCCAAATAAGTAACAGAATACATCTTTCTGGATGTCTCTTAAACTGACTCAAACCCAACATGTTCAATCACCAAACTCATTGTCATTCCTCCTTAAATCAGCTTCTCCTCAAATGGCCACTGACATCTTCTAACACTCTCCCAAGACAGACTATCAGGAAATCATCATAATTCCTCCCTCTCCTATAACTCACACACAGAATCAGTCACATATCTTACTGTTTCTATACCTCTATCTTCCTCAATTTCATTTTGATTTTGAATCACTTTGAGTCCCTGATCCCACAGCACTTCCAACTACTTTACCAGCTGCAAACTGATCTCCCTGCTTGAAATATTATCTCCTTTGACTTGCCAGATAATCCTTCCCATTAATTAACCATTTAAAAATCTCTGGTAACATTCAAATTCCCCTGACTACCGCTCTAGTATCATCTCTTCCTACTCTTCCATACGAACCCTTCACATTAGTCATATGAAGCTACTGACAATGTCGTAACATCTCAGGCCTTTGTGGCTTGGCAACAATGCTCCTGACGTAATTGATAATTGAGCATGACCTACGACTATGCCCATGACCACACATCTTCCCCACCCCGTGTAGTAAATAACTCCCTCTTAAAAATCACCTGCTAAGCTTTTTAAGACATCCCTATACCCCACAGTAGAACTGACTATTCCCTCTCCCTTTATGCCTGTTATCTTCTATAACTTCCATATACTTGTGGCACATACTTCTATCTCACTCGTCTAAACAACGATTTTTTTAAGAGTGGGGCCCATGTGTTATTTATCTTCTTATATTCAATATCTATAAGACAGCCTTCAATCAATGTTAATTAACTTAATGAATGTCATATAATTTTAAGGCATACTTCATACTTTAAATGTAATATCACACAGTGAGTGTGTGTGTAAGAAGAAAAATCAATTCTGGTACAGCCCCTAACAAAACACAGTAAAAATGCAAATAGTGTGGTGATACTAGTTTCACCTCTATCTTTGATGTGTTATATAATAAATTATTAATCAGATGAGATCAGATGCTCAGTCGTGTCCGACTCTTTGCAACCCCATGAATCACAGCACGCCAGGCCTCCCTGTCCATCACCAACTCCCGGAGTTCACCCAGACTCACGTCCATCGAGTCAGTGATGCCATCCAGCCATCTCATCCTCTGTCCTCCCCTTCTCCTCTTGCCCCCAATCCCTCCCAGCATCAGAGTCTTTTCCAATGAGTCAACTCTTCGCATGAGTTGGCCAAAGTACTGGAGTTTCAGCTTTAGCATCATTCCTTCCAAAGAAATCCCAGGGCTGATCTCCTTCAGAATGGACTGGCTGGATCTCCTTGCAGTCCAAGGGACTCTCAAAAGAGTCTTCTCCAACATCACAGTTCAAAAGCATCAATTCTTTGGTGCTCAGCCTTCTTCACAGTCCAACTCTCACATCCATACATGACCACAGGAAAAACCATAGCCTTGACAAGACGAAACTTTGTTGGCAAAGTAATGTTTTTGCTTTTGAATATGTTATCTAGGTTGGTCATAACTTTCCTTCCAAGGAGTAAGCGTCTTTTAATTTCATGGCTGCAGTCACCATCTGCAGTGATTTTGGAGCCCAGAAAAATAAAGTCTGACACTGTTTCCACTGTTTCCCCATCTATTTCCCATGAAGTGATGGGAATTATTAATAACCCTCCACAGAAAACATATTCTTTTTCTACACCACTCCACAAACTTTTTTGGATAAACCCTTGCCCCAAAGATTAAATCACTTAGCAGAGTAAAACTGGTCCATGTTTTCTGACTCATTTTGGCATACAGGGTGCTTTCCTATACCCTGAGAGCTTGTTAATTTGGGTCACTCTACAGTAATAATGCCTTGCCACTGTTTTCCAGTCAGCGATTCTTAAAAAATAAAATAAAAAAGGAAGATAGGTACGTAAGCAGGAAGGAAGATACTCTAATAAAGGACAGACCACACACTCTTTAAACAAAAACATAAGAGTCTTCTTAAAAACTGACTGGCTGATAGCTAAAGTGCTTGAGAATACTCTGTAAGGAAGGAGAACAAAAAGTATTTACAAACAGAATGCTTTCTTTTTCTTAAAAAAGAAAAAAAGGAACTAAGAAAACAGTAACCTCCGAGCCACCTGCATTTCACTTTGTCAAAGTTGTGAGATCAAAGAATAAATGTTTATTTTTAAGTTCCTGATGGCAAGCACCATTTCACAGTGTCTACTAACGAAGGCGTAATCCATAAGGGCAAGATCAGTATCCAACCCTGCAAGAAATCCTTTCCTTTCCAGAACTGATATGCTCTCCTCTATTTTCTGCTCTGCTCATCTAAACCAGATGCCCTAAACTCTTTGCATCATCTTATCTGTCACTTCTATCTCAACATTCATAATTCCCTTTCATTTTAAAGCCTTGGCCAATCCTGTCACTTCACAACCCATCCCCACACTCCATAAAAGAACTTACTTCTTTAGCCTTATTACTGGAAACTCTCCCTCTACTGACACTACAAGTCACCAGAGGAAACCAAATCTGCAAAGAAAAGCCATGTAATTTCCAACCACTCCTTGGTGCCCCCAATAGGAGGTTACACAGAGTACTCCCTGAAACCAAAGCCTATTTGAGACCCACTACAGCCATTTGGGCTCCAACATCACTGCAGATGGTGACTGCAGCCACGAAATTAAAAGACGCTTACTCCTTGGAAGGAAAGTTATGACCAACCTAGATAACATATTCAAAAGCAGAGACATCACTTTGCCAACAAAGGTCTGTCTAGTCAAGGCTATGGTTTTTCCTGTGGTCATGTATGGATGTGAGAGTTGGACTGTGAAGAAGGCTGAGCACCAAAGAATTGATGCTTTTGAACTGTGATGTTGGAGAAGACTCTTGAGAGTCCCTTGGACTGCAAGGAGATCCAACCAGTCCATTCTGAAGGAGATCAGCCCTGGGATTTCTTTGGAAGGAATGATCCTAAAGCTGAAACTCCAGTACTTTGGCCACCTCGTGCGAAGAGCCGACTCATTGGAAAAGACTCTGATGCTGGGAGGGATTGGGGGCAGGAGGACAAGGGGAGGACAGAGGATGAGATGGCTGGATGGCATCACTGACTCGATGGACGTGAGTCTGGGTGAACTCCGGGAGTTGGTGATGGACAGGGAGGCCTGGCGTGCTGTGATTCATGGGGTCGCAAAGAGTCGGACACGACTGAGTGACTGAACTGAACTGAACAGCCATTTGACTCATTGGAAAATACCCTGATGCTGGGAGGGAATGGGGGCAGGAGGAGAAGGGGACGACAGAGGATGAGATGGTTGGATGGTATCACCAACTCGATGGACATGAGTTTGAGTGAACTCCGGGAGTTGATGATGGACAGGGAGGCCTGGCGTGCTGCGATTCATGGGGTCACAAAGAGTCGGACACGACTGAGCAACTGAACTGAACTGACAGCCATTTGACTGATCAGATTCCATAAGGTGCATCTACAGAGAGACATGGTACACTGATATTAGAAGGCTGAGGTGTGTCTATATTCAATAGCATGAAAATATTTTTATGACCTACTGCTAAGTGAAAAAAATTGTAGAACATGTAGAATACCAGTATCTGCATGTACGGATATATACATACCATACATGTGGAAAACATGTTAAGAGAGAAATGACTACACTATATATACATACAATAATCATACTCATAAAACTACCTGATTAGATTTTATATCAATATATACACATACACACACATTTGGAAGAATAGTCACCAAAATGCTAGAGGTGAATCATGCCTACTAGGGGTAAAATTTGGTAATCATTTATATTTTCTTTTTCAAAGTTTTTGTCTTTTCTATGTAGTAGTATTAACTTGAGAATCAGAGAAGAAATGTTTTCCTTTCTTTTATATTTAGTACAGTATTTTGTTTTTATCACATTAAAGCAGCATATACATTTTCTTGCCTCATTCAGTGGGAATCTGTATGTGAGTAATTCAGATACCTAGAAGTATAAAATATTACATAGAAAATTCAAGTAATAATACCTATCCGTGAAGGATTTCCTTTTTAAGAGACCACATATTTTTAATAATGAAGTGAAGTAAAATGCCTATCCTTTTTATTATAGAAAATCATTATTTCTACTTTCTGCAATACAGGCTGTAAAAACAGCAGCAAAACAATCAAACAAAAAACTTCATGACCTCCTAACTGCCCTCAGACTTTGACATCCTAAAAAAGTTGCAACACTGAAACAATTAAAACACTGGAAATAATGGTCCAGCAACAGAAATGGTTACATAAGATAAAGTGCAGCCATACTGTGTGCAACATCATAGGGTAGCTCAAGTAGCTGAGTGAGATAAACAGCTCTGAAGACACACTGTTAAGTATAAAAACAAAATGCAGAACACCTACCTGTGTTTATGGTGTGTTTAAAAAGTTACATATTAAACACATATGCATACACTTCTTATACTATTTATGTTCTTAATGTATAAATAAAGACCTGAAAAGATATCCAGCAAACTGAGGAGACAGATGGGACTGAAGGGGAAAGAAAGAAGGCTGAAGAGGACTTAACACTTTATCTGCACTACTGGAATATTTTACAAGAATCCAGTATAACTGCTCACAACCATTCAAATATGCAGGCTACAGTTTTATTTTAGATTGATGTTAAGTTGTGGAGTAGATTTCTAACTATCAGTTAAAATTAAATATTTTCAGAATCCTTGAAAACAATGAGTTTTAAAACTTAAAATACCTTCTAAAATTAATAGATGTATCTATGGTTTTAAGCAAGTAATTTTCCCTCAGATAAATTCATAATGAATTCATTTGATATGTAATTGATATGATTTATACATTTTTTTGAGAAAACTGATCATTTATAAGGTTCTTGATCTAAAAACAATCTCACCAATAAGTACACTCTTAGGAAATTTTTTAAAAGAGCATTACTAGATAGAAAGACACATAACATTCAATACAAGTTTACTTATAACAACAAAAAAAGAAAACAAATAGAAAAGTTAAAATTGCCAGGAAGCGGAAAAGTTTTTTTTTTTTTTTAAATAGAGTACTATGTAGCCATTAAAAGTCATGTTTATAAAACAAAAAATACTGAAGATAATGGGCTTCCCTGACAGTTCAGTTGGTAAAGAATTCACCTGCAACACAGCAGATCTGGGTTCAATCCCTGGATTGGGGAGATCCCCTTGAGAAGGGAAAAGCTACCCACTCCAGTATCTGGCCTGGAGAATTCCATAGACTATAGTCCATGGAATCGCAAAGAGTCAGACATGACTGAGCGACATTCACTTCACTGAAGATAATGGTCTGAGCATACCCATTTGCTTCTCCCTCCTACTAACTGAAACAGCAGTCAAGACAATAACAAAAATGATTGGCGGAAACAAAAATACAAATTTAGACTGTGGGACAAGTGACCTGAGCTATTTAAAAAAAAAAAGGAAGGGGGAACAGGGGAGACTTTTTATATTAAAGGAAAACAGGACACTCACATGCAATGTGTGAGCCTTAAGTAAATCTTGGGAAAATGTATTCTGGAGACTACTGAGGGAATCCAAATATGAGGCATATACTAGATATTGTCTCGATATTACATTTCTTAGGTGTGATATGTGACTGTGGTTATGTAAGACAATCTCCCTCCTGGATAATACATGCTAAGTACTTGGGACTGAAGTGTCATGATGTCTTTAACTTATTTTAAAAATGGTCAGGAAACAGTGTATAAATAGAGAAGAACTTAACAACTGGTGTAAACAGCTACATTACGAGTACACAAGGGTCAATGCTTAATCTTACCATTTTTCTGTGGGTTTAAATGTTTTTTCCAAAAAGAACTTAGGGGATTAAAAAAAACAGTATCAGAGAAAACACACATACAGCAAAGAGAGAGAGAGAGGAGAGTACCATCTGCATTTCTGTAAGACCTAAAGAAGATGGGATAATATTAATGGATAAAACAGAGAAGGAAGCTATAATCCAGAATACAGGAGGAAACAGATTAGAGTGGATTTAGACTCAGAAAAGCGTCTGCCTCCAATGCGGGAGACCCGGGTTCGATCCCTGGGTTGGGAAGATCCCCTGGAGAAGGAAATGGCACCCCACTCCAGTACTCTTTCCTGGAGAATCCCATGGATGGAGGAGCCCGGTAGCGAGCCTGATAGGCTACAGTCCACGGGGTCACAAAGAGTTGGACACAGCTGAGCGACTTCACTTTCACTTTTACTTTAGACATGAAAGCAGAGGTAAGAAATGGAGCCAAACACTGAAAGATTTTATCTACAGGTTTGTTTAGAAAACAGACTTACCATACATAACCCCACCCCTCTCCCATGCAGAACAGGCACTGAGACCTAGAAAGGAAGGAGACTTCTCTAAAAGTCAAGGAAAGGCTAGGCTTCTAGAGTGGGTACTCACACCTGGAAGTAAAACTCTCCTTACTCTGAAACTGTTAGGCTCACCAGCCTAACAGCGAGCTTCTAATCTGTAAACCTTCAATTCTAAACCTGCCAAAGATATATCCTTCCCACTGTTACCACTAATGCTATTTCCACATGCAAAGACAGAAATCTTAATCAGTCTTTCCACTAAGAAAAGGGAAAGAGGTCTGTTAGGGCCAGACCTATCTTCAGAGCAGTGGAAGAAAGCCATGCTGATTAATTTATATAATCATCTACTCTTAAATATAAACTTTAAGCATTTTAAGAGAACACTACTTTCTAAGAGAAAAACCAACAGCATGAAAGGAAAAGACCAAGATAGTTTCTAAGGAATATAAATGATTCAAGAAAAAGAATTTTGAAATCTGATAACAGAGATCTAAACATTTCATCCATAACAGAAAAACAGGATTCGAGGAAAAAGAAAATGCTCTTAGAAATTGGAAATACGAAGGCTAAACTAAAATTTTCTTTTAAATGTAAAAAGAAGGGGTTAAAAGGGGGGAGGGGGCAAGGAAATATGTCACAACAGAATAAAAAGATAAAGACAGAAAATAAGTAAAAAGCTAAACAAAGTAAAGGTTCAATCCAGAAAGACCAATATCCAACTAAGGAGTCCAGAAACAGAGGACAGAGAAAAACAGAAGGAAAGAAATTTTTGTTAAGACTTTTTTAGTTTCATACACATGAATACTAAGTTTCACAGTAAGAGGGTCCAAAAAGTGTCCTGAACACAATGACATCTAGACAGCCTTCATGAAACTCCAGAAAAACTAAACAGGCACACCTAAAAGCCTGAAGGGAAGAAGTACCAGTTAGTACTGATTTTAAGACTTAAATCAGCCTTTTCTTTGGTCATGCTAATAATTTGAAAACAACGGTTCCTGCTTTCAAGTTTCCTAAGAAAAATCATTTTCAATATAGAATTTATATACAAATAATTATGAAAAAGGTATAGGGGAGGCAATTTTTAGGCCTACAAATATTCCAAATTTACAAGCAAGTTTTTAGAATATACTCCAGTAAAACAAAACTCCTATCACAGTGTTCTTTGACTATTTATATGTCTGCAGACTATATCCAATTAAAGGCAACAGGCGAAGAGGGCAGCAGAGGATGAGATGGTTGGATGGCATCACCAGCTCGATGGAGATGAGTTTGAGAAGGCTCTGGGAGATGGTGAAGGACAGGCAGGCCTGGCGTGCTGCAGTCCATGGGGTCGCAAAGAGTGGGACACAATTTAGCAACTGAACAACAGCAA
The DNA here is from genome assembly GCF_029378745.1 of Bos indicus. NCBI lineage: Eukaryota > Metazoa > Chordata > Mammalia > Artiodactyla > Bovidae > Bos > Bos indicus. The sequence continues at coordinate 97,603,880 of NC_091760.1, read as the reverse complement.
CAAGACTATATCCACTGTACTCTAAGACCATGGTTCACTTCAGATACTTGGCACCTAACACAATGCCTGGCACCAAGTAGGTATTCAGGAAGGAAACACTGGCACAGATTATCCTCAGGAGTCTGGGAGACGAACACAGAATCCCATTCAGGAATGAATCTCCAAAACTAAGCTCTGCTATTTCAGGATCATGAGCTCAGGATTGAGTCCTCTTCTCTCAAACTCCGTGTATTTTTTAAAGCTCAGCTTAAGTCCCATACAGAAAGCCTTCTTTAACTACCCAGTCCCCAAAGATCTCTTTTCTGTTAACTCCCACAGAATTTATCACTTGATTATATACTGCTACGTTGTTTACTGTTGTCTAGGCACACTGTGTCTGACGGAAGCGACTTTGACTCCCCCAGGGCAACTAGCACAGCATAACACAATAAACCTGATAACTGGCTGGCTGCTCAAAACTACCAATGAAAGAATCTTATCACCGAGGTCAGGACTCAGACTGTCTTCTACAATGCAATTTCAGGCAATCAGAATATATCCTAAAATGATTCTCTGGACTGAAGATAAACCACTTGCAGTAATCAAGAATTAAAATTAATAACTATGTATTGCATACTCTAGTTGATGATTATAATTAAACTTCATCTTTCAACAAATATTTATTACATACCTACTATGTGATATGCATTATTTTTCATAACATATAGAACTATTTTAAAAAACCCTGACTAAACATTATTTAACATTTAAACCACTGGTTCTCTCTTTTTTAAACAGTACCCTTTCTTCACACACTAACTTACTCAGAATTCCCAGATTCAAACATCACAGAACTGTTCTGTGGCAACAGAAGTTGAGGGGAAGGCTCAGAGCCCCATCCCTCTTAGTCTGCTGCGGCTGCCTTCACAAGGTGCCAGACTAGGTAGCTCAAACAGAAATTTATTTCCCACAGTTCCAGAGGCTAATAAGGAAGTCCAAGATCAAGGTGCAGCCAATTCAGTTTCTGGTGAGAGCTCTCTGCTGGCCACCTTCTCACTGTGTCCTTTCAGCAGAAAGAGGGACACATTTATGTGTCCACTTCTGGTGTCTCTTCCTCTGATAAAGACACCAGGTTCACTGGATCAGAGCTCTACACTTATGACCACATTTAACCTTAATCACCTCCTTAAACGGAGAATGGAATGGCAATCCACTCCAGTATTCTTGCCTGGAGAATTCCATAGACAGAGGAGCCTGGCGGGCTATAGTCCATGGGGTTGCAAAAGAGTCAGACATGACTGAGCAACTAACACACCTCGTTAATAGCCCTGTTTCTAAGATAGTCACATGTGGGTTTAAAACTTCAACATACCAATTTGGGAGGGACAGAATTCAGTGCACATTCTGGTTCATCTCCTGAAACTTCTCCTTGATCTAAACCCAGGAATATATAGATGAAAAGACTAAAAACCATCTAATTAGACAACTTAATTTTACATGAAAGAAAAGTGGGGTATAAGGAGGTTAATCACTTGCCCTAAGTCATGCCACCAGTTAGTCACAAAATTAAGACTAGAAGCTAGGTCCCTCATGTCCTCCATTCTACCAAACTCGCTCATAATACTCCACAATGGGTAGTAAAGTCATCAGGTACCCCGGTGACTGGAAATGTCAATGAGATGTACAAGACGTCACCAGTCCTGCCAATAGCCATTTGGCTATATGAACTCCAAACTCATATAGCCAATGTCTACTCAACATGTATGGGTGGGTGTCTAACACACATCATGTCTAAAACCAAACTCCTGATTTCCTTTTCCAACACCTTCTTTGGCAGATCGTTCCAGGCACTCAGGCCAAAATACTACAGTTTATCCATGACTGTTTACCTTTCCTCACATCTTTTAGTCAATCCCTCAGCACCTACTATTAGCTATTTTCCAAACATCCAAATTTCTATAATAAAATATTGGTGGAACAAATATTCAGAATCTTGCTTACCGCTTTTTACCACATCTACTGTCACCATGATGGTCCAGCCCCCAAAATATCTCTCTCAGATTACAGGAACCATTTAACCACTCTCCCTACTTCTATCATTGCCCCCCTAGAACCTACTCAACATTGTAGCTGTTAAAGTCTATATGAGATCACGTCACATCCCAAATAAAATAACTTTCCAGCAGCTTCCCAACTCATGCTGAATAAAACCCAAGGGTTTAATAATCTTCTTGTGATTAGATAATTTCCTCTCTAAAGTTCTCTCTAAACATACTCTCACTTTCATTCCACACCTGCCACACCATCCTCCTTTCTGTTTCTTAAGCATCTTTGCCTCCCTCACCCTCCTTCACATGCCATTTTTATTAGCAATGCTTTCCCTGACCACCCTAATTAAAATAGGAAATTCCTTCATCCCATTCCTCTTCATTGCTTTATTTTTCTCTACAGAGCTTACCACCAACTAACATATTACTTACTATCGATATACCCCTAGTTCCATACAGATTTTGTCAGCTGTGTCCCAGTACTAGAGGAGTATTTAAATGCTCAATAAATATTTGTTGAATAAATGAGTGAATTATGAATGAATAAAGTCATTAAAACTAACTGGGCTTCAAAATCTCAAAACCACCTGGTGGTCCAGTGGTTAAGACTTTGTGCTCCCAAGTCAAGGGGCACAAGTATGCTCCCTGGTCACAAAATTACGATTCTACATGGTGCAGCCAAAAAAAAAAGGCTCATCCTGTCTGGCATCAGAGCTAGAAAGTTATAAAAAAAAAAAAAAATAAGGTTTTTCCTTTTTAATAGAACAGTACAGTGAATTCAAGTCAAAACATCCGGGATTAATGTAGATTCTAAGGCCAAAAAACAACAAAGGGAATGAGACACAAAGAGCCCTGGAATCATTTAGAGACTTACGACTGCAATTTCCAGCCACGTAATCCTTTCCAGCTGAAAATGCCCAAAGACTTAGAAAGAGACAGAATGATGGCACTTCTCTTACACTAAAACAAAATTAACCACAGGCCTATCTACTTACATTTATGTACAGAAATGCACAGTAATAAGGTGATAAGCTTCACACAAAACTTTGTCAGGGCAAAAGGGACTACTGAAACGGGATGTCACTTTCATGTATACATTTGTGTTGTCTGTAAGACAACAAGAGAGCATTCATGTTTTTTTTTTAAGACAAAATGAAACTTTTCAACCTACTTTCTCAAAGGTAACCACTGATTAACAGTTTATTGCGTATTACAGATTTTCTTCCTACATAACCAGACAGATATAAGTTTTAAAAAATAAGTGGTAGGAATTCTGTTTCCAGGAAAGTGGAATAGACACATACTTTACTCCTAAGTATAACTAAAAACCCCATCAGTGCGTAGAAAATAAACATAAGAAAGTCCTAAAAGGTGGAGAAAAGTAGACTCCAGGACTCAGTGAACCATGCAGTTGTGTGCTCCCTGGATTTTTTTTAATTTCATATAATCCAAACATAAAGCTGAACAAATTAGTAACCCAGAAACAGCAATGGGTCCAGACAAAAAAAAGAAAAAGCTCCAATGAGCTGCTCTTTCTAGCTGAGGATCAGAAAAGGGACAGCCTAGCAACACAGAAAACTTTTAGACAATAATTGCTCTACTCCAGCCAAACACCACAGAAACACTGTGGCCACATCCACACTAGCAAAGACCTAGGCCTCTCCCCTCACCAGGCTGTAATGAGGTACCCCCGATCCCATCCAATGGGTTAGTGTCAGAAAAGGCCACGTAGAGAGCCAAGACCTTCATATCAGCCAAGCAATAACAGACCACAAATAACAACCCACCCCAACCCTGAAGCATCAGTGGAGACCGCATAGGGAGCAATAACTGGGCACTCCTTTCCCTCCTAGCCAGAGAAACATCAGTAGAGGCCTAGTGAGGAGCCAGAACTCACATTGACTCAGCAATTGCAGGGAGCATCCCTCAGGTATCAATGGAAACCAAACTCGGAACCTGAACTTACTTCTACCCTTAAGTGGCAGTGAGGAGGTGGCACGTGTTCCCCTTTGGAAGCCAGCCAAAACAAAAGTAAGATCCACAATCTCATAATACTCAATATGTCCAAGTTTCAATCAAAAATCACTCATTGTACCAAAAACCAGAAAGACCTCAAGCTGAATGAAAAAGGTAATAGATGCCAACACCAAGATGGAAAATATTTTAATTATCTGACAAAGATTTTAAAGCAGCAGTCATAAAAATGCTTTGAACAAGCAAGTATGACCCAACTCGAAACAAATGAAAAATAAACTCTCAGCAAAAGAAAAAGAACAAAAAGTTTTAGAACTAAAATACAGAATAACCTATTAAATAAGCTGCTGCTGCTACTGCTAAGTCGCTTCAGTCGTGTCTGACTCTGTGCGACCCCACAGACGGCAGCCCACCAGGCTCCCCCTCCCTGGGATTCTCCAGGCAAGAACATTGGAGTAGGTTGCCATTTCCTTCTCCAATGCATGAAAGTGAAAAGTGAAAGTGAAGTCGCTCAGTTGTGTCTGACTCTTTGCGACCCCATGGACTGCAGCCTACCAGGCTCCTCCATCCGTGGGATTTTCCAGGCAAGAGTACTGGAGTGGGGTGCCATTGCCTTCTCTGATTAAGCAAGCTAAATGAACTAATACTATATGTTCTTATTTTCACTTACTAACTAATGAAAATCTGTCTCTATATACACATGTATAGCATTCTAAAGTAGCTGCAGTGTTTGAATTAACTATCACTTAACTAATCCTCAATTAAAGAACATATGTATTGTTTATAATTTTCTACCATTACAAACCATGCATATTTGCGGAATTATCTATGTCATAATTATTTCTCATATTTAGCCAATGACATCATTTCACTAAAAATTAGACTCCTATGTGAAAGGGCATGCGGTTCAAATTTTCATACACTCTGCCAAATAACCTTCTAGAAAAGTCGTACCAATTACATTCCCACCAATAGTGTATGAGTGTACCATACCTGTCAACAGTTATTGTCTCAATTTTTCCCCCGTTTTCTAATCTGACAAGTGAAAATAAAACATTGATGTTTTTACATTCACTTCTTTATTACCAGTAAAGTAAACATATTTTCATGTGCTTAAAAGCCAAAAGTAGTCTATCTTTTGAAAATTACCAATTCAGGTCATTTGTGAATTCACATTACTTATCTTACTAATGTAATACAGCCCTTGGTATTTCACAAACACAAGCTATGTGACATACATGGTGCAAATATATTTCAACCACTCTATTGTTTAACATTGTTGATGCTTTTTTCACAGAAGTTTTTAATTACATTGCATTTAATACAAGTAAAAAGACATCCAACCTAAATATTCAGTCCCAACTAATTTTAGAGCCAATCAATCAAACACTCATACAAACCACTCTCACTACTGGTTAAGAGTATAGAATTAGCCTTTCTGTTCTAATTACAGGAAAGAAAAGGATGCTGGCACCCACTATACAATCAATTAACAATGATCTTCTCCACACACATAGTTTCCCCATGCGGTAGACTGGACTTTTTACCTCATTTTTTAAAATATAATATTCCATTTCCCCTCTGGCATTTCACTGCTACTCTAAATCCCAACCTATTTGGCAGGTGACTTGACAACCTACCTTGTAGCCCTTTTAGGTACGAGAGGATTGACCCTTCCCTCTTGGTGTTCATTGTTATCAGGCACCTATCTCAAAACCACCAAAATTCTGAAAACTAGCAGACTGCCAATAGACAATTCATTATTATCACTATCCAGGGATTTCTGCTATTATGCTCTGCCCCTCTTAAAAATTACTAAGCTACCCTGGGTATCATAATTTGGACTGCCAGTCAACTCACTTGAGCTACTGCTCAGCTGGGAAAGAACACAAAACAAATGCAATGTATTATTCTCTTGTTTTTCTAGGCATCCATTCTCTCTACTTCTTTTCCTCTCACCAGTTATCCAGAGATTCTGGCCCTGATTTATGACAAGCAGTAGTAACAATTTCATAAAAAATAAGCACAATCACCAGAACTATGATTCTAAAAGTCACATACACAAAATCATAATGGAACAAAAATAGTTTTAAAGGATACCTTTTAATAATGTGAAGGGAAAATAATCCAGAATACATGCTGTGCTATGCTTAGTCGTTCAGTTGTGTCCGGCTTTTTGTGACCCCTTGGACTGTAGCTTGCCAGGCTCCTCCGTCCATGGGGTTTCTCCAGGCAAGAATAATGGAGTGGGTTGCCATTCCCTCCTCCAGGGGATCCTCCCAACCGAGGGATTGAACCCAGGTCTCCCACACTGCAGGTGGATTCTTTGCCAGCTAAGCAACCAGGGAAGCCCAAGAATACTGGAGTGGGTAGCCTATCCCTTCTCCAGGAAATCTTCCTGACCCAGGAATCGAACCGGGGTCTCCTGCATTGCAGGTGGATTCTTTACAAGCTGCACTACCAGGGAAGCCAAAGATATTGTGTGACATCAGTAACCACAACTATATAGCATTACTGCTTAGGGCTAAATACATTACTTAAATTTGTCATTTTATTCAGTCTAACATTTTCAAGTCACAAGTAATTTTTCTTGTAAGTAATTTTATTCATGTTCTAAGATACTTCCATGCTAAAACAGAATTTTTTCATTAAAAAGATCAATACCCCACAAATAACTATGTGCTCATTATACATGTACTTAGTAAAGACCACACCCTTAGCTGAAGAAATATAGCACAAGTTCAACTTTAATTCCTCAGCAATCTATAAACTATATTCCATTGGAGTCTATTTTATCAAAGTATTACCATCCTGGATCAGAAAAAAATAGCTAGGAAGGACATTATTAGTTTAACTCAATGGTTCTCAACAAGGGGCAATTTGGCCCCTCAGAAAACATCTAGCAGTGCATGCAGACATTTTTGGTTGTCACACTGGGGAAAGGAGAAGGGCACAGCCTACTGATATCTAAGCTAGGGATGCTGTTAAACATCTTACAAAGCACAGGACAGCCCCCCCATAAGAAAGAATTATCTGGTCCATAAGGTCTATAAGGATGAGGCTGAGAAATCTGGAAGAACTGATGAAATATGAATATGAACAACAGTGTATCAATGTTAATTTTCCTGATTTTGACCTGTTTCATGTAGCCACATGTAGTCATAAAAGAATGACTTTGTTCCTAGGAAGTACATATCAAAGTATTTAGGAGTAAAGGAACATGTCTTAACTTATCCACAAATGGTTCAGAAAAAGGTAACTGTATATATGTAGACAGAAAGACTGAATGATAAAGCAGTGAGCCAAAATGCTAACAATTGATGAATCTGAGTAGAAAGTATACAGAAATTTTTATTATTCTTACAATTTGAAATTACATCAAAATAAAAGGGTAAACAAGTATTACCACACCTATAAATTTCTTTTTAACTGGAATACTTTGCACAATTTCCCAGTAAATATGTGCAATATAGCAAATCACCTTTTATTCTCTTCTCAAAATAAATTACACTATCTTGAATGAATACTTGTAAATCTGACCCAGATAACTCAAGTAAGCATAAGCTGGGAAGTAAAATTTCTAAAATGTAAACTGCACAGAAAAAGCTAGAAACACTTAGATGTCTACCAAGGACATGACATTCTCTAGTACTTGTCACAGTAAATGCATGACTTAACTTCCCTATATTATATATTTCATGCTCTCAATGCACATTGAAAACTGCAACCATTCACAATCATAGAAGACCTGAACACAATCAAGGGGAAAACATGTATAAGAAATAATACAAAAATATTTTTATGACTCAGATTTTCAGAAGTTTGACATTAGTTCCAAATTCTCGAAATTTACCATTCCTATTTCTAGCCACTTGTTACAAACAGTACCCAACAGATAAACAGTAACAGCTTTGTAGATTTTAACAGTTAATTTCTGGAAAGCAATAATCTAAAATTTTAAAATCAGGAAAAAAATTAGAGCACTTACAGATGTCTGAGACATACTTGACTGTTGTGTGACACTTCCTGTGGGGGACGTAGGTGGTCTTCCACTGGACAAGCTTGCCTAAAATAATAAGATCTTTATGTCTATAAGAAGTCTGAAGTTTAAAACTTTCTTGTACCCGGATACCACAAAAATCACAATAAAGTCAAAACATCTATTTTACAGTCATTTTACAGTCAACATGGATTAAGTTTTGATCAAAAAAATTAAGAAAAAGAGAAAACACTGAACGGTGAAATCAGAAGACCCAGAGGCTCAACTTAGTTTAAGAGCTGCACCCATTGTCAGCTTTACTCTATAGATCTCATCTTTGAAGTGAAATTACCAATCCAATGTTATGAAAAATAAATTGGAGCTATATCAAATGCCACTGGGTTTCAGTTCCTAACTATCATGAACAAGATGTTATTTTAAATTACACTAATGAGAAGAAGTAATAGCTGGGATGTGTTTAACAGAAATAAACCTTTTTCAGGTTCAGTCAACTTGAGATCCTACTCTGGTTACTAGATTTAAATCTCACATTAGAGTTTTATTTAAATAAACGATGCAATAATAACGAAGATCTGTTTAAAAACAAACATTTAATCATAAAATCTTCCTGATAGCAATAAGAATCATATGACTGGATTTTAGAAAAGTATACATACACATTTTTATAGAGAACATTTCTAGAGGGGTGCATAAACAGTGGCCGCCTCTGAAGAGTAGAAAATACCAGTGGGTGTGGAAAAGGAACACCTCTATACCTCTTATGAACGATTTTATACTGTTTTTTTTTTTTTTTTAATGAGTATAAATTACTTACATAATTTTAAAAAACCTTTTTTGGTTAAAATGTAAATAAGATTTATGTAACCTTAACTATTCACTGTCATCCCTAGAATTCTATACACACAAGACTGGTACAGCATTTCTGCAATGTAGATAAAAAGGAGAGGGACAAAACTCAGCAACAGAGTAACACATTAAACATTCTTTTTTTTAAACTAACTTTTATTTGGCAGCCTACTATATTTTCTTAAAAAAAAAAAAACAACACAAGATATCTGAAAACTCTGCAATAATACCCAGTGTATTTATTTTCAGTAATTGTCTGCAGGCAATGTCAACTTTGGCCTTGTAAGTTCTTAATTCGTTTCAGTCTCACCTGAACAGCAGCAAGGCTCTGAAGCTGGGAACTGCTTAAGTGCTGCTGCTGGAGAGCCGCTGTGTGCAGCATTAAGTGCTGCTGCTGCGCGGCGTACATCTGCTGTAGATACTGAGCAGCTGAGCTGGAAGGGCGATGCAGTGCCTGCTGAATTACCTGTGATAAGTCAATTGAACCAATGTCAAACCATAATCTTAACCATTAAGTATTAGAAAAGCTGTATTAGAAATTTTAAAAAGTAAAAGTAACCATAAAGTATTAGAAATTTAAAATTTCACTCCTTTAATATTCAATATCCTCACACTTATTAACAGTTTTCTCCTAGTTATACATCACTGCTGCTGCTGCTGCTTCTAAGTCACTAGGATTCACTAATCTGTACAGGTTAAAGTTACCCAGTAGAGGCAATTCACAAAAGGAAAAGGGGCTAAGTAAGCATCTGAAAATATCTTCAATCTCATTAGTAGTCAAAACTTACAAATTAAAACACAACACTTTTTCAACCTTCCAATGGATAAACATTTAAAAGAATCCTACTACTACTGGAGAAACAGATTCACTCATATACTGTTAATAACAATGTAAATTGGAATACCCATTTTGGATAAAATGGAATACCCATTTTGGATAAAACTTTTTATTTAGAATTCGCGATTTGGGTATAAAAAGAATATGTATACCCTGGATAGCATACTGAAAAGCAGAGACATTACTTTGCCAACAAAGGTCCGTCTAGTCAAGGCTATGGTTTTTCCAGTGGTCATGATGGATGTGAGAGTTGGACTGTGAAGAAGGCTGAGCACCAAAGAATTGATGCTTTTAATTGTGGTGTTGGAGAAGACTCTTTAGAGTCCCTTGGACTGCAAGGAAATCCAACCAGTCCATCCTAAAGGAGATCAGCCCTGGGATTTCTTTGGAAGGAATGATGCTAAAGCTGAAACTCCAGTACTTTGGCCACCTCACGTGACGAGTTGACTCATTGGAAAAGACTCTGATGCTGGGAGGGATTGGGGGCAGGAGGAGAAGGGGATGACAGAGGATGAGATGGCTGGATGGCATCACCGACTCGATGGACATGAGTCTGAGTGAACTCCGGGAGTTGGTGACGGACAGGGAGGCCTGGCGTGGTGCAATTCATGGGGCCACACAGAGCTGGACACGACTGAGCAACTGAACTGAACTGATACCTTGCATGTATTACAAACAGTAATGTATAACAGATCAGTGCCGTCCAATACAGTAGCCACTAACCCTAAGTATCTACTAAGCACTTACAAGGAGACTAGTGCAACCAAGGAACCAAGTTTTTAATTTTACTGAATTTTAATTTAAATATAAAATAGCCACATGCAGCTAGCAGCTACTATATTAAACAGAGCAGATAACAACTATCAACAAAACAGTTTCCAAATACATTTAGGTGGAAAAAGGTCACTTAATAGTGTACAGAGTAAGATACCATCTATATTAAAATATTTTAAACAATATTCAGGAAAACATTAAAAGACTACTGATAGGTAGCTAGATTAGAAGTGCTTTTTACCTGATTCTCATTTGTATTTTTTCTAAATGTCTGAAAAAACTTAGCTTCATTATAGTAATAACCACATAAAATTATAAAGCCATATTTTTAAGAAAATTACTAAGTAACCACTCATTTTTTTTTAAATGTCAGGTGCAACTGTTTCAACACAAAATAAAATTATTCTTACTAAAAAAAAATTCTTATAAGTGCTCATTACTGTGACTATTTATTAGTAAAATAAAAACTCTGAACCCAAACTTCATAAACTGATAAATGTGAAACAATCAAGAGTTCTAATAAAAGAGAAAAATCCTTTATTTGTCCGAATGGTACACTGGACTACACCAGTCCTCTGCAATCACAGCCCAAAGTCATGTCATGCCCATGGGGACTCTCAAACAGCACCCTCAATCTCAAGATCAAACCAGAGTTTTCAAAGAGCTAATGGAGAAAAAGAGACAAAATCCTATAGTATGAGCTTCTGAGTCAGGATACCTTTATCACAAAGCTATGAATGTCTTTATTAAAATTCCAAGAAAGCACGTTTCCTTGTGCTTTTTACCTTCCTGCATTCATGTCTCAATTCGCCAACAATAGACTGCTACACCTGCTGCAGATTCCTGTCACAAAATCAATATAGGCTTTTGACCCCTAGTTGCAGGGAAGTACAGACCAGCATTAAGTGCTTTAGAACCACAACAATATATCTTTTTGGTTAGGTCATCTGTATATGTTGCTCTAATTCCATAACAAAACTCTAAAATCAAACTGAAATTAAAAATGAATAACTTATTTTTTCTATTGTCAGCACAATTTTTCATTACCATTCAGTGCCATACTCATGGATGAGAGACTCTTTAAAAACAAGTTAAAGATACAGCACGTTGCTCTCATTTTGTTCCTCTGGAGCAAGGAAGGTGAAAAGGATTCACAGGGGTGGGAAAAAAAAAAAAAAAAAGCTGAAAGGTATTAAACTATTTAGGTAGTTCAATAAATATTGATTTGATTACATTTTAAGGGAAGCAATTCTATGATCTTGTAAGAATTAGAGTTAGTGCTCGTCGTGAGATATTATCTTCAACTACAAATCTCGAGTAACTGTTTTTTTTATTAACACAGCCAGCTTAGAAAATAGGTGGAGAACAAAATGGTATTTAAAATATCACATTATCTTTATGTTCAAGGATCTAGATATTCTTCCCTGTTTCCCTTGCCTCAGAGAAAGGTGAAAAACATTAAAACCACTATGTTCCAGTCTGAATTTCTACTGAACTGACGGACGAGTTTCCAACAATCCTGATTCTACTCCACAGTAATTTCAGAATACTAAGCCATATAACAACTAGACAGTCAGTATACTGGGATCTGCACTCTAGAAAAATGGATCAGAGAGATGACTAAACCAGGTCTGTTTTTTTTCAGGGTGGAGTGCAATTATGCAGATTTGAGAAAGAACATTAGGTTTAATGGGAAAAAATCTCAGTGTTTAAGGGCACAACTCTAAAGTCAAGAGTACCAACTAGGTATGTGAGTTTAGGAAAGTTATTTAGCCAATTTAAAACATCAATTTTTCCATCTGTTGAATGGAGATAATCCATGTAAAGCATTTATCAAATACTTAGCACATAATTATTCAGTATGTATTAGTTACTATCATTTACTGAGTATATAACGTGTCCCACAAAATTCTAGATCCTTCATCTAATCCTCATAACTTATTAAGCAGGTGGTCTCATTTTCATTTTATAGTTTCCTGAGGCTCAAGGAGATTATGCCTCTCACTCAAGGCTAGCTACAGTAAAGAAAATGGAATTCAAACAAAAACTGCATCAGTCTGCAATGCCCATACTCTTTTTATGCAATACCATATTGCCTCAACCTCCATTATTATAAAGGCTGCCTTGCTGTATCTCACTGTTTGCTGAAGCCAGGGTAGGCAAGGAGTGAGCAGGGAAGCTGGAAGAAGATACAAGGAGCCAGAAGAACTGCAGACACATTTCTTCTCTCCTGACCGGCACAGCAGCCATAACAGCAGACATGCTGTATTCGCTTGTGGTTGACCCAACGGACATAGCCATAATGCTGCCGCAAGGGCTTTTCAGGTGGAGCTTATATAGGTTTACAGAACAGAAGTGGCCCGTGGTTAAGGGGGTACATCGGGACACACATACACTGTGCTATAAGTGATCTCAGCTGTTACACAACTGTATTTACAAAACGTGGGGCGAGAGCAAGAGACTATGGAGCGAGAGAGCCTGACCACCACCATCTTTGCTAATTTGCTCCTAAACTTTGCAGCTAAATTTATTTTCTCAACTAAGTGATCAGCCTAAGACTTTTCCTAATTAAATATTCCCTTTCTCCTCTGCCCCTGATAGCTCCTAATGGATCCTCTTGCTTAAGAGTTCTTAGGTTTAAAACGAACCTCTGAACTTATCTACAGACCTGAATAAACCCTAAGTCCAAATTTTGGGTTCAAATACACAATAATCCAGAAAAACCTAGAGTCATTTTCATGTTGGGGCTCTTGGTCGAGTTTCCCCACTTGCAGCAACACCTAGGGACCTTCCAATTATAATTTTCCTGACATTGTTTTCGAAGCTACATGCTGACAAATGGAGGCCCTCCCAATAGAATGATTATTAAATAACTCTGTTGGTAGTTCCAAACGTTCACAATTCTAACTGTACTCATTTAGAGGGTTATCATGTAACTCCTTTGAGGATACGAAACAATACATTTACCTGGCTTAAGCGAAAAGTAATGGCTCCCAAGTCTTAGCCTACCCATCACGGTAACTGAAATACCTGTACAGCATGTCGGTCTGAGCCACTATAGACAGAGATCTGTGGTTGCTGCATTCGAGAGGAGGAAGTAGTGATGGTGGTGGTGGTGGTGCTACTGTTTGTCGTCGACACCGAAGATGTTCCCGGGTTTGGTTCACTATCCATAGCTGTACTGTGGTCCTTAAATCTAGCAGACAGCACAAAGGATTTGTATTGGCAAAAGCGTTATACTGTTTAAAGAATATTTAATTATTCCAAGAAATGATCAGAACAGTCTAAATTTCTAAGAAGGACCTCATAAAATACAGATGGCACACAGTCACCATAAACACGTGAATCGGAAAAATACTCTACAAAGATAAAGCATAATTAAAAATTCATATCTACTAAATTTGAACCCTCTGGATTCAGGATACAGAACTCAGATAAAGCCTGGCCTAAAGTTTACCTTTTTATTGTTGAAGGAAGATGAGTGTCTTGAAACCAAAACAGGTGATGACAGAATACTTTACTACCTGGTAAAATTAAAACTTAAGCAATATCAGAGTATTCAAATACTTCTTTATATTCTTTTGACCATACTGATTACAAATTAAAATCATTCTTCTTATGTAGACATTAAAAAAGGATGCCTGTGGACTTGTGCTAGCTTAGTTTAGCTTAGCCAATTAACTCAATTTTTGGTTACCATATGTACTTTATTTAAAAATACGTTCTCTAGGAAAATAAGTTAAAAAATAATTTATTAACTCAAACTGCTTTCCCTGTAATTATTCTACAATTCTGTCCTTACCACATCTAATAGCTCTGAGTTAATACTCATAAGCAGATTACTCTGGGTAAATAAGAGAAGCAGTGGAAAACAATTTCCCCACTTGCTAACAAAAATCTCTTTCACAAAATACAACTCCAAATTTTGAAAACAGCGTTAACTATGTCACTTTCCTTATACAAGAAGTGCAGTTTTGTACTATTCTGATTATAGTCCCTCCAACATTACAAACTCATTTCACTGTTGTGATACAAATACAGAATTTTTATTTTAATAAATTCAAACAACATATTAAGTCATTTCTGAGTGCTTTAATGTTGTTAGAAACTAGAACTATAATATTTATTGTAGGGATAGAAATGCACCACAAAAAGCAAACTTAAGAATATACTGGTTTTCTCTGCCTTTCTTTTCCTCTAAGAAACATAATATGACCCACCTCACATGAGAAGTACTGACAAGAACGTAACACTTTCTACTTCAGGAAAAGACAAAAGAATTTGGCACTAACTGTGTATACGTGCACTATTTCCACATAGTGTCCTTTTACCTACAAATTTTCTTTGTTTTTTATATCACATATATAAACAATATTTATATGTATAATCATAAGAGTATGATTGCTCTGTGAGGAATCAAATGTTTTTAAAAGCCCGATTTATAAGAGGAAACGCGAAAGGAAAAAAAGTGGGGAGCCAAGTCTTACTAATCTTTTTGATTAATAAATGACTCACACACTTTTAGACTTCTCTGGGGTTTTTACTGTGGGGGAGGGTTGGGGAGCGGTTTATTAGTTTTGCAAACTCCTTTCCATTCATCAAATCACAGCAGCATATGTTAACAATACAGTATCATACAGGTATGGTGGTAGATAAACTTTTTACCAAATTGCTACCTGTCATAACACTTCTGAACCACGCATCAATGATATGCAAAAAGCCAGCTTTAATTCTGGTCCTTGTACAGTGCTGTTCTGCTCAACCATCTCCTCAAACCCTGCAGTAAGCAGTTCAGTAACTAAATATGGTCACAGAGAATCCAAAATCTAGACACAAGTCTAAACATCGGTGGGTAGAACTGGCCAAATCATTAAACTGCATCTGGAGACCTGGCACAAAAGAACAATTTTGCTAACTCCACCGACTAGCCTTGTATATTGCCTGCAAAACACAAACGGCAGTTCCGCTGCACAAGCGGCCTACCCAGGAAACACTTAAGTTTGAGTCGCTAACTAAGCATACCATCACACCGCCACACAAGAATGTGGCCCTCTAGGGCGGCAACTACACTGCAGCCAGAGACCGGAGGGAAAGAAAGATCTTTCCTACCAGGGTGTTTTCAACCTCGCCAAACACGCCATAGCCCCCGCCGCTGAGACACCTCCTCCGAGCCTGCCGAGGGAGGGAGTGAGCAGCCCCACGTCTCGGGCTCTCCCACGGAGGCGCAGTGGGGTGGCGCCGGGGCGGGAAGGAGGCGAGCGTGAAGGAGGCCTGGCAGTGCCCGCCCAGCCCTACCCTGCCTCCGCGGGCCCCCGGTGCGGGCGGCCGTCACAACGCTGCCCGCGGGGCCCACTTGCAGGGATGACAGCCTCTGAGGGGCCCACCCGGGCTCATCTTCCAGAAGACCCCGGCGGTAGGGGTCCGAGGAGGGACCCTGCGCACAGGGCCCCGCAGATCCGGGACCAGACGGCGGAAGGGGCGCTCCCGCCTGGAGGTAACTGGACCCTTACAGTTCGGCTCCGTCCCCCGACAAGGGCCAAGCAGGCTCCTCCACGATAAGGAAGCTCTCGCGTCCCCCTTTCCCCGCACTGCCCGCGAAAGAGCCCTGAGCTTTCCCCTTGGGGGGACTTGTCGCTGCCCCCTCTCGCCCCCCAGTTACGACATCAGTCACCAGCAAGTCACTCACTCCGCTTCCGCCATCTTCTCTCCTCCATCACTAACATGGGCTGCGCATGCGCCCCCCGGCGGCGGCAGCGGCGGCCGCGGCAGAAGAGGGAGGAGGGGCGGGGTCGGCTCAGCCTCGGGCCCCCGAGGTCACGTGGGGCCTTCGTCTCCCAGTTCCTCCTCCCTGAAGGCTTGCTGGCTCGGGGAAGTGACCAGGTTTTGCCGATTTAGGTGTCAGTGTCTCACGTGCACCCCCTCGCTTTTTCTAGGATCTTCTTCCTACTGGGGAGGGGTGTCTAACCGATATATGAAAAGTTCTGATTAGACTGTTAAATGACAAATTTTATGAATATCTAAAATATACCAAAGCTTGTGCAAACTTCAAAGAGGGAGATGGAAGAGAATGACGCGAGAATTGGATGCTGAGGTCTCAGAGTGAAAGGAAATGCCATGGTAGCTGCAGGGCTTGTTGCCTGGGGCGCATGGCAATTTGGGGATAGAACCAGCAGGCCCTGTCTTGGGCTCAGAGATAGAGTTCTGGATGCCCATGCGGTAGACAGTTAAGGTATTATCGTATTACCCTATGTATATCACCCACTTCTTTGACATGAATTTACTGACCGCTTAATGGCGATTACAAGTTTGCATACCGCAGAGAGAACAAGCGGGAATAGCCACCAGTTTGCTAAGATAATTTACTGTATTCTACACACGTGGCAACTAATCTGAAGCAGGATGAGACAAATGTGTGAAGATGAGTGAACCAAGTCCCTGTCTTCCAACAAGTCTTAATCTGTCTTTTACAGAGAGAGGCACACAATCTAAGTGTTCTGACATAGATCCATTAAGTGCTGTGGAAATTTAAATTCAAGGAATAATAAATCTTCACTGCCCTTCACCAAATAAAGCATTTTGAACACAAATAATGCCTTCTTTTTGCACTTTTTAAGGTGGTGGAGTCACATTTCAAAACTGAGAAATGAGGAACTTCCCTGGTGGTCCAAAGGTTAAGATTTGGTCCTTCCAATGCAAGGGGCCAAGATTTCATCCGTGGTGGAACTAGGGTTCTACATGCTGCACTGCAATGGCAAAAAAAAAAAAAAAAAAACCTGAGAAATTAATTACTGATATAAATTCAACACAAAGTGTAATATGGTCTAATGAAAATATGCTTAATCTTACAAATCCTGTGATCAGGATGTCCCTAGGGGAAGGAAAAGATCACTTTCAATGTCGGCTAAATTGTCCCTTTGCCACATCTCCCTGTATGATAACATTGTTTCTCTATCTTATTTTCTTATCTGAAAGCAAAACCCTTCCTACAACCCCTAGGAGAACTCACTGAGAAAGTCCCCTTTGAAAATTCCCTGTAGATGCTTAAAAATAAGAAATTACTACTTCATCTTTCTTTTCTGATTTTTTCAGATGTTGCCATTGCCATATAATTCCCAAGAATCAACTGTTGGGATTTCCCTGGCAGTCCAGTGGTTAAGACTGTGCACTTCCAGTACAAGGGGTGCGAGTTCAATCCCTCATCACAGAAGAATTAAGATCCTGCATGCTGTGTGGTCAAAAAACAAGTTGACTGTCTATTGGTATTGCTGAAATTTTCATTCATCAAAACAAAACTGAAGAAAGCAGTCTTAAGGACTTCCCTGGTAGTCCAGGGACTAAGAGTCTGCACTCATAATGCAGGCAGCCCAGGTTTAATCCCTGGTCTGGGAACTAGATCCCACATAGAGCAACTAAGTTTGCATGCCACAAGTAAAGATCCCCCATGCCGCAACTAAGACCTAGTGCAGCCAAATAAATAAAAAATTTTAATTTTTTTTAAAAAGCAGTCTTAGACCTAAACATGAAAAATGCATAATCCAAAGGAATGTTTGGAAAAAATATGCCAAAATTGTTCCTTTTCATCCCTCTTTCTTTGAACATCCAAGGCCTGTATCTGTATTGTCATCTCATGCAGATTGGCCTTAAAAGTCATAATACATATTGGATAAAGTCAGGCCAGTACTGCTTTTCTTTTTTTTTTTTGGCCACACCCAGTGGCTTGCAAGATCTTAGTTCTCCAACCAGGGATCAAACCTGGGCCCAGAAGTGAAAGAACCAAGTCCTAACCACTAGAGCACCAGAGAATTCCCAGTACTACTTTTTTAGAAACATTTCAAACCCAACATTTATTATAACAACAACTAGTATTTGTCTAGCCTTTTACTGAAGGCAGAGGATTTCCACAAACTCATTTGATCTTCACAACAATACTAGTTATCATTTTCATTTATCACAGAAATATAGTGAGGTCAAGGTGATTAAATGACTATGGTGACTGCTAGAATGGAGTTCCAGACTTGGGGTTCTAACTTAAGTTTTCCATGGCCAAAGTCAAGTTTTCTTCACTGCATCATTCAGAAAGCCACTGTGTGAAGTGTTAGAGGAGACAAGGTATAATACAGGACTACTCTCAAGAAACTTACCAACACTTATCTGATGAAACAGAGGAAGGTGTTTTACCTCTTGGTGATTTCTTATGGAAAAGATTTATGTCATGCTAATAGAACTTGAAACTTTCTTAAGTTTCCAGGAAGTGTTGCTTTGGAGAAGTGCTAGCATCCTATATAATTTTAGAAAAATCCCTCTAGCAAGGATGCTTTGGGATCGGAGACCTGGAAACTAATTGGAAAACTCTATTAATCCCTAGAGAAATGGTAAAAGGCTCCAGGAATGAAAAGAAGGGATAGATTAAAATTTGGTTCCTTTGGTGTACTAGTCACACATCAAGTGCAATAGATACATGTGGTTAGTGGCAACTGTATGGTACCATGCAAATATAAAACATTTCTATCTTTACAGAAAGTTCTATTGGACAGTGCTGGTCTGAACACTAGATCGAGCATTGGCAAACTACTATTTCTATCTTAGTTTGGGCTGTTATGACAGAGACCATGCACTGGATGGCTTAAATGAACTTTTTTTCCCACAGTCCTGGAGACTGGGAAGTCCAGGATCAAGGTGCAAGCAGATTCAGTATCTGGTGAGGTCCCTTCTCACTGTATCCTTACATGGTGGAGAGAGAAGGCAGAGGAGCAAGACTGGGGACCATGGGAATTCGGCCCACTTCATGTAACTCACTTGTGGCTTCAACACCTGTTCAGCCCTGTTGTTACTGACCGGGGTTCTTGGCCTTCCTCAATCAATAGAAATTGACTAGAGGCCAGACAAGAAAGTCAGGTGAGGCTTTATTGGGGCCCCTGCTGCAGCAGGGGGAAGTGAGAACAAACAACAGATTCCCTTGCTTGCTTGCTCCCAGTGAGGGGGGCAAGCTTGTTCCTTATATAGAACAAGAGCAGCAGCATCAGGGGTGTGTTCAAGGGTCAAGGGCTTAGGTGGTTTGCCTATCCCTTAGGTGGTGTTGTGTGCAAGGGTGTGATTTTTCTTCCGACACCCTGTTATTGCTCCAGGCTCTTCAAAAGTGTGGCAATCAGGTTTTTTCGTCTCTTTGTATCTTTTGGTCCACAATTTATCTTAATGTGCACACAGTTATTTTTAGTCCCATACAGTTTCTTTGTGTTTTGTGGCTTGAGGAGATGTGTGTCCAAGTGCGAGCATTGCAGCACTGCAGCAAAGGGTCCCAAGTCCCAGCCTGTCTCACTAACATGTATAATCCACTCCATTTGATGGGTAGGATATTGCTATGCACATTCAGCTTTACGGCTTGATAGACCAGATGATACTCAGTTCATAATGGGCAGCTCAAATTCCATGGTAATTTGGTGACCCATAATTAAGCGATCAGTCTCACTAAGGTCAAATAAATTCTTCAAACCAGGTTTCAGCAGTATGTGAACTGAGAACTTCCAGATGTACAAACTAGATTTAAAAAAGACAGAGGAACCAAAGATCAAATTGCCAACATATGCTGGATCATAGAAAAAGCAAGGAAATTCCAGAAAAACATTTCCTTCTGCTTCATTGACTATGCTAAAGCCTTTGACTGTGTGGATCACAACAAACTGTGGAATATTCTTAAAGAGATGGGAATACCAGACCATCTTCCTACCTCCTGAGAAACCTGTATGCAGGACAAGAAGCAACAATTAGAACCAGACATGGAACAACAGACTGGTTCAAAACTGGGAAAGGAGTATATCAAGGTTATATATTGTCACCCTGCTTATTTAACTTATATGCAGAGCACATCATGCAAAATACCGGGCTGGATGAATCACAAGCCGGAATCTAGATTGCTGGGAGAAATATCAATAACCTTAGACGTGCAGATGATCCCACTTTAATGGCATAAAATGAAGAGAAAATAAAGAGCTTCTTGATGGAGATGAAAAAGGAGACTGAAAAAGCTGGCTTAAAACTCAATGTTAAAAAAACTAAGATCATGGCCTCCGGTCCTATCACTTCATGGCAAATAGATGGGGAAAATGTAGACACAGTGTCAGATTTCATTTTCTTGGGTTCCAAAATCACTGTGGATGGTGACTGCAGCCACGAAATTAACAGACACTTGCTCCTTGGAAGACTACCTATGACAAACATAGACAGCATGTTAAAAAGCAGAGACATCACTTTGCCAGCAAAGGTCTGTATAGTCAAAGCCATGGTTTTTCCAGTAGTCATGTATGGATGTAAGAGTTGGACCATAACAAGGCTGAACCCCGAAGAATTTAAACTCTCGAACTGTGGTGCTGGAGAAGACTCTTGAGAGTCCCTTGGATAGCAGGGAGATCAAGCCAGTCAATCCTAAAGAAAATCAACCCTGAATATTCATTGGAAAGAGTGATGCTAAAGCTGAAGCTCCAATACTTTGGCCACCTAATGTGAAGAGCTGACTCATTAGAAAAGATCCTGATGCTAGGAAAGATTGAAGGCAGGAGGAGAAGGGGGAGACAGAGGATGAAATGGTTGGATGGCATCACTGACTCAATGGACATAAGTTTTAGCCAACTCTGGGAGATAGTGAAGGACAGAGAAGCCTGGTGTGCTGTAGTTCATGGGGTCACAAAGATTCGGACACCACTCAGCAACTGAACCAACAACAAAGGTCAAGGAGCAGGCCAAGAGCTGTTTCTCAAAAGGGCAGCTATCTGCAGAGGATGATAGAGCTTTGTTCCAAAATCCTAATCGCTTGCTGTGATTTACCCATAGGGGCCTGCTGAAGGCTTGCTTCAGTTATGTCTAACTCTTAGCAATCCCATGGACTATAGCCCTCCAGGCTCTTCTGTCCATCGGATTCTCCAGGCAAGAAGACTGGAGTGGGTTGCCATGCCCTCCTCCAAGGGATCTTCCCAGGGATTGTACCATGTCCCCTGCGGCTCCTGCATTGCAGATGGATTCTTTACCTCTGAGCCACAGAGGGGTAAGGGTGGGGAGCAGATGCAACATTTTATTCTTCACTTTAGAAGGGATATCTCAACATGGTCCACACCACTGGACCTCCTAGAAATTTCACTGACATAAAAGAAATGTCACTGAATTTTTGTCAGATTTATTTTCCACCCCCTGACACACAAATGTCTTACCAAAAAGTCTAGAGTTGTTGCTACTTTTTGCTCACCACATCCAATCAGCATGGTGTCATCAATGTAAAAGACCAATGTGATATGATGTGGAAGACAAAGGTGATCAAGATTCTTATGAACTGTGGGCTCAAGACTTCCCTGGTCGTCCAGTGGTTAATATTCTGTGCTCCCAACACAGGGGGTCCAGGTTTGATCCCAGTCAGGGAACTAGATCCCACATGCTGCAATAAAGATAGAAGATCCTGGCAACAAGACCCGGCACAGCTAAATAAATAAATAATTGATTAATTTTTTAAAGATTCTTGCAAGCTAGTTATGACACAGGCTGGAGAATTGATTTAGCCCTGACGTAGGGCTGTGAAGATGTACTGCTGGCCTTTCCAGCTGAAAACAAACTGCTTCTGGTGGTCTTTGCTAACAGATATCAAAGGAAAAAACATTTGTCAGATTGATAGCTGCACCAGGTACCAGGGGATGTATTAATTTGCTCAACCAATAAAACCACATCTGGCAGAGCGGCTGCAATTGGAGTTACCACCTGGTTTAGCTTACAATAATCCACTGTCGTTCTCCAAAATCCGTCTGCCTTCTGCACAGGCCACACAGGCCTTTTTGAATGGAAATGTGGTGGCACTTATCTCTGCAGTTCCTCCAGGAATTCAGTGTTGCTTTTGGTTTACTATTTTCCTAAGTAGAAGCAGTTCTAGAGGTTTCCACTTGATCTTTCCCACCATACTAGCCCTCATTCCGCAGGTCAGGGAACCAACGTGGGGACTCTGTGAGGTGCTCAGTGTATCTATTCTAATTATTAATTCCAGGACTGGAGGATAATCACAGAATGGGCTTGGGGACCCAGTGTCCCCACTGTGAGACAGACTTGAGATAAAACTCAATCGATCACCTGACTTCCATAAGCCCCTTCCAAGACAGTGTACCACAGTGATGTTTGATCTCCTGGAATTCAGTTCAGAGCCAGTGTCCATTAGTTCCCAAACAGTCTGATTATTTTATTTTTTCTCAGTGCACGGTTTCCCTACCAAAAAGATTTGAAGTCCCTTTGGTGAAGTCTGGAGAAAGATTTTCTGTATACATTTTGATGGTGTACCAGTGTCATTTCTCTGGGGGATATAGCCTCCCCTTTACCTGAGGGATTCTGAGGTCTGTAAACTGTCTCAAGTCTGGGAAATGTTGGAAGGGATATGACTCTCTTTTTATGATTCAGGTTAGACTTCTCTTTACTTGACCTAGAACTTTTCTGTTGATACTGTTTCAGTAGGAATTTAGTGGGTTTTCTGTCTATTTCACTTCTAGGAATACCATGATCAACTAGCCAATGACTTAGGTCCACGCAAGCCAGACCGTTCTGCTTGCTGCTTTGATTCTGCTGTCCGCCACGGTGACCATGCCCATCTTTGTCTTTGGCAGTGGTGTGCTGCCACTTGGCCCCTGCTATGCTAGGATCCAATTACTACTATTTCATTTAGGTTTCTCTGTTCAGTGGCTGCAGGTCCCACTGGCCTACAGAGAAGAGCAATCACTGACCACTTCAGGAATGTTGGAGCTCCTCTCACAAATTGCTATAGACTGAATACTTGTGTTCCCCCAACATTCAAACATTGAAGCCATAACCCCCAGTGTGATAGCATTTGGAGACTTTGGGAGGTAAGTAGGTCATCAGAGTTGAACCTCTATAAATGGGATTTAGTGCTCTTGGAAGAAGAAAGATGAGAGAGATGATCTCTTTCCACCACGTGAGGATACAGCAACAAGGTGGCCATTGTCTGCAAACCAGGAAGAAGTTTCTCACCAGACACCACATTGAACCTGCCAGCACCTTGAACCTGGACTTCCCGCTCTCTGGAACTGTGAGAAAGAATTCTTTGTTGTTTAAACCGCTCAGACTATGGTATTTATCATAGCAGCCCCGACTGACTAACACAAGCCCATGGGCCAAACCCAACCTGCTGCTTGTTTTTGTATAGCTGTCAAGCTAAGAATGGTTTTTATGTTTTCTAACAATAGAAAAAAAATATGAAAGGAAGAATAATGTTTTGTGACAAGTGAGAATTATGTGAAATTTGTGTTTCAGTATCCATAAATAAGGCCTTATTGGAACACAGCAATGCTCATTCATTTATGTGCTGTCTACAGCAACTTTTGCGTTGCAAGGGCAGAGGTGAGCAATTGCAATAGACACTACAATGGTTCACTTGGCAGAAAAAGAATGCTGACCTATGTTCTAAATCACTGATCACCTTGTGCTGGGCCCTTTCTCGGTAGTTAATATGGCATATACATTGTCCAACACCCAGCTACACTATGATTGCTTTCCTAATATGACACAGAAGATGGACTGACTCAGATTTGAATACTGGTACAGACCTGAATCGGAGAAGGCAATGGCACCCCACTCCAGTAATTTTGCCTAGAAAATCCCATGGACGGAGGAGCCTGGTGGGCTGCCGTCTATGGGGTCAACACAGAGTCAGACACGACTGAAGTGATGCAGCAGCAACAGATCTGAATGTAAAGTACTGAAGGTTTTAGTTTTATAATGTGAAAAAAAGAGGAACAACACCTTCAAGATTGTCATACAGTCTTAAAAACCCAAATGTAAAGTCTAAAAAAGTCCTCTTTTAAAAAGTTTTTTTATTTATTTGTTCCTGCTCTGTGTCTCTGTTGTTGTGTACAGGCTTTCTCTAGTTGTGGTGAGCAGGCCCTACTCTCTGTGGGAGTGTGGGCTTATTGCCATGGCTTCTCTTCTTGCAGAGCATGATCTCTAGAGCATGCAGGCTCAATAATTGTAACACACATGCTTTGTTGCCCTGTGGCATGAAGAATCTGCCTGGACCAGGAATCAAACCCATGTCCCTTGCATTGGCACTTGAATTCTTAATCATTGGACTACCAGGGAAGTCCCTCTTTTACTTTTTGAAATTTTTATCAAGATCTTCCTTCACCTGGTCTTGCCTAAATACTCAGTAGGTTTTAAATACTTGTTGTGGGACTGAATGCTTCAATATTTGCATGAATAAAGCCTAAAATTCTAGTACATCCTACATTCTAGTAGACTGGAACGGCACACTGTATGGACTTGTTCTTGCTTTTCCTTGAAAATAACATCCTAAAACCAAATACTTTAGTGAATAAAGCAAATAGTATTGAAACTGAGAAAAGAGTCTAGTCCTGCCACCTTTCATCTATTCTTACAATAATTGGTGTGTTAATCAATGCTATCAATCTTGTATACCTCTGTTCCTGCTGCTGCTGCTGCTAAGTCACTTCAGTCGTGTCCGACTCTGTGTGACCCCATAGACGGCAGTCAACCAGGCTTCCCATCCCTGGGATTCTCCAGGCAAGAACACTGGAGTGGGTTGCCATTTCCTTCTCCAATGCATGAAAGGGAAAAGTGAAAGTGAAGTCGCTCAGTCGTGTCTGACTCTTAGCGACCCCATGGACTGCAGCCTACCAGGCTCCTCCGTCCATGGGATTTTCCAGGCAAGAGTACTGGAGTGGGATGCCATTGCCTTCTCTGGACACTGTTCCTGGTCCTCTATATTTACCTAGATGATAAATCATAGAGACAGGGACCTTTAAAGCTTGAAGGGACATTCGCTGTCACATGCCCCATGGGGGAAGAATCCATGGTAATAGCAGAATTTGAACTCTGGTCTCCTATCCACCCAGTCCTGGAGTTGCCTACCTTGTGCCAAAAAGCCTTACTTGAAGCATGTAGGTACTTGATATGTATTTGAAGCAGCTATTGACTTTCATTTCCATTCTTTTCCAACTTTTATGCTGTATTAGCATTGTGGCAGCTTGAAAGAGTTTTTATAAGTAGAGTGGTAGAGTTAGACAAACTTAGGTTTGAATCCTGATTTTGCCACTAACTAGCTGTGTGACCTCTGGCAATGCCATCAGCTCCCTCTTCAAAATATAGCCTTTATTGGAGCAGGCTAGAGAGGCAGGATCATAGATGTGTAACATCACTGTCTTTAAAGACAGAGAGCCTTCAGAAAGGAACACAGAACTGCTGACATGGTGTTTTTAGCCAATGAGACCTGTACTGGAGGTACAATGAGACCTGTATTTCTCACCCACAGAGCTATAAGAGATCAAGCCCTGAGCCTTTGGAGTGGGAGCACTTACTCCAAGACCCTAGACTACCAGCGAACTAAGCCTAGGGAATATCAAATAGAACTCACACAAAAGAAACCATTTGAATACAAGACCTGGCATCACCCAACCACTAGTATCACCCTGTGTAGGATGCCTCATGTAAACAATGAAGGAAACAAAAATACAAACCCAGTCTTCAGCAGACAGGATTACCAGCTCACTTAGCCTTGCCTATCAGAGGAAAAACAAACAAACAAAAACTCAGCACAAATCTCACCCTATTCAAAGCTTACACACACACACACACACACACACACAAAACAAAGCTTACACAAACCACTGGACCAACCTTAGGAAGGCAGAAACCAAAAGGAAGAAAGAATTCAACCTTGAAGCCTGGGAAAAGGAGACCTCAAACACAATTAGTTAAAGAAAAATAATGAAAAGGAAGAGAAATAGTATACAAATGAAGGAACAAATTAGAAACACAGAAATGCAAGTAAATGAAGAGGAAATAGGCAAACTACCTGAAAAAGAATTCAGAATAATGATAGTAAAGATGATAAAAAAAATCTTGAAAACAAAATGGAGAAAATGCAAGAATCAATTAACAAAGACCTAAGACAATTAAAGAATAAACATACAGAGACAAACAACACAATTACTGAAATTTTAAAAACTCTAGAAGGAATCAATAGCAGAATATCTGAAGCAGAAGAATGAATCAGTGAGCTGAAAGATAAAATGGTGGAAATAACTTTTGAAGAGCAGAATAAAAAGAATGAAAAGAACTGAGGATAGTCTCAGAGACCTCTGGGACAATATCAAATGCACCAACATTCAAATTATACAGGTCCCAGAAGAAGAAAAGAAAAAGAAAGGGTATGAGAAAATTTTTGAAGAGATTATAGTTGAAAATTTCCCCAACATGGAGAAGGAAATAGTCAATCAAGTCCAAGAGGCACAAAGAGTACCATACAGGATAAACCCAAGGAGAAACACACCAAGACATATACTAATCAAACTAGCAAAGACTAAACACAAAGAAACAATATTAGAAGCAGCAAGGGAGAAGCAACAAGTAGCATACAAAGGAAACCCCATACACTTAACAGCTGATCTTTCAGCTGTTCTTGCCTGGAGAATCCCAGGGATAGGGGAGCCTGGTGGGCTGCCGTCTATGGGGTTGCACAGAGTCGGACACGACTGAAGTGACTTAGTAGTAGTAGTAGTAGCAGCAATCTTTATATCAGACAAAATAGACCTTAAAGATTATAAGAGATAAGGAAGGACACTACATAATAATCAAGGGGTCAATCCAAGAGGAAGAGATAACAATTGTAAATATCTATGCACCCAACATAGGAGCACCTCAATATATAAGACAAACACTAACAGACATAAAAGGAGAAATTGACAGTAACACAATAATAGGAGGAGACTTTAACACCCCACAGTAATGGCCAGATCATCAAAACAGAAAATTAATAAGGAAACACAAGTATTAAATGATACATTAGATGAGATGGATCTCTTTGATATCTTCAGGACATTCCATCCAAATGCAGAAGAATACACTTTCTTCTCAAGTGTACATGGAACATTCTCCAAGATAGACCAAAATCTTGGGTCATAAATCAAACCTCAGTAAATTGAAGAAAATTGAAATCATATCAAGCATCTTCTCCAACCACAATGCTATGAGACTAGATATCAATTACAACAACAACAAAAAAAAACTGTAAGAAACACAAACACATGGAGATTAAATAATATTTTTCTAAATAACCAACAGGTTACTGAAGAAATCAAAAGGGAAATCAAAATATTTCTAGAAACAAATGAAAATGAAAACATGGCAACTCAAAACCTATGGGATGCAGCAAAAGCAGTTCTAAGAGGGAAGTTTATAGCAATACAACCCTACCTCAAGAAACAAGAAAAACATCAAATAGACAACCTAACTTTACACCTAAAACAACTGAAAAAGAAGAACAAAAGACCCCAAAATTAGTAGAAGGAAAGAAATCATAAAGATCCAAGCAGAAATAACTGAAAAAGAAATGAAACAATAGTAAAGATGAATAAAACTAAAAGCTGGTTCTTTGAGAAGATAAACAAAATGGACAAACCTTTAGCCAGACTCATCAAGAACAAAAGAGAGAAGAATCAAATCAACAAAATTAGAACTGAAAAAGTAGAGGTTACAACAGACAATGCAGAAATACAAAGGATTATAAGAGACTATTATGAACAACTATGTGGTAATAAAATGGATAACCTGGGAGGAATGGACAGATTCTGAGAAAAGTTCAATCTTCCAAGACTAAACCAGGAAGAAATAGAAATTATGAACAACCCAATTACAAGCATAAAATTGAAGCTGTGATCAAAAATCTCCCCAAAAAGAAAAGCTCAGGACCAGATAGCTTCACAGAATTCTATCAAATATTTAGAGAAGAGTTAATGCATATCCTTCTAAAACTCTTTCAAAAAAATTGCAGAGGAAGGAACACTTCCAAACTCATTCTATGAGGCCACCATCACCCTGATACCAAAACCAAAGACAACACAGAAAAAGAAAACTACAGGCCAATATCACTGATGAACATAGATGCAAAAATCCTCAACAAAATTTTAGCAAACAGAATTCAGGAACACATCAAAAAGCTCATACACTATGATCAAGTTGGGCTTATTCCAGGAATGCAAGGATTCTTCAATATATGCAAGTCAATCAATGTGATAGACCATAGTAACAAATTGAAAGATAAAAACCATATGACGACCATTCAGTGCTGCTGCTGCTGCTGCTGCTGCTAAGTCGCTTCAGTCATGTCCGACTCTCTGCGACCCCATAGACGGAAGCCAACCAGGCTCCCCTCTTCCTGGGATTCTCCAGGCAAGAACACTGGAGTGGGTTGCCATTTCCTTCTTCAATTTATGAAAGTGAAAAGTGAAAGTGAAATCACTCAGTCATGTCTGACTCTTAGTGACCCCATGGACTGCAGACTACCAGGCTCCTCCATTCATGAGATTCTCCAGGCAAGAGTACTGGAGTGGGGTGCCATTGCCTTCTCCAATGACAACTCAACAGATACAGAAAAAGCCTTTGACAAAATTCAGCACCCATTTATGGTTAAAATGCTTCAAAAATGGGCATAGAAGGAACCTTCCTCAACATAGTAAAGGTCATATAAAATAAGCCTACAGCAAACATTATTCTCAATGGTGAAAAACTGAAAGCATTCCCCCTTAGATCAGGAACAAGACAAGGGTGTCCACTTTCACCACTATTATTCAACATAGTTTTGGAAGTCCTAGCTACAGCAATCAGAGAAGAAAAAGAAATAAAAGGAATCCAGATGGGAAAAGAAGAAGTAAAGCTCTTACTGTTTGCAGATGACATGATACTCTAAATAGAAAACCTTAAAGATAGTATCAGAAAATTACTAGATAGAGCTAATCAGTGAATTTAGCAAAGTCACAGGATACAAAATCAATACACAGAAATCACTTGCATTTCTATATACTAACAATGAAAATCAGAAAGAGAAATTAAGGAATCAATCCCATTCACCACTGCAACAAAAATAATTAAGTATCTAGGAATAAACCTACCTAAGGAGACAAAGGAATGGTGGCTGCGCAGGTGCAGGAGGGCCAAGAGGAGCCACTCCACGTTCAAGGTCAGGAGGGGCAGCGGTGAGGAGATACCCCTCGTCCAAGGTAAGGAGCAGCAGCTGTGCTTTGCTGGAGCAGCCGTGAAGAGATACCCCACGTCCAAGGTAAGAGAAACCCAAATAAGACAGTAAGTGTTTCGAGAGGGCATCAGAGGGCAGATACACTGCAAGCATAATCACAGAAAACTAGTCAATCTAATCACATGGACCACACCCTGGTCTAACTCAATGAAACTAAGCTATGCCCTGTGGGGCCACTGAAAACGGTGGAGTCATGGTGGAGAGGTCTGACAGAATGTGGTCCACTGGAGAAGGGAATGGCAAACCACTTCAGTATTCTTGCCTTGAGAACCCCATGAACAGTATGAAAAGGCAAAATGATAGAATACTGAAAGAGGATCTTCCCAGGTCGGTAGGTGCCCAATATGCTACTGGAGATCAGTGGAGAAATAACTCCAGAAAGAATGAAGGGATGGAGCCAAAGCAAAAACAATACCCAGTTGTGGATGTGACTGGTGATAGAAGCAAGGTCCGATGCTGTAAAGAGCAATATTGCATAGAAACCTGGAATGTCAGGTCCATGAATCAAGGCAAATTGGAAGTGGTCAAACAGGAGATGCCAAGAGTGAATGTCGACATTCTAGGAATCAGTGAACCAAAATGGATTGGAATGGGTGAATTTAACTCAGATGACCGTTATATCTACTACTGTTTTAGAAAAGGCAGAGGAACCAGAGATCAAATTGCCAACATCCACTGGATCATCGAAAAAGCAAGAAAGTTCCAGAAAAACATCTATTTCTGCTTTATTGACTATGCCAAAGCCTTTGACTGGGTGGATCACAACAAACTGTGGAAAATTCTGAAAGAGACGGGTATACCAGACCACCTGACTGGCCTCTTGAGAAACCTATATGCAGGTCAGGACTCATCAGTTAGAACTGGAAATGGAACAACAGACTGGTTCCAAATAGGAAAAGGAGTATGTCAAGGCTGTATATTGTCACCCTGCTTATTTAACTTCTATGCAGAGTACATCATGAGAAATGCTGGACTGGAAGAAGCACAAGATGGAATCAAGATTGCTGGGAGAAATATCAATAACCTCAGATATGCAGATGACACCACCCTTATGGCAGAAAGTGAAGAGGAACTCAAAAGCCTCTTGATGAAAGTGAAAGAGGAGAGTGAAAAAGTTGACTTAAAGCTCAACATTCAGAAAACTAAGATCATGGCACCTAGTCCCATCACTTCATGGGAAATAGATGGGGAAACAGTGGAAACAGTGTCAGACTTTATTTCTTTGGGCTCCAAAATCACTGCAGATGGTGACTGCAGGCATGAAATTAAAAGACACTCACTCCTTGGAAGAAAAGTTATGACCAACGTAGATAGCATATTCAAATGCAGAGACATTACTTTGCCAACAAAGGTCTGTCTAATCAAGGCTATGGTTTTTCCAGTGGTCATGTATGGATGTGAGAGTTGGACTGTGAAGAAAGCTGAGAGCCGAAGAATTGATGCTTTTGAACTGTGGTGTTGGAGAAGACTCTTGAGAGTCCCTTGGACTGCAAGGAGATCCAACCAGTCCATTCTGAAGGAGATCAGCCCTGGGATTTCTTTGGAAGGAATGATGCTAAAGCTGAAACTCCAGTACTTTGGCCAACTCATGCGAAGAGTTGACTCATTGGAAAAGACTCTGATGCTGGGACGGATTGGGGGCAGGAGGAGAAGGGGACAGAGGATGAGATGTCTGGATGGCATCACTGACTCAATGGACGTGAGTCTGAGTGAACTCCGGAGCATCAGAGACTTTTCCAATGAGTCAACTCTTCGCATGAGGTGGCCAAAGTACTGGAGTTTCAGCTTTAGCATCATTCCTTCCAAAGAAATCCCAGGGCTGATCTCCTTCAGAATGGACTGGTTGGATCTCCTTGCAGTCCAAGGGACTCTCAAGAGTCTTCTCCAACACCACAGTTCAAAAGCATAAATTCTTCAGCTCTCAGCCTTCTTCACAGTCCAACTCTCACATCCATACATGACCACTGGAAAAACCATAGCCTTGACTAGACAGATCTTTGTTGGCAAAGTAATGTCTCTGCTTTTGAATATGCTATCTAGGTTGGTCATAACTTTCCTTCCAAGGAGTAAGCGTCTTTTAATTTCATGGTTGCAGTATCAAATCATGAATACAAAATTTCCAAAAATCTAAATAGTGCAGAAATATATATGAAATAGAAAGTGAAAATCCACTGAAATCCACTCTTTCCAAAAATAATCATTATTTACAGCCTATTTTATATTCTTCTTAATTTTCTTTGTCCTGACATGCATATATGTATATGTCTCTTGTCAAAAATGGTATTGGATTATATATGCTCTTCTGCACTTAGCAGTATATCCTGCCACATCAGTGTACATGACTTCTTCCAGTTCCTCAAAGATGCCAAACTTTGCTTAGCTCACGACCTTCCATACAATCCTGGAATGTTCTTTCCCATACTTTGCAAAGCTAGTTCCTTGTTTCCCTTTAATCCTCTGCATAAATGTCATTTCCTTGGATAGATTTTTCCAGATCAATTTATAGGGTTCTTCCCACTACACAATATTTATTTCCCTTGAAGCAAGTACCACAGTTTGTAATTGTATGTTTGTTTACTTTTTTTGGGGGGGGCCTACTTTTTTTCTCTAAATTGAGTCTTACAAGGACAGGGAACAAACCTGTTTTGTTCATTACTGTATATTCAGTGCCTTGCACAATGCCAGGCATGTAGTGAGCTCTCAATAAATATATTGAAATAAACATATAAGTAACACACTGAAAAAAAGTGTATTTGTTCTTTCATTTCCTATCCATGATGGAAGAGCATTGTTTTCTCTTTTTCTTCAGTTCTTTCTTTATTCTTAGTTAAGAAACAATACCATACAGTTGGCCTTTGAACATCATGAGCTTGAACTATGCAGGTCCACTTATACACGGATTCTTTTTTTCAGAAAATGCGTATTACAGTTCTTGCATGGTATACAGTTGGTTAAATCTGTGGATGTGGATACAGAAGCCAACTGTAAAGTTATACACAGATTTTCAATAGCCCAAGAGTTAGTGCCCCTAGCTCCCTACATTTTTCAATTGTACTTGTCTGGATTCCTACCTGGGATTTGTTTTAATCAAATATGGTAAGGTGACAGACACAAGGACAATTGCTTTTAAAAGAAGAGTTTATTATTTACAGTGTTCAAGAGCAGGCGGCATGCCGCACAGTGCAGGGCCACATGGGGAAGCACCAGAGTCGGTCTGGAGGCAGAAGGAGTGAAAGAGAAAGCATAGCCCAGAGACTTTATTTTGGTTTCTGCAGGAACAAATGGGTGGGACAGTGTACAAAAGTCTGAGTGAATTTGGGATTGGATAGTTAAAATAGTTTTGGCAGGCTCTGCTCTATAGGGGTGGTCTCTAATTTTCCAGTATCTAGCCCGGGGGTGATTTGGAACAGGGGAGATATTGGCTTCATATATGAGAAATAAAGGAGGATTTGGGGGATATGGGTTTTGGGTTGGATGGTTTCCAGAGGAAAGGCACGTTCACAGGGGAAGTTGTTTGCTAGCTCTAGGATAATTTCCAGAGATCAAAGCCCTGGGAGGGAAATCCTCCCCTTCATCACTAAGGCCACCAAGATAGCAAAGCATCATAAAATATACAAAATAAAAACCATAATTAATACACTTCTAACCTAATTTAGATATTATGACTGTTCATTTCCCAATTAAAATTTCCAGATGAAATATATAACCACATGTGTGTGTGTGAATTTTTTGTAAAGTTTAATGCAGGAAGATGGGCAGAGTCTGAAATTAGGAGTTAAGAAACTGAGTTTATTCAGTGACCCTTCCCATTTCTAGTTGGATGCTCTTAGCCAATTCATTTAACCTCCCTGAACACCAAGCTCATCATCCCTACAACAGGGATGACAGTAATATTTACCAGATGAATTTATTGGGAGAAATAGATTAATCTAAATGTGGTTATATTTGTCAAAGTGTTTTATAACTGCAAGGCACCATATAATGTTTGAGTTTCACTGTTACTGCAGTATACTGCAAGGACTTTTTTCAGAATAAGAATTCAGGTTTTTTGTTGCTGTTGTAGAAATATTCAAAGTTGTGATTAGAGGGGGAACACTAAAAATTCATTCAGGAAAAGAATAAAAATTCACTGTTTAGTTATTACACCGAATGAAATTTTGGATTTAAAAGATACTCTCCATTGATGGAGAGTACTTCAAACAGCTTTGAAACGTTTACTTATTTTCATAAGATTTTGAAGTCAGTTAGGTTAAATTTGTTCTCATTTAATCTCTGAAAGGGAAATAAACACAGAGCAAGTTATATAACGGCTTTCAATTTTGCCATGGATTGCTTAGACTGGTGTGGCACTGCTCCCTACAATAAACAAGCACCTTCTTTTGCTGGAATCAGCTAAGGTTTGGTGCTGGTGGTGGTGTAGTCGCTAAGTCATGTCTGATTCTTTGTATAGCCTGCCAGGCTCCTCTGTCCATGGGATTCTCCAGGCAGGAATACTGAAGTGGATTACCATTTCCTTCTCCAGGGGATCTTCCCAACCCAGGGAATGAACCCAGGTCTCCCTCATTGCCAGGCAGATTCTTTACTTACTGAGCCACCAGGGAAGCATTGAGCAACTTCACTTTCACTTTAGGGCTTCCCTGGTGGCTCAGAGGATAAAGCGTCTCCCTGCAATGTGAGAGACTTGGATTTGATGGAGAAGGAAATGGCAACCCATTCCGGTGCTCTTGCCTGGAATATCCCATGGATGGAGAAGCCTGGTAGGCTACAGTCCATTGGGCCGCAAAGTGTCAGACATGACTGAGCAACTTCACTTTTATCAAAATGCTTCCTGAATCAAGCAATTAAAAGAGGAAGTCATGGAATAATCATTAGAAAATCATTTCTGGCAAATAGACCACATCAAGTGCCTCTAAGATATAGACATTGGTTTTACTTAATGAAATTAAAAATCTGTGTCCTTTCCTGAGGTCCCAGAGGTACTATTTTTGTCTCTTCTGAGCCATTCTTCCCTCTGCTTGCATCTTGTCTTCACATTCCTTTTCTCCCTAAAATTTCAGGTGATTTAAGACTAAATCCCAGGGAGGGAGGAGGGTTTGGGATGGGGAACGCATGTATGCCTGTGACAGATTCATTTCGATATATGGCAAAACCAATACAATATTGTAAAGTTAAAAAATAAAATTAAATTTAAAAAAATAATAAAGTAAGTTATGAAAGTGAAAGTAAAAAAAATAATAAAGCATCCAAATAAATAGGTTTTTCTGTAAAAAAAAAAAAAAAAAAAGACTAAATCCCAGGACTAAATCCAAAGTACCTTTCTTGGCTTGCAGAATCTTTATTTTCGGACTCTGAAACACCTTCCTCTGCTTCCAACTGCCTTTATATTTAAGCCTCATTAAATTTTCTGACAGTCAGACTCAAGCTAGGCCTTTTCACTGCCCTACCATGACACTCAACATTAATCCACCTAAAAAAGAAATAAGGGGAGGTTGAAGAAAGAAAGAGAAGGCTTCACTTGTGTTTTGGGGGATTTTTGGTTTGGTTGGTTGGGGTTTTTTTGTTTTTTGTTTTGTTCTGCCACAATGCGTGGCTTCTGGGATTTTAGCTCCCCAGCCAGGAATTGAACCTGGGTCGTCCACAATAAGAGTGTGGATTCCTAACCACTGGACCACTAGGGAATTCCCTACACTTATTAAATATAGTTGTTGCTCGGTATCCATGGGGGATAGGTTCTAGCACCCTCTTGAATACCAAAACCTGTGGATCCTCATTCTATAAAATGGTGTAATATTTCCATATAACCTATGTGCATCATTCTGTATAGTTTAAATCATGTCTAGATTACTTATAATACCTAATGCAATGTAACTGTTATGTAAATAGTTGTAAAGACAGTGTAAATGCTATGAAATAGCTGCCAGAGCACAGCAAATTCAAGTTTTGGTTTTTGGAACACTCTCTCTCTCTCTCTCTCTCTCTCTCTATATATATATATATATATATCGAAGAAGGTAATGGCACCCCACTCCAGTACTCTTGCCTGGAAAATCCCATGGGCAGAGGAGCCTGGTAGGCTGTAGTCCGTGGGGTCGCGAAGAGTCAGACACGACTGAGCGACTTCACTTTCACTTTTCCCTTTCATGCATTGGAGAAGGAAATGGCAACCCACTCCAGTGTTCTTGTCTGGAGAATCCCAGGGATGGGGGAGCCTGGTGGGCTGCCATCTATGGGGTCGCACAGAGTCGGATACAACTGAAGTGACTTAGCTTAGCTTATATATATATATATATATATATATATATATATATATATATATATATATATAAAATATCTATAGTTGATTGAATCTGTGGATTCAGAACCTGAAGATATAGAGGACCAACTTCCCTACTGAGTGCTTACATACAGCAAGCACTGTATATATGGGTTTGCTGTACATACCTAATTTGTACAACAAACCCATGAAGCAGGTATTATACTCCATTTTGCTGATGAGGATACACATTTTAGTGGGATTAAGTACCTGTCTAAGGTCATACTGCTACTAAGTGGCAGGATTAGCTTTGGAACTGAAGTCCACCTGTGAGATACTTACTCTGGCCTCTTCCGTGCTGACCCTCTCCACCTACTGTAGTCATCAGCATTCTTCTTCAGATTCTGCTCAACCTTTTCTTCCTTTGGGCTTCGCAGCCTCCCCAAGACTCTCACAGTAGTCTATTTATAATCCTCTAACTATACTTGTATGTGCTGTGCTCAGTCGCTTCAGTTGTGTCCAACTCTTTGCAGCACCATGGACTGCAGCCTGCCAAGTTCCTCTGTCCATGGGATTTTCCTGGTAAGAATACTGGAGTGGGTTGCCATGCCTTCCTCCAGGGCATCTTCCTGACCCAGGGATCAAATCCATGTCTCCTGCAATGCAGGTGGATTTTTTATCTGCTGAGCCATTGGGAAAGCCCCTCTAATAATACTTAGCAGGTATTTGCTTTTAATTAAGATATAATTCACATAAAATTCATCTGTTTAAAGCATATAACAAAGTGTATGTTCACAATGTCATGTAATCATCACTAGTCTGTAATTCCAGGACATTTTCATCACCCCAGAAGAAACTCCAAGACCACTAAGCAATCATTGCCCATTTCCCATTTCCTCCAACTTCTAGCAACCATTAATCTCTTCCTGTCTATATAGATTGGTCTGTTTTGGACATTTAACATAAATGGAACCATACAATATGTAGCCTTTTGTGTCTGGCCTCTTTTTGCATAGCTTAGTGTTTTCAAGGTTTATCCACATTGTCAGGTGTCTCAGTACTTCATTCCTTTTTATTGCTGTTGTTTAATTGTAAATTATGTCGGACTCTTTTGCAACTGTTTTAGGGATGTACCACGTTTTGTTTATCCATTCTTCAACTATAATGGACATTTGGTCTGATTTCACAATTTAGCTACTCTGAATAATGCTTATATGAACATTTGTGAACTAGTTTTTGTGTAGACATATGTTTTTATGGTTATAACCAAGTTCTCTTTGTTATATAACTAGCAAAAGAATTGCCGGATCTTATGGTAACTTTATGTTTAACATCTTGAGAAAATGTCAAACTGTTTTCCAAAGTTGCACTTCTTTGCATTCCCACCAGCAACGTATGAAGGTGCCAATTTCTGCACATTCTCTCCAACACTTGTTATCATCTGTCTTTTGATTACCATCAACCTAGTAAGTATGAAGTGATTGAGCTGCCCTTCCCTAATGACTAATAATAAATATTTTTCATGGTTTTTATGGCCATTTTTATGTCTTCTTTGCAGAAATGTATTTCTGTATTGCTCACAAAGAGAAACTGAATTGTATTTTTAGTTATAAGAGTTACTTACATATCTGAATGTGTGTGTGGTCGTATCTGACTCTTTGTAATGGGATGGACCACCAGGTTCCTCTGTTCATGGAATTTTCCAGGCAAGAATACTGGAGTGGGTTGTCATTTCCTACTCCAGGAGATCTTCCCCAGCCAGGGGTCAAACCTCTTGAGTCTCCTGCATTAGCAGGCAAATTGTTTACCACTGCACTGCCTTATCAGACATCTGATTTGCAAATATCTCCCATTCTGTGAGAAGACTTTTCACTTTCTGGATGTATCCTTAAGAAATACCAGCATTTTTAATTTTGATGAAGTTCAATTTACCTTTTCTTTTGCTAGTTGTAGTTTTGGTGACAATCTAAGAATCCCTTACCTAATCTAAGGTCACAAAGATTTACTACTGTGTTTCTTTCTAAGAGTTTTATAATTTTAGTTCTTACACATAAATCTTTGATCTATTTTGAGCTAAGTTTTCTAAATGGTTTAGATACAAGTCCAACTTCATTCTTTCATGTATAGATATTCAATTTTTTCAGCATCATCTGTTAAAACAAATTAACTCCAACCCCCTACCCCTCAAAACTATTATTTTCCCTACTGAGTTGTGGGGAACTCTTTGCTCACAAAGAGAAACTGAATTGTCTTTTTTAGTTATGAGAGTTACTTATACATCTGAATGTGTATGTGGTCATATCCGACTCTTTGCAACGCAATGGACCACCAGGCTCCTCTGTTCATGGAATTTTCCAGGCAAGAATCCTGGAGCAGGTTGTCATGTGTGGAATTTTGTTTGTTTTTTTGGTTTACACTTTCTAAATTTTTATTTTGAAATAAAATAGATTTACAGGAGTGGAAGAGATGACAGAGAATATGTGTTTTTAAGTAAATATTGACACATATTTGTTAAGGTGAGCTCCTTGAGGGCAAGATTTTTTGCATTCCTACCTGCAAGTCTCAGAGGGGACCATGACCTAGTAAACCCTAAGCAAACATGTTCAATGAATGAAAAGCTGATTTGAGAATCCTACCGTCAACTTCCAAATACCAAGTCCCATAGACTTTGTTAGGTGCTGGGAAAGTTTTATGTCAATACATGATGTCACAGTCTAGTAAGTTTTTCAGGGGTCCCAGAAGTTTCCAAGGGGTCCCAGAATCTTACAGTCTTAGACTGGAATGGGACTCGGAGATCATGAAGTGAAGTGAAAGTCGCTCAGTCGTGTCGATTCTTTGCGACCCCATGGACTATACAGACTATACTATACAAGAATTCTGTACAGAGATCATGAACCCTCTCATTTTCCATTTTCCAGGAAATGCAGAGCTTAAAAGACTAAAAGGCCTGTGGCCTATCTCATGTTAATTTGCCAGAGGATCCCAGGTCTCTTTGAAATTACATTATGACTTTACAGCTTAACAAAGGATTTTTTTCAGTTAGTCCTCGATAAAGCATTTTTTCAGTTAGGCCTTGATAAAGTCCTCTCCCAATGAAAGACAACTACCTCTGTTTCATACCAGTCTTATCTTCTCAGATAACTGCTATCAGAGATTTAAAAAAATTTTTTTTCCACCTTAGTTGGGCATAATCACTCCTTTCTCTGAATTCTATAGCTATTATTTGCTCTTCCACAAATTAGCAATTTGTTTTGTACTGCCCTATTGCTTTGGATTTTTATGTAATCTTGAATTGTTATTTGTCACAGGTTTGTGTGTGAACTTCCTAAGGAGAGTACCGTAGCTAGAGCCAGGGGCAAAATTTGCATTTACATTTATTATATGACATTTAGAGCTTTGTACCTAGTGGACATGCAATAGATGTTTCCTGATATTATTTGTGTTTTTATATAATTCATTTTTAAAATAAGAAGCTATTAGGTTTAAAGTTTCATTCTGTTTTTCCCTAGAGGCTCAGGGTGAGAGGCTCAAAGTGATAAGTACCTTCTTTCCTGTGGACAATTGCTAGTGACCCTCTACTTGTTTTTATAAAGGAATGGAGATACCAGAGAACTAATAATTAGTACACATACATATTTCAGGGCTTCCCTGGTGGCTCAGACAGTAAAGAATCTGCCTGCAACAAGGGAGACCTGGGTTCAATCCCTGGGTCAGGAAGATCCCATGGAGAAAGGAATGGCTACCCACTCCAATGTTCTTGCCTGGAGAACTCTATGGACAGATGAGCCTGGCAGGCTGCAGTCCATGGGATCACAAAGAGTTGGACATGCCTGCGTGACTAGCTTTCACTTTCAAGGTACATATTTAACTATTTCTTAATATTACTATTGAAAGTTTTAAAATCCTGCTAAAAGGATAAAGAATATTTGTAGAATTCTCCTGAGAACCCAGTAAATTAAGCTATCCCTCAAGGGAACTTTGAGCTGTAGTTTTTAAATCACTGAGTCAGAAAGTAGAGAAAGAGGGACTTCCCTGGAGCTCCAGTGGTTAAGGCTTCCACTGCAGTGGGCACGGGCTTCAATCCTTGGTAGGGGGACGAAGATCCTGTGCCTCATGCGGCATGGCCGAAAATGAAAAGAGGAAGAAAAAAAGAAAAAAGAGTAGAGAAAGAGATCCTGTTTCTCTTATCGCAAGCTTGCTTTCCAGTTACTAGGTAGAGGAAGAAGATGGAATACTCTAGCCTCATGTTGAACAGTGTTGCAGAACATAACCATCTCACCTGGAATTGTTTGACAGAGGTAAAATAGAAAAGGTGGCTGAACAGAATGATAGGATATTCAGAACATGGTCTTGCACCTACTGGGACACAGTGAGCCTGTTAATGGATTATGATAAGAATAGATTATGTGTAGATTATAGTGATTCTCTAATAACAATGAATCCAGACAACATTTTAGCATGTGATTAGATCATGGAAAACAAAGAGAAAAGAAATAAAAACTAAGAATTTTGTGAAGTTAATTTTCTTTTCCTCATCCGCCAGAAACCAGTCCTTGTTTTAAATTCATGTTATGCTTAAGAATGGAAAACATTGGAACAATGATACAAATCATTGCCATTTCCATACTTTGGAGTTCATTTGTAAAACGGGGCTTAGATTTTTTGCTCTTCAAGCTGCTCTCAGGGAGACCAGCAGCATCAGACATTTTAAATCAGAATGTGCATTTGAACAAAACCCCAGGCCTAATTTTTATGTTTATCAGAGTTTGAGAAGCCAAAGTAACTCCCAGCTAGTTAATTCTACCATCCCATGATTCTTGTTGGAAGATTCCATGTTGGTAAAAGGAGACTCACTTTCTTAGGAGTCCTGTTTGACTTGAGTAAACAGATCGCTCAGCAAGTTGAACTAACTTTTCAGGTCATAGCTTTAACAAGGCAAAGCTGAAATAAAGACTTGCTCTGCTTGTTTGGTGTCATCAGCTTCCTTCCTCTGACACTAAGGTTAATCTTGTATCTAAGGGGACATAAACCAACAGAAAATTATTTCAATATAATTTAATGTTTGTGGAATACCAACAATTTTCTCAGTGCCAAAAAGAACTTGGAAGATAAGATTCCTGCTCTTGAGGCACCTAGGCAAGATGGTCACTTTGCTTCAAAAGTCTGTGATCTTATTTTCTTGGGCTCAAAAATCACTGTGGATGGTGATTGCAGCCATGAAATTAAAAGATGCTTGCTCCTTGGAAGAAAAGCTATGACAAACCTAGACAGCATATTAAAAAGTAGAGACATCACTTTGCCAACAAAGGTCTATCTAGTCAAAGCTATGGTTTTTCCAGTAGTCATGTACAGATGTGAGAGTTGGACCATAAAAAAGGCTGAGTGCTGAAGAACTGATGCTTTCGAACTGTGGTGCTGGAGAAGACTCTAGAGAATCCCTTGGACAGCAAGGAGATAAAACCAGTCAATCCTAAAGGAAATCAACTCTGAATATTCACTGAAAGGACTGATGCTGAAGCTGAAGCTCCAATACTTTGTCCACCTATTGTGAAGAGCCAGCTCATTGGAAAAGACCTTGATGCTGGGAAAGGTTGAGAGCAGGAGGAGACGAGGCTGACAGAGGATGCAATGGTTTGATGGCATCACTGACTCAGTGGACATGAATCTGAGCAAACTGCAGGAGATAGTGAAGGACAGAGAAGCCTGGAGTGCTGCAGTCCATGGGGTCACAAAGAGTCAGACACGACTGAATGACTGAAGAATAACATGGATTGATTCATAATTTGTTATTATCCAGGATGGGGAGCCATACCAATTCAGTAAAATACCTCATGCCTAAGTCTTAGGGTGATAAGCACAGTGTGAAGGTAAGCTAACAGATAGCTTTATCTCTGAAGTGCTGTTCCCTTTGACATTGTACATGTGATTAAGCAGCCCAAAATCATTACAGGCTATGAGCTCTGTTTTTTCCCTTGATTTCTCTGTGGCCCAAAATAGGATGTGGTTTAATTCAAGGTCAGCAGAAATTCGATATGAAAAGATTTGAGTCCAGTGAGAAATAGGTGGAGGTGGTAGAGAAAATGAGCTAGTCCTCCGTGAGAGGGGAGAGGGGTTGGCAACCTTGTAGGGGAGAGGAATTTACTCCAGAGACTGAGACAGAACTCAGTTATTGAAGGAAGCCAGTGCTGGGGTGCTGAGCTGCTGGAGTGGGAAGAATTTATTAGATAAACTTACATTTTCAATTGGAAATGCCATCCTCAAAAACAGGTTTGCCTTTTCAAATTGGAGGGTAGCTTACATTTAATGGTTGATTATTGTTAGGGACAGCATACTTGGTATGCCAACATCATTAAACTGATACTTCTAAAAGAAGGCTGTATATTTTTGTTGTTCTTAAAGTTTTTTTTTCAGTATTTATTTATTTGACTGTGCCAAGTCTTAGTCGAAGCATGTGGGATCTAGTTCCCTGACCAGGGATTGCACCTGGATCCCCTGCATTGGAAACACAGAGTTCTAGCCACTGGACCACGAGGGAAGTCCCAAAAGTTTGTTTGTTTTTTTTTTTGATGCAGGCTTTTTCAACCTGTCATTTACTAGTCAACTTTGTGCTGTTCAGTCAAGCCAGACAGAAGTGGATTCTTCTGGTTCCTGAAGAAGACGAGGTAGCACTCAAGAGCTGTTATAATCATTCTTTGTCATTTACTGGTGCAGAGTTTCCCATCTGCCTTGTTCTTCTCTTCATTGGTATATATCCTGATATCCTATCTGGATTGTAACTTTCTTAAAAGAAGGAGAGAGCATAGTGACTGCACCAATAAACCCTATAGGAGTTAATTATGTTGAGATTTCTCAGACCTCTTTGGCTATTCAGTAACTTTCATTAAGTACATGTTTGGGTTTACCTCATTTATTCATTTATTTTGCTGACTCCTCTGCTTCATGGGACTCTCCATTGATAGTTCATTAAAACAAAGCCGTTTTATTTCAGGCAAAACAAATTAAGGCTCAAACTGTTATATGTCATTATCTGTAGTGTGGGAGTGAGACTGGGGAAGGGCAGTGGAAATAAATGTATGTGGCTGGAGTGAAGGGAGTATCCAGATAAAGCGGGTGATGTCAATAGGGCCGTGAAAGGGTATAAGAGAAAGAAGGGCGAAGGGGAGTCATGGGGGTATTGTTTGCTATCTATGCTAACTCAGTAAAGTTAATTAACAGAATACAAACTAAACTCTCTCACTAACTTCAGCTGTCAGGACTCCTATCAGGAGT
Source organism: Bos indicus (assembly GCF_029378745.1). NCBI lineage: Eukaryota > Metazoa > Chordata > Mammalia > Artiodactyla > Bovidae > Bos > Bos indicus. The sequence continues at coordinate 97,560,818 of NC_091760.1, read as the reverse complement.
TTGGGTCATGACTGCTGCTCTTCAAGGTTAAGTAAAACAATTAATGTGATACTGCTGCTGCTGCTAAGTTGCTTCAGTCGTGTCTGACTCTGTGCGACCCCATAGATGGCAGCCCACCAGGCTCCCCTGTCCCTGGGATTCTCCAGGCAAGAACTCTGGAGTGGGTTGCCATTTCCTTCTCCAGTGCAGGAAAGTGAAAAGTGAAAGTGAAGTCGCCCAGTCATGTCCGACTCTTAGACTACCAGGCTCCTCCATCCATGGGATTCTCCAGGCAAGAGTACTGGAGTGGGGTGCCATTGCCTCCTCCGAATGTGATACTATTAGGACACAATTACATAGGACCTGTGTCTGTCATTTATTCCTTCAGCAGGTTATTTCTGGACATATGGACAAGCATTCTGATAATGACAAAATGAGAGAATGTTGGACAAAAATATTTTAAATCCCTTAAGCTGATGGATTTGAGCATTAATTACTTTTTTTTCAATTAAAATAATTGTAGTAAGCCAAAAGTAGGTATCATTCAGGTCATTCAGCCCAATATTTATCTCCACAGGTCATAAAGTCTGTCCAAATGGTCAGGACTTGCAGTTTAAACACTTTTCTCCCCTTTTAGTGACATTATCACATACTTAGTAAAACCACTAAAGAATGGTAAGTTAAGGAAGGCAGGTTTTCAAAACGGCAGGTGTTAATAAGCACCATTTTAAGTATTGGGGTGGCCAAAAAGTTCGTTCCAAACAAACTTTTTGGCCAACTCAATACAACAGAAAGAAAAAGGACTGTCAGAGGCTTTTTCAGAATGTCTACCATTGACTTTCCATTTTTGGATCATATGATTCTCAGTTGAGAAACAGAAATCAAAGATCCAGCAGCAGGATTTATCACCTGACATAAAGAACATGGCACACAAATTTTCATATTTGATTTTGGCTTCAGAGCACACTGGCGGGGCTCGTTAAGATTGAACAGGAGTCTGCTCTCTGTGTCTGCATCTCCACTGCTGCCTTGCAAATAGGTTCATCGGTACCATCTTTCTAGATTCCACACGCATGCGTTAATATACAATATTTGTCTTTCTCCTTATGACTTTCTTCAATCTGTATAGAATAATAGAATACAGTAGAGAATAATGTAATATGGAAACATATACATTACCATGTTTAAAATAGATATCAAGTGGGAATTTGCTGTGTGACACAGGGAGCTCAACCCAGTGCTCTGTGACAACCTAGAGGGGTGGGATGGGGTGGAGGTGGGAGGGGGTTTAGGAGGGAGGGGACATATGTATACCTGTGTTTGATTCATGGCTATATGGCAGAGGCCAACACAATATTGTAAAACAATTATCCTCTAATTAAAAAAAAATTGAATATAAAGGTCTACCTATTCTGATTAGACATTTTCTTGCTAGCTCAGTCTGTAGAAAGGAAGCCAAATTTCCCTAAAGATATGATTAATGTGATGCTAGGTTCCTTTTAAACCCTTTTACAGAGTCCCGTTTTCTTTAAACTGAGATAGTGTCTCATGTTCTGTTACTAAAAATGACATAATCTCTACACCCTGATCATCCTATATGTTTAACTGTGTGTGCTTTATCTAATTTTAATTACATCAAATTGACTTTAAAAGTTAATGTCATAGCACTTCCAGAATGGACACATGAGTAGCTCCCTTATATTCTCCCCAATGCAACAACCCTAACTGGTAGAAATTATAAATAAAAAAACAACCACTGGATCAGACTGTGAAACAATTTTATGCCCCAGTTCAGTTCAGTTCAGTCGCTCAGTCGTGTCCGACTCTTTTCAACCCCATGAATCGCAGCACACCAGGCCTCCCTGTCCATCACCAACTCCCAGAGTTCACCCAAACCCACGTCCATCAAGTCAGTGATGCCATCCAGCCATCTCATCCTCTGTTGTCCCCTTCTCCTCCTGCCCCCAATCCCTCCCAGCATCAGAGTCTTTTCCAATGAGTCAACTCTTCAAATGAGGTGGCCAAGGCATTATCAAAAACACTGGAGCAATCAGTTGCCAGTTAGTGGAGGCTAACATCTGGGAGCTAAACCCCAGCCAAAAGCTTGATAGGGAGTTGAGGAGAAGAGACAAAGAGAATCAGACTAAAATCACTGTCATCCCCCAGGGGAGGGACCAGGAGTCGGGGTGACAGTGTGCATGCGAAAGCTACACCCTCTGAGGAGAGACACTAGAGGCTGCACACTGTGGAGGAAACAGACTCTAGTGACCTAGTCTGGTCAACTCAAAAACAAACAAGCAAACAACCACAGCCACCAAGGAGCTGATTTGGACCAGTCTTCAGAGTTGCTGCAGTGGAAAGGTATGGTTTGCAACAACAACAAAAACAACATGAGACATACAAAGAAACAGGCAATGTGACCCATACACACCGAAACTGTCTTTGAAAGGACATGTATGGGAGAAGGCAATGGCACCCCACTCCAGTACTCTTGCCTGGACAATCCCATGGGCGGAGGAGCCTGGTGGGCTGCAGTCCATGGTGTCGCTAAGAGTCGGACATGACTGAGTGACTTCACTTTCACTCTTCACTTTCCTGCATTGGAGAAGGAAATGGCAACCCACTCCAGTGTTCTTGCCTGGAGAATCCCAGGGAAGGGGGAGCCTGGTGGGCTGCTGTCTATGGGGTCACACAGAGTCGGACACGACTGAAGTGACTTAGCAGCAGCAGCAGTATATAAAACATAGCAGACAGAGACTTCAAAGCAGCAGTTATAAATACATTTTAAAAACTAAAAGGGGTCTTCCCTTGTGGCTCAGTAGTAAAGAATCCACCTGCCAAGGCAGGGGACACAGGTTTGATCCCTGGTCTAGGAAGATCCCACATGTCTCAGGACAACTAAGCCCAGGCACCACAGCTAGTGAGCCAGTGCTCTAGAGCCCACGAGCCTACTTGACTACTGAGCTCAGACACAGCAACTACTGAAGACCATGCACTTAGAGCCTGTGCTTCACAGCAAGAGAAGCCACTGCAGTGTGAAGCCCGTTTGCTGCAACTAGAGAAAGCCTGCATATATTAATAAATACCCAACACAGCCAGAAAAAAATTTTAAAAAAACTGAAGGAAACCAGTTTCTATTCTGCTTATGAGTAGATTCAAAATTCTTCAACAAAATATTAGCAACATACAATATAAAAAGGATATGTCATAACCAAGAGGGATTTTTCTACGGCTCCTCCGTCCATGGGATTTTCCAGGCAAGAGTACTGGAGTGGGGTGCCATTGCCTACTCCGAGACACAGAATAAGCACTAAACAAAACCCAACACTCTTCATAATAAAAATAGGCAAAAAATTAGGAATAGAATGGAACTTCCTTAACCTGATACAAGGCATCTACAAAAAAAAATCCAGAGCAATAATCACATCTAATGGTGAAAGACTAAAACTATCCACAGAAGACTGAGAATAAGACAAGAATGTTCACATACTTCTCTATTCAACATAATACAATAGCTTCTAGCTAATGCAATCAGACAAGAAAAATAAAAGATATACAGATTGGAAAGGGAGATGTTAGTCTATTTGTATTCTTAAATGGCATAATCTTGTACAAAGGAAATTCTAATGAATTTATCAAAATACTATTAGAACTAATGAATGAATGCAGTAATCCAACCCAGGATTCAGATATATACCAAATTGATTGTATTTCTATACACTAGCAATGAGTAATAAAAAATAGTATTAGGATGGGAATGTAAGCTGGCAAAGCCACTATGAACACCAGTCGATGTTAACAATGTTTTAATGATGTTAAAAAATGCTGATGTAGGCTTCCCTGGTGCTTGGTCTAGTGATTAAGAATCTGCCTACCAGTGCAGAGCACACGGTTCAATCCCTGGTCCAGGAAGAGCCCACATACAGAGGGAGCAACTAAGAGCCAGAGCCACTGCTCTGCAGCAAGAGAAGCCACAGCAGTGAAAAGCCATCACACCTCAACGAGGAGTAGCCCCTGCTTGTTGCAACTCCAGAAAGTCCCCAAGCAGCAACAAAGACCCAGTGCAGCCATAAATAAATAAATGATGATGAATGGCTAGTTGGATGGCTTGACTGATTGGCTAAATATTCATTGTGCACCTGTTCCATGCAAGGGCAATATACAAGGGCCAAGATATGGGGAAAGCAGAAGGAAGAAAAGTCAAGTCTTCCATCATACCTTCTAACTGAGTTTCTTCATTACATTTATTATTACATTTGTTACATATATTGTACTACATTCTTTCCATAAAAGACGCTATGCTGCTGCTGCGGCTGCTAAGTTGCTTCAGTCGTATCCGACTCTGTAAGACCCCATAGACGGCAGCCCACCAGACTCCTCCGTCCCTGGGATTCTCCAGGCAAGAACACTGGAGTAGGTTGCCATTTCCCTCTCCAATGCATGACAGTGAAAAGTGAAAGTGAAGTCGCTCAGTCGTGTCCGACTCTTCGCGACCCCACGGACTGCAGCCTACCAGGCTCCTCCATCCATGAAATTTTCCAGGCAAGAGTACTGGAGTGGGTTGCCATTGCCTTCTCCGAAAAGACGCTATCAGTTCAGTTCTGTTCAATCGCTCAGTCGTGTCCGACTCTGCGACCCCATGAATCGCAGCATGCCAGGCCTCCCTGTCCATCACCAACTCCCGGAGTTCACTCAGACTCACGTCCATCGAGTCAGTGATGCCATCCAGCCATCTCATCCTCTGTCGTCCCCTTCTCCTCCTGCTCCCAATCCCTCCCAACATCAGAGTCTTCCAATGAGTCAACTCTTCGCATGCTGAGCCCTTAATCAAATTCTTTCCCAAAAAGGTACTGTATAATTGAGATGATTTATGCAATTGGAAGGGGAATTCAGCAGAGAAGAAAGTCTAGACTGTGACGAATCCCAATCATTTCCAATGTCCTCGGATGCCCAAGGTGGATTCAGGATTTGCACGCCAAAGTCTCCTGGGGCACGAGCCGGAGACAGACAGAAGGCGGGGCTCTCTACTCGTAAGGAACCTCAAGTCCCAGAATTCCACGGGGACTCCAAATCCCAGAAACCCGCACTCCAAATCTTCTCCGAGTCCCCAGTCGGCTGACCGCGGACGCGACCAAGTTAGGAAACTGGGGTGAGATGCCGCAGCACTTGTCTCCAACCATATTTGTAGGGAGGGCTTTTTACAGAAGTATAGTATTTGAATCCTCACGTTCTCTCAGTTACAGCTCCCACAAAAGGCCCCCTGCCGGGGAATCTGATATGATGTTCAGCACCACCCCCATCCTCCCTCCCCTTTGCCTTACTCCCGTAAGAATGGTTCAGCCGGACATTGAGGCTCCTTGATTTGGATCAATGGTTGCACCCGCCCTCCCCCGGAATGTGGGCCTTTGGAGCGAGCGAGGTGGGAGGGACGGAGGCGGGAGGCGTGCAAGGCCCGGGCGGTCGTAGAGGCAGAGTCGGCCGCCGGCGGTGGGAGGAGCCGTGCGGTTCCGGCTGCCCAGGCGAGGCGACACTTGGGTCCGCGCCGCGGGCGGGGACGACAGGTAGGCGAAAGGGCAGCCGCAGCTCCGCGGGAGGCTCGAGCTGCGGAGTCCCCTGCGGCGCCCGGCGCGCCCCCCGTACCCTCGGCCTCCGGCGAGGCGGGGGAATAAGGAGATGCCGACCCAGAGAGACAGCAGCACCATGTCTCACCCGATCGCAGGCGGCGGCATTGGGGACCACTCTCACCAGGTCCGGGTGAAAGCCTACTACCGCGGGTGAGTGTCCTGCGGTGGGGGTGGCAGGGGTGGAGAAAGACCAGCTCGGCTTGGCCTGGAGGAGGGGCGAATGTGGGGCTGGAGATGTGGGAGGAATGGTTTGGGCGGGCTAGTCGGGGGGACTCGGGATGGATGACCGAGTGGTCGGGGGAGGAACACCGGGCACTGGATGGGGACACCACCACCCAGTGGTGGTGCAGGACGCCCTGGAACCGCACGGCTGAGAATCCTGAGTAGGGTCCAGGGGAGGAGCCTTGGAGTAAGTAGGTCCCCCTGGTGGGTTTGAGAGACTCGCCTACTAAGATTTACAAAGAGCTTTATGTCTTTTAAGTCTGGATGTATTGGGAGTTGAGAGTTGATTCTGAGTGATGCCTTAGTTAACTAAGTTTACTATTAGGTTTTAAAGACGGAATTGCTTCCGTTTGCTGACCCTTTTGATTACCAGCAGGCCTATAGCCTGTGGTTTTCTAAGTCAGATTTGTCTTGTTCCCGACATGTATCAGGAATATGATCAGGCTGCCAGTATATTAGACGTAGGGGTTATATTTGAGTAAAGTTGATGTGTTTTCAGGGATATGCATTAGGTACTAGGTCTCGCCTAGGTTAGGTTGTGTATGTGTAAATTAAAATTCGTGAACTCTTCTTTGTCAGTGTTGCTTTAAGTCTTTTTTTTTTTTTTTAAGTCTTGTCCGATAGGGTGAGATACTGCAAGAAGAGAAGAGGGTGAGAATAAGCAGTTTTAAAATCTGTGATCTTTACTCATATTATCACCTAAGTTACAACTACTGTGGTTACCAAAAATAACCCAGTCCTAAAATCACAGTATTAAATCATATTCCATAATCAGTAATCTGAAGTGTCCCCCTTCCTTTGAGTTCCGTTGAGGTGTGAAATTTTTTTTGAGATAATTACATTTAGGAACATTAGAAAGCTGAACTGTTAGTGTGAACTTAAAGATTTGAAACTGAGGGCTAACAGAAAACCCAACTTCTGTGGCCTGTCGTAACTGCTTGTCCAAGCAGAAGTAAATTGCTTAAAAAAAAAAAAAAAAAAACTCAAGCACTAGGAGGTTTGAAACTGCAGTGCATACTTTTACATTCCTGAGAGGATCAGTGAAGATAGCAAACTTTCAAAATGCCTCCCTTGTTTTGATTTCAAAGAAAATACAAGCTCCTATGTGTCTTACTGATTTGATAAAAGGATTTATTATTTTGTTTGCTGCAGTGAAGCCTCGGACTCTGTTTATTAGCTTGACTGTATTCAGGAGTAGTTAAAGGAGTTATTTTGGACAGTAACCGTGGTTTTGCTTAAATTGATCAAGGAAGTCTTGATTTGAAAACAGTAGCTCTGTACTTTGCACTGGAAAAAAATTGCTTTGTTTCCTTTACCTTATCTTTGACAGATGAGATATTTCACTTTAGAATCTGCTCTCTTTTATAAAGTTGACAGCCTGTGAGTTGTTAGGTACAGAGAATGAAATATAGTACATTTTCTTTTTTTATAGTGTCTGATTATTGACAATTTTAAAAAGCTAGATTTACACACACACACACACACACACACACACAGTAGGAACTGGCAAATTGTTTAAAAATATAAAATGAAAAGTGTTCCCCATCCAGTCTTCCCAACCTCAAGAGTTAACTATTATTGATAGTTCATTTCTTGTTCTTCTGGAGATTGCCTTTATTTCTTACTTTAAAGTTTTATACTTCCGTTGTGTGATTTATCAGCTTTAGATGGTATCTAGCGATTCCTTCCTCTGAAAGATGATAAACTGGGTACACCCTACCCTCTGCTTCCTTGCTCCCCTGTGCCTCTCATATTTATTGTTAAACTATTGTTTTTAGTTCACCGGTTTACTTTTCTGACTCTTGACGTTAAATTTAGGTAGTTTTCAATGATTCCAACTATGAAACATGAAAATAGTGCTTCTTCCTTTTTTCTCCTGTTTTTATTAGTTTGACAATTGCAAATAGGCCTCGTGCTTAATTGCTCAGTTGTATTGGACTCTTTGGATAGTCCAAAGAGCCCATGGATAGTAGCCTACCAGACTCCTCTGTCCATGGAATTTTCCAGGCAAGACTACTGTTTGCCATTTCCCTCTCCAGGGGATCTTTCCTACCCAGGGATCGAACCAGTGACTTCTGCCTTGACAGGCTGATGTTTTACCACTGATAACATACAGGCCCAAATAGGCCTCTGCTGCTGCTGCTGCTGCTGGCTGCTGCTGCTCAGTCACTTCAGTCGTGTCCGACTCTGTGCGACCCCATAGACGGCAGCCCACCAGGCTCCCCTGTCCCTGGGATTCTCCAGGCAAGAACACTGGAGTGGGTTGCCATCTCCTTCTCCAATGCATGAAAGTGAAAAGTGAAAGCAAAGTCACTCAGTTGTGTCCGACTCTTCGCCACCCTGTGGACTGCAGCCTACCAGGCCCCTCCATCCATGGGATTTTCCAGGCAAGAGTTCTGGAGTGGGGTGCCATTGCCTTCTCCTTGGAAAGAAATCTAAGTCTGCTCTACTTTAGAATGTAGGTACAGCTCTAGTTTTTTTTTAAAAAGGAGGATAAGGACTTATAACCCTATTAATGCTTGACTAAAATGTCTCCAAGACACTCAGTGTAAAATTTTTTTTGCTTATTTTTAAAACCTTTGAATTTTGATTAGTAGTGAATCAACCTCTTGCCGTTTAGTGCCTTTATTCAATGAAAGCTTTCTAATAGTGCCTTCATTTCAAGCCTCATTTGAAGACAACATCAGCACTCCAAATTGTTCCAATTTCTGACCTCTGAAATTAGATCTGTTAAGATTATATGTTTATTAACAATAGCCCAAACTGATGGTTCTTATATTGTGTAGTCAGCTGCTCATTACTACAGATGAAACTAAAATGAGTCACCAATGAGGATAGTTAAATAAACAGGTTGGCTGTCTAGAACACCTGCCTGGTTTTTAAATAGAAAATTCTTCCCTTACCATCAAAAAGTGTGAGGACAATCTGCATATGAAAAAGTTTCTTTTCTTTCACATCATGAGAACAGCTGTTATGGGAGAGTTTTCCCCTTATCCCCTTCTAATAATATTTCTTTCCAGTGAATATTGAAATCTTGGAATAACCAGAATTTTTTAGTGAATGAATTGCTGCCCCTTTCAATGATGTTTAGTGTTCTCATGTTAAATTTGTTCTTAGTGGAACTGTGCTGTCTCCCTAGATATAAAAGATATTTAATTAGCCCTTTTCGAGTTTTTAAGCAGAAGATTAATAGCCCTGAGAATGTGAGTTTATTGGATACCACCTAAGAGTGCCTGTCTCCTGGCCTGTACTCCTCTTCCCATGAGCTTGTCACTGAGTAGCCTGCCTTTCTTCAATCATTACCTACTGTTAGTTTGGAGGAGGAGAAACAGGTTTTGTGGGTTAGTGGTAGATTGCCATTGTGTGTGCTATCCTTATATAAAGTTACTGGATATTACGGGGTAGAATATAACAAGAAAATATCTGGACTACTCATTTCCTTGCATAATAAACATAAGAGAAATTCTGTGAAAAGCTTTGTAAACCTCCGCTGTTGAGCAGTTACGAATCCAGAGGATTCTTTCAGTGCACAACTATAAACAAAATGGGATGAGCTCCTTACATATTTGGAAAGTATAGCTGGTTCAGTGACGAAGTATGCAGGATTTTCTCACTGTGGACAAGTCTTGGCAAGACGTGTTTTTAAAAGTATTACAAAACAATTTTAGAGATATACTTCCAGTATGGGTTCTAAGGAAATAAGAATGATATATTGAGTTGAAAGTTAGGGGGAAGGTCAGTTATTGGTCCTAGACTGTCTGGCCCGGCACCTGAGCAGAGGCAGCAGATCCATAGCTTCACCAGAGAGAGAGAAAGGGCATGGTGGCCTGCTGCCAAACCCAAAACAACCCTCTCAGAAATTTGGATTAGATAATGTGGAGATAAACTGCTTGTCAGCAGCGAGGACTGAAGCTGAAGAGTTACCAGAGAGGCTGGTGAGGCCAGGCTTGCCATATGCAAACTGAAGGGCTGAGGAAACGAGAAGAGAAAGCGATGTTTCTTGATAGCTTTCTAATACAGCTCCTGGACCCTCTTTCTAAGATTACTTGAGTGTCTGTTTCTTTCATGGTTCAAATGAGCCTAATCCAAACACAGATTTTAGAAAACCCAATCTTGTTTAGGATTTCACATTTTACCAAAGTGTGTTTCAACTCAGTTTAATAAATACTGTTGAACAATTACTCTGAGCCAGGTACATGGTACCAGAGTGGTCACAGAGGATGTCGAGGTGGGTATAAGGCTCTGCCCTTGAGGAACCGAGAGACTTGTAGGAGGAAAGACTTTAAAAAGTTCATAAAGTGGTGTGTGTGTGTATGTGTATGTGTGTGTTTATATGTATGGATGGCTCTTGGGGGGGAGTTTGGGCACTGATAAGTGAGCTAGTAAGAAGGTTACAGGCACTGGATGAGGAAGACTCGAATATCATACTTTGGACTTCAGACTATTTCTCATTGGTGAAGATTTTAAGTAAGGGATGTATGATTTAGATTTTTATTTTAGAAAGATCACTCTTAGAACCAGTGTAGTAGATGAATGAGCAATGGATGAAACTTTATCTGGAGGCTTTGGAAGGAGTCCAGGTGAGAGATTCTGAGATGGAAAAGAGGATGTGGATTTGGGGTGATTTCAGGGGGTGGAATCATTATGAATTAGAGAGTGATTGCTTGTGGAAAAGAGAGAGGGTCTGAGTCTAACTTGGATTTTCTCATTTGGAGAGACTAGGGAATAGAGAAAGAAGAGATTTATTAGAGAAGGTAATTAATTCCCTGGAACAAGTAATCAAAATTTGCTTTGGGGGCATCCAGGTGGAAATGTCCAGAAGCAATTGAACAGCTGTTTCTTGTGTGCCTGCTCTGTGTCCTCAGCACTGTACGTGACAGACAGCTAACCTATGTAGGAACATGGCTGAGAAGAAAGATAGGAACAAAAATGCCACCAGCAGCCGACTACAGATCATAAAGACGAGGCACCAGAGTTAATTTTTAAAATACAGAAATATATAAAGTAGAAAGTTCCCCCATAACCTCTCACTCTCACTTCCTGGGGGGGCATTGTTAACAGTTGGGGATATTCTACATCATATCAATGTATTATATGTATACATATACACACACGTTTATTTTTCCTATAAATGTGTTCACATGTTTATATGTGTTTCTGTACCTTGAGTTTTTTCATTCATGATCACTTTTCCATGTCGGGATAGACAGATAAGCAGGCAGATATACATAGAGCAATCTGCCTCTTTCTGTATAATTGGCACATAGTCTTGCATACTATTGTTACACCATAATTTATATAATCTTTTTTTCTGGTTGATGAATTTTCATTAAATTGCTCTATTAAGTCATGTTGAAGGAATATCCTTATATTTAATATATATTCTTGCATGGTTGAAGATATGCCTATTTTAAAACTTGATATTGTCTTCCAAAAATATCAATTGACATTCCCAATAACAGTGTACAAATGAAGTATTTTTCCTTATGATTCCATTACATCTTATCGGTCTTTTAAATTCTTGCAAATACAATTGGCAAAAAACGCTAATTTTTTTTAAACAATATTGAGAAGTAGATATCATTTCTATTTTATGGATGATAATACTGAGGCTTAGTAAACCACAATACAAAGTTGAGTCTTACTCTTCAGAGAAGTTTCCCTTTGCCCTGTTAATATATTGATGGGCCTTTTTGAGATTACTTTTTCTTTATATTCAAATTCATATTTCATAGTTCTTTTCTATCTCCTTGACTATTAAAATATAGATGTTGCATTTTGGCTTTCTTATAATTAACAATTAATTTGAGGGATGATACTTTGAGATGGTACAAATATTTCCTCACCACCTTTTACCCAGTGGTATTACATCCATGGATAATCGTGCCTAAATCTATTATATTGGTGAACACAAGTAAAAATTTTTTTCTGATTCTGCTATATTTAATTTAGGAAAAAAGCTTATGTTGAAATAGCGAAAGGACTGAATATGGTTTGTTTTTTTTTTTCAGGTTTTTTTTTTAAAGCAGTTAGTCCTAAGGAAAAGCTTTAGATTCTTTATTTTAGAACATAGGAACATAATGAATGCTTAAAACTGTTTGACTGGTGAAGCACAGTTAAAAATGCTTTTATTCTTTTCTTTTTTAAATTCAGCTAAAACTATATCTAAATTTACCATTTTGGGCATCTTTGTGGTAAAGCAGACTGTATTGTTGAAGACCAGTGGTAAGCTAATTTATGCCAACACTGAAGTTAAAACCAGGAAAAAAAAATCTTCCATGGATAATTTGTTTTGTACCTTAGAAGTAATATCTTTATTTTGCAGTTTATTTTTAGTTTTGGTACTATAATAAGAATCTGGTGATTGTGGGATAAATGAACATGGTGCTTACCCAATTGCTTAGAGGGGTATTTATAAAAAAAAAAGTCCCTTAAAGGTTTTAGTTCCTGGAACTTAAGGAGTGGCAGTTGATGAAGCCTGACTGCTTCACTGAGTCTCTTTAGGATGTATGTACTTACGATTTCTAAAGGATTTTTAAAGCATGTTTTAAAAGTATTTGCACAGTCTGGTAAATATTTTACAGGTCTTGAAAAATAAAGTTTCTGAAAAATCTGTATTATTTACAAATATGCTTCCATAATGTTAATTGTAACTATGAGTGAACTTTAATAAGAAACTCATATTTTGATGACACCTGATCATACTAATTTCTTCTCTTTGCATTCAAAGAGATAATGTCACACTTGTTCTTTGCCAGGGAAGTTCAGCGAAAGCCTTTTCTTCTCTTCTGATTTAGTTCTAAAATGTAGTCTCCCAATCCTCACCCCCTCATAATAGTAACCTGGGGGATAATTTGAAAGAAAGATTGCTTTAAGGTAAGCAAGTTGCCTTTTAATGTCACTAGAGGAAGGAACTATTTTCTGCTTTAATTTTCTTTTTGAAATACACACTTTAAAAATAATTAGAACAATAATTTTATTTATGTATAACAGTAATTTAAAATTTGTTTTATATTTTATTTATATTTATTTTATTACAGAGTAACATGTATCTTAAAATCATACCTTTACATGGTAGAAAAATTAATAATAATCTATGCCATTCAGAAGGGTTTCAATATTTACAAAGTACCTCTTCTTTCTATCTCTTGTCTCCTCCTAATCCCCATTTCCACCACCAAGATTTAACTACTATTAAAATTTTGCTTTCTTTTTATTATATCTGTTGATCAGTATGAAAGATAAGAAATTTAGCACTTTTTCATTGCCTCCTCTCCTCACAATTTTTAGTTTTTCTTGTGGTTACATTTAAAGCTTAAATAATATACCTCCTCCTGCTTTTTCTTTTATTTATAATTATAGTAAAATGTTTTAAATTGACTATCTTAACCATTTTTAAGTGTACAGTTGAGTAGTGTTAACTATATTCACATTGTTATGTGACCAATCCCCAGAACTTTTTCATTTTGCAAAACTGAAGTTACATATTAACAACTCTTCCATCTTCCTCCAACCCCCAGCCCCTGGCAACTACTATTCTGTTTTCTGTTTCTATGAATTTGACTCCTTGTAGCTCAGAGGTTAAAGCGTCTGCCTGCAATGTGGGAGACCTGGGTTCGATCCCTGGGTTGGGAAGATCCCCTGGAGAAGGAAATGGCAACCCACCCAGTACTCTTGCCTGGAGAATCCCATGGGCGGAGGAGCCTGGTGGGCTACAGTCCATGGGGTTGTAAAGAGTTGGACACGACTGAGCGAATCCTTAGTCCTTAGTCCTTAGATACTTCATACACATGGAGTCATATAGTATTTGTCTTTTGGCGACTGGGTTATTTCACCTTCAAGATTCATTCATATTGTAGCATGTATGAGAATTTACTTTTTTTTTAAGGCTGAATAATACTTCTTTGTGTTTGTATATCCCATTGAGTTTATGTATTCATCTGTCAGTGAACACCTGGGTTGCCTCACCTTTTGGCCATGGTGAATAATGCTGCTGTGAATGCGGGTGTACAAATATCTGTTGGATTCCCTGCTTTCAGTTCTTTTGGATATATGGAGCCAGAAGTGGAACTGCTGGATCATATGGAAATACTTTTTTAAATTTGTTGAGGAACATCCATACTGGTTTCTATAGCTGCTGTGCCTTTTTACATTCCCACCAATAGTACACAGGGCACCAGTTTCTCCACATCTTTGATTACACTTGTTATTCTAGGTTTTTGATAGTAGCCATCCTGATGGATACGAGGTGACATTTTGTTGTGATTTTTTCTGTTGGTGTGCAGTTGATTTACAATATAGTTTGTTGTGTTAATTTCTGCCCTATCATTATGGTTTTGGTTTGCATTTTTCTGATAATTAGTGACGATAAACATTTTTTTCTTAAGCTTGTTGGCCATTTCTATATACTCTTTGGAGAAGTGTCTGTTCAAGTCCTTTGACTATTTTTAAATTCAGGTTATTATTTTTTTTCTTGTTCTCTGCTTTTATATTTAGTTATTAGTTTTAGATAAGAGTTTTGACTCTCCATTAGGAAAGACATGTTTTTGAATTTATACTTCCTTTTGCTTTCTCACGTCTCGATTTTTCCTGTTAATTTTTACATTGTAAAGGTATATAACATTATTCTGTTCTTTAACTCATATTTTTTAAAGCAGTTTTTTAAAAGCACTTATAATGAATGCTTATGTAAGTGTGATACACTTGAAAAACAAAGAAGTGTGATTAGATGTTTAGAGAAGGAAAAGTAATTTTGTGTCAGTAAAACTTTTCTCTTTAAAGGGTTCCAGTTAACTTTAATTTTGGGGGCTGGTATGTTTTCTCCATCAATTTTGTCTCATCTGTTTTCAGTCATCCAGGATTTTTTCATACTTTCTGGTCTGCTGTTGATGCCTTTTTTTGTTTTCTAAGACTTTGATAAACTTGTCATTTCAGTGGGCCCTTAGAATGAAAGGGACTTCCCTGGTGGCTCAGACAGTAAATAATCTGCCTGCAGTGCGGAAGACCTGGGTTCAATCCCTGGGTTGGGAAGATCCCCTGGAGGAGGGGATGGCAAACCACTCCTATATTCTTGCCTGGAGAATTCCATGAAGAGAGAATCCTGGTGGGCCACAGGCCATGGGGTCACAAAGAGTTGGACACGACTGAGAAACTAATACTTTCACTCAGAAAGGATATAGATGTTTGTTTCCCTCCACCATATTGAACAATCTGTGTGTTGTCTTTAGAAAGCTGGATTATTTTCATCTAATAAGGTTCCACTTTTATTTAAAGTATTATATGAATACATAAAGTTTTAAAAGTTCTTGAACACATTAAGGGTATGTTGAACACATTAAGCTATATGCTAGGTTGGTCTTCCCTGGTGCGTCAGTGGTAAAGAATCCACCTGCCAGAGCAGGAGACTCAGATTCAGTCCCTGGGTTGGGAGAATCCCTTGGAGAAGGAAATGGCAACCAGTCCAGTATTTTTCCCTGGGAAATCCCAGGACTTGCAGGCTGCAGTCCATGGGATCGCAAAAGAGCCAGACACAGCTTAGCAACTAAAAGACAAACAATATGCTAGGTATTATTCTAAGTATTACAAGTGTGAATTCACTTGACACATTAAATCCTTAAAATACCATAGGAGATAATATTATTCTCATTTTATAGGTGAGGAAATTGAGCCAACAGAGAAGGCAAATAATTCACTTAAGACCATACAGCTGGTAAGTGATAGAGCCTGGATTCAAACCCAAACATACTGGCTTTAGCGCTCATGTCTTAACCATTGTACTATGGCTACCTCGAATACGTCATTCCTCCTTTGTGGAATGCTTTTTATCTTACATTTCCTCGTGCTTTTTTTAGAGTCCAACATACGACACCTCCATTTACTCAACATATATTAATTGAGCATCCGTTCTAGCCTGATGTTGTGTTAGATATTGGTGATACAGCGATGAGCAAAACAAAATGCTTACTCTCAGAATTTTACATTTAGTTGGGGGAATGTGTGTAATTTGTTTGTGCTGGCCATGTATTTTCACTGAAAAAAAAAAAAAATCAGTTTCATGTACTAAATTGTACAGGCTCCTCTGTCCATGGGGATTTTCCCGGCAAGAATACTGGAGTGGATTGGCATTCCCTCCTTCAGGGGATTTTCCCAACCAGGGCTCAAACCCAGGGATCGAGCATTGCAGGTGGCTTCTTTACTATCTGAGCCACCTGGGAAGCCCATGTACTAAATTAGACTCATTAAATCTCTGAAACAAGGATTATAGTTTTTATTAGCCAGTCTCTTAAAAGTGAGATTGACTTATTGTACCCATTATGCTTTTGTCACAAAATAACATCTGATGGTAGCTATGCTTTGGGTGGATGCTGTTGTGGGAGGTAGTGCTGCAGATGAGCATTCAGGTGGTTTTTCAGGAGTACTTTTGGGGTTGATAGCTATGGAAGATAAGGGGAGGGAAGGAAGCAAGCTTAAGTAGGAAAATATCAAGATGCTGTGAAGTCTCAACAGAAACCTTAGCTCACCCTCTGGGGAGTTCTAAAGATGAATTGGCACTTCATAGCTTTTGCAAGTCACATATAGGACCTTTATACTGAATTGCTCATTAGTTGTGGGCTGACCAGGAACGGGCTTTGACTGTAGATGAGGAGTCAAATCTCTGAAAGAGGCTGAAGATTGGGGATGTCTGGTGGTAGCATTCCCGGCAGCTGGTGTGACAGGTGCTCTGTTGCTAATGGGGAATTCTGCAGGCGGAGTGGAGAGAGGAATGGTCAGATCACAGCATCCACAAGTGTCATTAGGAGATGTGGATTTGAATTAATTTTCTATTTCCTGTGAAACTCTGGCAAATATTTCTTTGTGCTTTTGCTTTTTAAATCTGTAAAACAGGATTAGTTTGACAGTTATTATGAAAATCATATAACCTGTTTGTTCAAACACCTGAAACACACTAAAGAATCTGTATATGTTTATAGGCTAAGGAAACATAAACAGTGGTATTTCCTTGTCAGTTCAGTTCAGTTCAGTTGCTCGGTCATGTCCGACTCTGTGACCCCATGGATTGCAGCACGCCAGGCCTCCCTGTCCATCACCAACTCCCAGAGTTTACTTAGACTCATGTCCATTGAGTCGGTGATGCCATCCAACCATCTTATCCTCTGTCGTCCCCTTCTCCTCGTGCCCCCAATCCCTCCAGCATCAGGGTCTTTTCAAATGAGTCAGTTCTTTGCATCAGGTGGCCAAAGTATTGGAGTTTTCAGCTTCAGCATCAGTCCTTCCAATGAATATTCAGGACTCATCTCCTTTAGGATGGACTGGCTGGATCTCCTTGCAGTCCAAGGGACTCTCAAGAGTCTTCTCCAACACCACAGTTCAAAAGCATCAATTCTTCAGCACTCAGCTTTCTTTATAGTCCAACTCTCACATCCACACCTGACCACTGGAAAAACCATAGCCTTGACTAGGAGGATCTGTGTTGCCAAAATAATGTCTCTGCTTTTTAATATGCTGTCTAGGTTGGTCATAACTTTCCTTCCAAGGAGTAAGCGTCTTTTAATTTCATGGCTGCAGTCACCATCTGTAGTGATTTTGGAGCACAAAAGCATAAAGTCAGCCACCGTTTCCACTGTTTCCCCATCTATTTGCCATGAAGTGATGGGATCGGATGCCATGATCTTCGTTTTCTGAATGTTGAGCTTTAAGCCAACTTTTTCACTCTCCTCTTTCACTTTCATCAAGAGGCTCTTTAGTTCCTCTTCACTTTCTGCCATAAGGGTGGTGTCATCTGCATATCTGAGGTTATTGATATTTCTCCTGGCAATCTTCTACATTCAGTTAAGGAATATTTGAGTCCCTATTGTGTACATAAAATAGTTACATGAATGTAGTAAAGAGTCAAGAATTTTTTATCTTCCAGTTTATAATTTAGCTAAGGATGTGTGTATATAATTAATTTAATAACAAAAAATGGGGCATAAGATACAGGTTGGGCAGGTTTAGAAGTGTAGACCATTGGGGCTATGAGGTTAAAAAAGTTTTAATGGAAGTTGATGTTGAAGAAAAAAAGATGATGTTGAAGAAAAATTTCCACCTCCCTCCTTAAACTGAGGAAGTGACAGGATTAAAACTTAGATCATCAAAGTCTTATGTATGGGGATTGTGAGTACAGATGTCTATAATAGAGTGTTTGTGCTGGAAATGGTGGGATCACGTTAAGAATAGAAAGTGGAACCAGCTTATCTAGAGTATTAAATACTACAAAGAGAGCTGAAATTACAGATTTAGGAGATACTTACATAGAGTTAATAGATAAAACACTAAAAGTGAATTAGGTTTCAGAAAGAGAAAGACAGAGAAGGAATATGAGAGAAGGAGTGAAGAATGTCTTATGATTGAAGACAGAAGGAGACTTAATAAGTGTTCAGAATGGTAGAAAGGGAGACAGGGAAGCAGACTGTTACGAAAGCCAAGGCGAGAGAGTTCTAAGAGACAGGGGCATGAAACCATGATATGCTTAGGAAGAGACTCGTTTTCAAGAAAAGGCCATTCACTTTCCATGTGTGGCTCTCTGCTAAGCTTCTGTAGAGTCTCTGAAGACTGGAATTTTAACTTTTTTTTGCAGATGACTAACAATTTTAACACCTTACTTCTTACTCCACATTCTGTATTCCAACTACCCATGTCAGTTCACACAGTCCCTAACGCATTTCCTTCCTTTCTTCAACAACTACTTATTGAATACCTGTTCTGTGCTAGACATTGTGTTGGCCACTAGGGATATAATGAACAAAATTCCTGCTTTCATCAAGCTTACATTTGTAGCTGGGGTAGATGGTGGACTCTAAACACTGGTTTATCTGTCCAGTGGTAGAAGAGGTAGGTCAGAGGGGCAGCAAGGGCCAGTTCCTACAGGGCCTTGTAGACCCTGCTGGGGACTTTGGTTTCCCTTTACGTTTGGGAAAGGCATTTGGAGAGTTTAAAGCAAAGGAAAGATGTGAACAACGTTAATTTTGTAAAACCCTTATGACAGAGCCTGGCACATGGAGATCGCTATGTATTTGTTTAATTAGTCATTGGGTCTATTTGACTTTCCCTGAAAAGGATGACTGTGGCTGGCTACTCTGTGGGGATCAGATCACAGGGAGTCTTCTCATGGTTCCTTGGAGGAACACCCAGGCTTTTGTTCTAAAACATTTTGTTGTGTTTTTGAGTCTTGTAGTAAATAGCTGCTCAGTGGATTTATTTAAGTGTTATGATTTATCTAACAGTAATGTGAAAATAAATGCATATTTATGTCTATTCCTTTGTTTTTGGGGTGTCTACCTTATAATATGAATTATATTTTAAAGTCGATTTTGGGAATTGGATTGCTAATCTGGGTGGTTAGTCTGTGGAAGTTAAGGCTGAAGAAGAGGACGTGACAGATCCTTATTAAATTTTTGAAGGGCCATCTCTTTGATGAAGATAGACTTCTAGGGAAGGGGAGATTAGCGATTAGAGATTGTAAGATATTTCAGTTAAGTATAATCCAGAAGCCGACCAATAATAGAGCTACTTGTCTTTGGAGTATAGTACTCACAAAAGAGTGAGCTTCTGATAACTAGCATTAAAACAAAAGTGGACCTCCTATTTGTTAAAGCAGGTAGGGTGGGCTTCTTGAATGAGGAGGGGAGATTAAGATTTCTCACAAAACCACTGTTTTTATTTTTAAGCATTATTAAGTATTGGTGTTTTATTTTTTACAGAGATAGTTTACTGGAAGTGACACGTGTTGATGTCCACACAGAATCTCTGAAGTCCATCAAAACATCAGGCATTATTAGTCACTCTCTAACTTAAAACTCCTTTTTCTTTTTCAGGGATATCATGATAACACATTTTGAACCTTCAATATCCTTCGAGGGTCTTTGTAATGAGGTTCGAGACATGTGTTCTTTTGACAACGAACAACTTTTCACCATGAAATGGATAGATGAGGAAGGTGAGTGGCAAAGAGAGGGCTGCCTGTGTGAGCATTCGATTTCATATGCCATTCTGTTGTCTGTTTTTAAAGTGTAGTAAAAATTCTAATTAATATAAGGAGGGAAAGGTATGTTAGAAATTTGATGCCATTCTTATTTTCCCTCAAGCGTTTAAAAGAGTACCAGAGAGGCGCTTCCCTGGTGGCTCAGTGATAAAGAATCCGAGTGCCAGTGGAGGAGACACAGGTTCTATTCCCAGTCCTGGAAGATCCCCCATGCCACAGAGCAACTAAGCCTGTTCACCCCAACTATTTGAGCCTGTGCTTTAGTGCCCATGAGCTGTAATTGCTGAAGCCCACATACCCTAGAGCCTGTGCTCAGCAACAGGAGAAGCCACTGCAATGAGAAGCCATCACACTACAACCAGAGAGTGTAGCCCCTACTTGCTGCAACTAAAGAAAAGCTAGCACAGTAACATAGACTCAGCACAGCCAAAATTAATTAATTAATTGAAAAAGTGATTGTGACAACCATTATTTCAAAGGTGGTGGCAGAAATTTATTTTTTTAATGTTATTTGGGTGTGCAGAGTCTTAGTTGGGGCACGTGGCATCTTTAGTTGCTGCTTGCGATCTCTTGGGTGCAGCATGTGGGGTGTAGCTCCCTGAGCAGGGATCAAACTTGGGCCCCCTGCACTGGGAGCTGAGTCTTAACCACGGGACCACCAGGAAAGTCCTAGAAACTTAATTCTTTAATAACTTGTACACAGAAAGCATTTATTTTGTATCTGTGTGCTGAGAAGGGATATTTTTTATCCTCAAACTCCACAGGGAGATGGACTTAACAAAAAACAAGTGTGACAGTCAACCCTGAATGCATAGGAGTCTCAGAATAAGAAAGAAACAGCATTCACATATGCCTGAAATATCTGCAAAGTTTGAACTAAACCTCTAACAGAGTAAAAGCTTTTGAAGGGGAGTAGGTGAGGGGAGAACCAGAAAGAAATAGAGAAAAAAGAAAGTATAAGATATAAAAAGGCATGAAGGTATGAAGAACATGGTATGTGGGGAAGGGCAATAATTCACTAAGTTGAAAGAATGGGGAGGCCTCCTCCTCTTGGTCCCATTATTGAACCTGAGTTGGAAGAGGCAAGTCTGATCTCAAAGTGAAAGTGAAAACGTTAGTCACACTTAGTCATGTCTGACTCTGCGACCTCATGGACTGTAGCCTGCCAGGATCCTCTGTGCATGGGATTCTCCAGGCAAGAATAGTGGAGTGAGTTGCCATTCCCTTCTCCGAGGGATCTTCCCGATCTGGGGATCGAAGCTGGGTCTCCTGCATTGCAGGTGGATTCTTTACCATTTGAGCCACCAGGGAACAGAGGTAAAACCACTACCAGATCACCCCCAGCTGGCCACCACCAGAAGGAGGGGGGCCATGATCCAGAGGAACCAGCACAGTTGAGAACTCTGCTCTGAAACTACAGACGACATTTTAAGAGAACATTCTGAGAAATGGGGCACACTGACAGATCGAGCAGTGATGAGAGACGCCCAGACAAAACATTCTAGGACTTTTAGTCTTATGACTTACTCAAGTGTTGAAGAGGTGGACGTGGCAATGAGTGCAGAACCACACGAAGTTGCTGGGTGTTTGGTGAAACCAGGGAGCTGTTTCTGGAGGATTCTGTAAAGCCTAATGCTCTTTTGAAAGCAAAGAAAATTTTTGTTGATGGTATTAAAGAAGATACAGAAGAATATGAGCAACTGCTTTGGAAAGTATGGCAAGATTGAAACTATAGAAGTTAAGGAAGACAGGTAGAGTGGAGAAAAGAGAGGATTTGCTTTTGTAACTTTTTAAAAATATTTATTTACTTACTTATTTGACTGCGTCGGGCCTGAGTTGCTGCATGGGGGATCTTTCATTGCGGTGCACAGACTCTGGTTGAGGCGTGTGAGCTTGGTAGTTGCAGGGTGTGGGCTTAGTTGCTTCTCGGCATGTGGGATCTTAGTTCCCTGACCAGGGATCAAACCTGCATCTCCTGTGTTGCAAGGTGGATTCTTAACCACTGGACCACCAGGGAAGTCCCTGCTTTTGTAACTTTTGATGATCATGACACAGTTGATAAAACTGGTGTTCAGAAATACCACTCTATTAATGGATGAGCTGTGACATGAAAAAGGCCCTTCCTAGACAAGAAACGCAATCTGTGGATCACAGAGAGGTTGTGAAGGTGGATGTGGCAACTTTGTGGGTTGTGGTAGAAACTTTGGAGGTGGTAGAGTGTTTTTATATTTAATGTGTTAACCAGAAGCCATGGAGGCCTAATTACACTAATGCTCCTTTTTAAAATATAGCTCCCCCTGCCAGCAAATAATTAAAATACTACTCAATTGCTATTCAGATCAGATGCTGATTATTCATAAGGGCTATTACTGCTGCCCCAAAAGGGCTTTTTAAATATTGAGATTTTATGTTAATTTACTTAAAAAAAAATGACTGCTGAGGGAGAGATGCTTAAGATAAAGCTAGTTTCTAAATAATTTTTTAAATCAGTTAATTTTCAAAATTAAGGATGGGGAGTGCTAAGAACTTGGGCTAGATCCTTGCTACTTGAAGTACAGTCTGTGGTACTTAGTAGAAAAGGGGGCTCTCCAGCCCCATCACTGAATCAGAATCTACATTTTAACAGGATCTACAGGTGAGCTGCATGAATATTACAGTTTGAGAAGCATAGGACTAGATCCCAGAAGGCTTTGCAAACCACATTAGCCTTTATTTTACATGATGGAATGTCACTGAAGTATAGTTGAAAGATGCCTGAATATGCTAGTTTTGTGTAATGGTTCTCAATTAATTGTAATACGCATGGAATTTGATCTTAAGGAATGGCATTTTAATTCAATATTTGGGGCTGGCTATTTCTGTATTCACTAATATGAAGAGCCCTGAAAAGATATTTTTCTAGCTTCAAGCTATGGATAAACTGAAGCCCATTCTCACTTTTTAAGACATTTTTTAAAGTTTCTCTAAAGTAATCCATGTTTACTGTTTGGGGGGGGAAAGTAGTAGAGATGATTACGAAATTTAAAAAATCTTCTGTTTACCCTTTATCCTCTCTCTTCCCTCACCAGTCCTGGTCCTAAGGGAAGAAACCACAGCTTAGTGTATATCATTCTAGATATATCCTATGCATATATAAATATTCTTATTTCTATATATCACTAATAAACAGCTTATTTCACATAAAAAGAAATATATGCAAGCCAGTGAACTTTGATAATGAGTATTGGACATTGTTTCATTTCAGTATGCATCCCTTTATATCATTATCTTTTTTATAACCCTGTGAAATATTCCATATTGTAGATATTTCATGATTTATTTAATCTTTGATTGATGGACATTGGACTGTTTCGAGATTTTGGCTACTATATAATAAACATTTTTGTATGTAAATTTCTTCTGTTGTATGGGACTCTCTCAGTAGTAAATGCACACGGTATGCACATTGTAGATTTTGGTAACTAGTGACAGTTTGCTGTCTAAGAAAGTTAAACCAGTTTAAGGCACAACTACATTGAATGAGAACATCCCTTCACTCTTGCCTTCACCAGCCTCAGGTATTATGTCTTTAACATTTGGGCTCCAAAATCACGGCAGATGGTGACTGCAGCCATGAAATAAAAAGACGCTTGCTCCTTGGAAAGTTATGACCAACCTAGGTAGCATATTCAAAAGCAGAGACATTACTTTGCCAACAAAGGTCCATCTAGTCAAGGCTATGGTTTTTCCAGTGGTCATGTATGGATGTGAGAGTTGGAGTATAAAGAAAGCTGAGGGCCAAAGAATGAATGCTTTTGAACTGTGGTGTTGGGGAAGAGTCTTGAGAGTCCCTTGGACTGCAAGGAGCTCCATCCAGTCCATCCTAAAGGAAATCAGTCCTGAATATTCATTGGAAGGACTGATGCTGAAGCTGAAAATCCAATACTTTGGGCCACCTGATGTGAAGAACTGACTCATTTGAAAAGACCCTGATGCTGGGAAAGATTGAAGGAGGGAGGAGAAGGGGACGACAGAAGATGAGATGGTTGGATGGCATCATCAACTCAATAGACATGAATTTGAGCAAGCTCCGGGAGTTGGTGATAGACAGGGAAGCCTGGTGTGCTGCAGTCCATGGAGTCACAAAGAGTCGGACATAACCACGCGACTGAACTGAACGTTTTTTAAATCTAATAAGTGAAATGCTAGCTTTGTATTTTATATTTTGTACTATTTAAGAGTAAGACTGAGTTTTCTCATCTATTCAACTACTTTTTGACCTTCTCTATCTAAAGGTTTGTTTAAATATTGTTAATTATAAATGATGTGGATATTTCATAATATGTCTTCAGCCTGAAAATGAAACTATATAATTTAGCACAGTGCATAGAATATAGCTAGCATAGAGAATTCCCTGGGGGTCCAGTGGTTAGGACTTGGCGCTTTCATTGCATGGCCTGGATTCAATTCCTGGTCAGGGAACTGTGATCACCTCAGCCATACAGCATGGCCAAGAAAAGAGGAAAAGCAAAAGAAAAATATAGTTAGTATCAATATACTGTTTCTTACCCAAGTCAGTGTTATTTTAGTCCTGTTTTGATCATTTCTTTTTATTTATTCGCCATGTAGTGCTTTTGCATTCAGTGATTTTCAAACTGTAGTGCATATAGAAGTCACTATATAATGTGGGCTTTTTGTTTTTTTAAAAGACGTATATTTATTTTATCTTGTTTATTTTGGCCATGCTGCACAGCTTGTGGGATCTTAATTCCCCAACCAGGGATTGAACTAGGGCCCTCAGCAATGAACGCAGGGAGTCCTAACCACCGGACCACTGAGGAATTCCCCAGATAATGCGTTTTCTTTAAAAGAAATTGGTTTTAGGACTTCCCTGGCAGTCCAGTGCTTAAGAATCCAAGCTTCCACTGCAGGGGACACAGGTTCAATCCCTGGTCAGAGAACTAGGATCCAGCATGCCAGGTGATGTGCCCCCCAAAATAAATAAAAATACAAATAAATGAATGAAATTGGTTTAGAGCCATCCATTTTAAATTGTCTTGGTACCTTTATACTTTGTTTCGTCTTTGCCTGGAGAGTTCTCTTCCAAGATTGTCACATGGTTGTCTCTTTCTTGTCATTCAGGTCTTAATTCAGATGTCATGTTCTTCAAGAACCCCTGTTTTTCTTCTGAACCCGTATTCACTTTGTATCTTGTTTGTGTAGACTATAAGCTCCATGAAAGCAGAGATCCTGGCTTTTCTGTGGAGTTCCAGTGTCTAGAGCAGTACTCAGTAATCAGTTCAGTTTAGTTCAGTCACTCAGTCATGTCCGACTCTTTGCAACCCCATGGACTGCAGCACACCAGGCCTCCCTGTCCATCACCAACTCCCGGAGTTTACTCAAACTCATGTCCATTGAGTCAGTGATGCCATCCAACCATCTTATCCTCTGTCGTCCCCTTCTCCTCCCCCCCTTCAATTTTTCCCAGCATCAGGATCTTTTCAGATGAGTCAGTTCTGCACATCAGGTAGCCAAAGTATTGGAAAGTATTTTCCAAAGTATTTTCAGCTTCAGCATCAGTCCTTCCAATGAATATTCAGGACTGATTTCCTTTAGGATGGACTGGTTGGATCTCCTTGCAGTCCAAGGGATTCTCAAGAGTTTTCTCCAACACCACAGTTCAAAAGCATCAATTCTTCGGTGCTCAGTTTTCTTTATAGTCCAACTCTCACATCCATACGTGACTACTGGAGAAACCATACCCTTGACTAGACGGACCTTTGTTGGCAAAGTAATGTCTCTGCTTTTCAATATGCTATCTAGGTTGGTCATAACTTTCCTTCCAAGGAGCAAGCGTCTTTTAATTTCATGGCTGCAGTTACCATCTGCAGTGACTTTGGAGACCCCCAAAATAAAGTCTCTCACTATTTATAGCATGCTGAAAGAATATTTGTAAATTGTACAAAGGGTGGTAGCAAGCCTTTCCAGGGTTAGTTTTATATCACTTATTAGAGATTTAAGCATTGGGAGTTGCAGTGTATTCTGCTTTTTCTTAACCTAATAGTGTATTTTAATTAAAGGAGTCACATAGTAAATTTAATTAGTTCTTTGATGAAACAGCCTTATTCTTTTATAGTATAACTCATAGTTCTTTCTCCCTAAATAGTTATTAAGTGCCCTAATTTTCCAGGGAAATCTATAAAACCTTATAAAGCCTTTGCCTCATTCAAATAAAAGGTTAAACTTTTCATTAAGGTCTGTTGATTCCCCTATGATCCTTCTTACCCTGGTTAATTCTGATACCTGTCTTTTCTTAATTTAGGCCTACAGAGCCAGTGGTAATTATTCTTAAGTTCCTTGCAATTATTTTTCAGTTGTAATTTTTCCCCTTTATGTTTAATCATGTAGGTATTAGGGCATTCTTACATGGAGAAAAAATTTTCTCTAGGATCAGTGGAAGACAAGACTATAATTTGATTTCTCTGGTTTATGAGAGACATTGTTCTAGAAACTAAACGTTTGATTGTGGGATTTTATATCAGAGCAAATAAGGATCACACGCTTACTTCATTTCTTTAAACAGACTTGTGACAGCTGCTTTTTTTCTTTGTGTTCAAAGCCAGTTTTACTGATTTGTTTTGATGTGCATGTAGAAAAGCTGGTTTGCTTAATCTAACTAAATATTTTAGAACGAATAGTAGTTTGTAATAGTCATATCCTGGTTCTCATATGCAGTGAGAGTGTGGGACAGGAAGTAATAAATGTGGCTTTTAGTTCCTTATGTGTGTGACTGTTTTTCCTTAAGGATGTACTTTATTGCCTTTTTTTGTTTTTTTGGTGGCACGGCCCAGCTTGCGGATCTCAGTTCTCTGACCAGAAACTGAACCCGGATCCATGGCAGTGAAACCCCAGGTCTTTACCACTGGACTGCCAGGGAATTCCCAAGGATGTACTTTAAAAATATTACAACCTAATATTAAGTATTCTCTAAGTTTCTAGTTCTATAAATTCTAATTTATTCAGGGTCTGATTACCTGATTTAAATTTAACAATGTCACTTCTCTTTTACTGGAAACTAGTTAACTCCTGTCACTAGCTTTTGGGTATTCTGTTTCTTATTGAAGTTTTTATTGAGAGTAATGCATGCTTTTTTAACAAAAATATTGACTTATTTGAAGAAAAAAGTATCTCTGGGGATTTTCAGATCTCCAAAAATAGCCGCTATGAACAAATCAATGTCTCTTTTTCTGAGAATATACAACTGGAATGGATAGGGTAACAATTTTTTTCTATCTTACAAATAGACTAATATTATACAAACTGTTATTTCTTTTTAAAAAAATATGTACTTATTTGGCTGTGCCAAGTCTTACTTGTAGCTCTCAGGATCTTTGATCTTCATTGTAGCATGTGGGATTTTTAGTTGCAGCGTGTGAACTCTTAATTATGGCATATGGGATCTAGTTCCCTGACCAGGGATCAATCCCAGGCCCCTTACATTGCAAGTACAGACTCTTAGCCACTGGACCACCAGGGAAGTTCCCTATAAGCTGTTATTTAACCTGCTTTTCACTTAGCATCTTATAAGTGTACCATCTCTTTTCATATAAGTGTAAATAATATATCTTATTCCTCTTAAAGCCTGTATATATAGTATTATATAATAATCCTATTTTGATGAATATTTGGATTGTTTGCAGTTTAATTGTCAAAAATTTTGGTGCAGTAAATACCTTTGTGCCTGTATTTTTGGAACACTTATACTATATTATCTGTAAAGTCCCTAAAATGAAATGTGTCCTTGATGATAAATTGACCTCCAAAGGGGTAAATATTGTACCCCTTGTTATAGTGTCACCAGTAGCATTTGTGAACTTCTTTTCCTCACACCCTGTAATAGACTATGTGAGGGAAAAAGCTGAAATGTAATTGATTTGCAAAGAGTGGGAGAAGGTGTTTTTTGGATATAGTTCTTCAATTCACATCCTGTTGGCTTCAATAGGTGAGATTCACGGAAACTTAAAATGAGAATAATTGTTCTTTGACAAAAGAGTATGGAGTATTTCTGAATTCTGGATTAAACATCTTGCATTATAAAATCTGATGTATTCACAGAGAGAAAATAGAGTGCCAGAGTTTAACAGAACCACACTGAGTATGGGAAGAAACATATTTCTCTTATGTGATATTTTCCAAACATCTCTAGTCTGGTGTAATTTTAGCTGATATGTTAAGAACTAAAATAGTAAATCATTCTTCATACTTTTTCTTTATCAGAAAAAAACAGTGAGTGAAAACTTTTTGACTGAATGTATATTCAGTGTAACTTCAGTTATTTAGATAGCAGTATTGTGATTCCAAACCTGAAAATTAAAAAATGAAAATCAATATAAATAAGTAAAAATATCCAAGTACCTCTAAGCAGACCTTGTTTTGTAACTGGTATTTTTCCTTCTGCTTGGAGGACTTCCTGTACTGGAGAACATTTCTGTATTGGAGGTTTACTGGTAATGAATTCTTTTAGCTTTTCCATACCTTTGTTTCTTCTTTAAAAATTTCTTCATTGAGGTATAATTAAAATACAATAAACTTTACATATTCTAAGCATACTGTTTGATGAATTTTGTCACCACGGAAACCATCATGGGAAGCAAGGTAGAGAACATGTCTGTTATCTCCAAATGTTCCTTGTGCTCTGCAATTCCTCACTCCTACTCCTCCATTCCAGGCAACTAATGATACTAATGATCTGCTTTCTGTTCCTATAGATTAGTTTCCATTTTCTAGGGTTTTATAGGGACAGAATCATACAACATGTGCCTCTTTTTTTGAGAGCAGGTGTCTGGCTTCTTTCACTCAGCATGATTATTGATTCATGTGTTGTATGTGTCAGTAACTCATTTCTTTTTATTGCCGAGTGGTATTCCAACATGTGGATGTACCACAATTTGTTTTTCTATTCATCTATTGATGGACACTGAGGTTGTCTCTAGTTTGGGGCTATTATAAATAATAGTTTATAATAAGCTATTTATAAATAAAAGTGTTGTGGCAGTCACATACAAGTCTTTGAATGGATATATGTTTCCTTTTCTCTTGGGTAAATACTTAAAAGTGGAATGGCTGGATCATATGGTAGTTTTATATGCTTTTGTAAAAATAAAATAGGAAAAGAAAAACTTGAAAATTTAGTGAGGTAAGGTGCTACATTCCAGGCATGTTCTCAGGCAGATGGTTTCTGGAAAGGGGTTTATATGGGAGTTGAGGAAAAGGATGCCTTTAATAAACTGTCTAGCATGGTAGTCCCTGGAAAGCCTTCCTGTGCTCACAGGGGTAGAGGATCCCATGAGAAGACAGCTAACTTTAAGAAATCCCGAGCAGTTCTCTCAGCTCTAGCGTCTGCCCCAGCTCCATGCTCCAGACATTGTGCCTGGTAAATTCTGGCTGCTACTGTTTATATACCAGGCTGTGGTGCTGCCTGAGAGGCAAAAGGATCAGGCTGGGACCCACCTCAGAGAAACCCCATGGAGTAGTGGAGTGGAGAGGTGTTGAGAGTTGAACAAGGAAGGACATAGGAGCCCAGTAGGGCACCAGGGCTCCCAGACATGCTCTGCTCTCTGAGAGCATGTGTCCTTCTTGTTGGCATCCCCATCTCCAATTGCATTGTCTTCCTTCCCTCTGTAAGAGGCAGCTACTATCATAGGACAAGTTTATAGTCTAAGCTGTTTTCTTACTCCTATCCCGCCATCCCCAAGCAACCACTAATCTTTCATTATTTCTCTCTCTCTCTATATATATATATGACAAAGTATAGTGCTTTTATGTACTTTCGTTTTTTAATTTAATTTAATTTTATTTTTCTTGACCAGGCTGCACACTTTGAATGATCTTGGTTTCTTGACCAAGCATTGAACCTGGCCCCCACCCTCCTAACCCTCCACCCCTGGCAGTGAAAGTGCTGAGCCTTAACTACTGGACTGCCAGGGAATTCCCTTTATAGGCTTTTAAATTCATATCAGTGGTGTTATTCAGCATGTATTTTGAAACTCTCCTCCCCCTCTTTTTTTCCTAGGCCTTATGGCTTGAGGTCTATTCTAGTATATTCCTTTTTTTTTTTAATTGTGCCAAACTGTATATAATATAAAATTTTGCCATTTGACCTTTTTAAAGTGTACAGTTCAGTGACATTTAAGCACATTCAGAATGTCATGCAACCATTCTCACTACTCACTTCCAGAACTTTTTAATCATCACAAACAAAACCTCTATACCCATCAAGCAATTACTCTCCTCCTCCAGTTCCTGGTAATAGCCTCTCTTACACTTCCTCTCTCTATGAATTTGCCTTTTCCAATGAGTCAACTCTTCGCATGAGGTGGCCAAAGTACTGGAGTTTCAGCTTTAGCATCATTCCTTCCAAAGAAATCCCAGGGCTGATCTCCTTCAGAATGGACTGGTTGGATCTCCTTGCAGTCCAAGGGACTCTCAAGAGTCTTCTCCAACACCACAGTTCAAAAGCATCAATTCTTTGGTGCTCAGCCTTCTTCACAGTCCAACTCTCACATCCATACATGACCACAGGAAAAATCATAGCCTTGATTAGACAAACCTTTGTTGGCAAAGTAATGTCTCTGCTTTTCAATATGCTGTCTAGGTTGGTCATAACTTTCCTTCCAAGGAGTAAGCGTCTTTTAATTTCATGGCTGCAGTCACCATCTGTAGTGATTTTGGAGCCCCCCAAAAATAAAGTCTGACACTGTTTCCACTGTTTCCCCATCTATTTCCCATGAAGTGGTGGGACCGGATGCCATGATCTTCGTTTTCTGAATGTTGAGCTTTAAGCCAACTTTTTCACTCTCCACTTTCACTTTCATCAAGAGGCTTTTGAGTTCCTCTTCACTTTCTGCCATAAGGGTGGTGTCATCTGCATATCTGAGGTTATTGATATTTCTCCCGGCAATCTTGATTCCAGTTTGTGTTTCTTCCAGTCCAGCGTTTTTCATGATGTACTCTGCATAGAAGTTAAATAAACAGGGTGACAATATACAGCCTTGACGAAATCCTTTTCCTATTTGGAACCAGTCTGTTGTTTCATGTCCAGTTCTAACTGTTGCTTCCTGACCTGCATACAAATTTCTCAAGAGGCAGATCAGGTGGTCTGGTATTCCCATCGCTTTCAGAATTTTCCACAGTTTATTGTGATCCACACAGTCAAAGGCTTTGGCATAGTCAATAAAGCAGAAATAGATGCTTTTCTGGAACTCTCTTGCTTTTTCTATGATCCAGCGGATGTTGGCAATTTGATCTCTGGTTCCTCTGCCTTTTCTAAAACCAGCTTGAACATCAGGAAGTTCACGGTTCACATATTGCTGAAGCCCGGCTTGGAGAATTTTGAGCCTTACTTTACTAGTGTGTGAGATGAGTGCAATTGTGTGGTAGTTTGGGCATTCTTTGGCATTGCCTTTCTTTGGGATGGGAATGAAAACTGACCTTTTCCAGTTCTGTGGCCACTGCTGAGTTTTCCAAATTTGCTGGCATATTGAGTGCAGCACTTTCACAGCATCATCTTTCAGGATTTGGAATAGCTCAACTGGAATTCCATCAGCTCCACTAGCTTTGTTCGTAGTGATGCTATCTAAGGCCCACTGGACTTCACATTCCAGGATGTCTGGCTCTAGGTCAGTGATCACACCATTGTGATTATCTGGGTCATGAAGATCTTTTTTGTACAGTTCTTCTGTGTATTCTTGCCATCTCTTCTTAATATCTTCTGCTTCTGTTAGGTCCATACCATTTCTGTCCTTTATCGAGCTCATCTTTGCATGAAATGTTCCTTGTCTCTGATTTTCCTGAAGAGATCCCTAGTCTTTCCCATTCTGTTGTTTTCCTCTGTTTCTTTGCATTGATCACTGAAGAAGGCTTTCTTATCTCTTCTTGCTATTCTTTGGAACTCTGCATTCAGATGCTTGTATCTTTCCTTTTCTCCTTTGCTTTTCGCTTCTCTTCTTTTCACAGCTATTTGTAAGGCCTCCCCAGACAGCCATTTTGCTTTTTTGCATTTCTTTTCCAGGGGAATGGTCTTGATCCCTGTCTCCTGTACAATGTCACGAACCTCATTCCATAGTTCATCAGGCACTCTATCAGATCTAGGCCCTTAAATCTATTTCTCACTTCCACTGTGTAATCATAAGGGGTTTGATTTAGGTCATACTGCTGGGAGGGATTGGGAGCAGGAGGAGAAGGGGACGACAGAGGATGAGATGGCTGGATGGCATCGCTGACTCAATGGATGTGAGTCTGAGTGAACTCCGGGAGTTGGTGATGGACAGGGAGGCCTGGCGTGCTGCGATTCATGGGGTCGCAAAGAGTCAGACACAACTGAGCGACTGATCTGATATGATCTGATGTGATGAATTTGCCTTTCTGTCTCAACAAATTTCTCTATGAATTTGCCTTTCTCTCTCAACAAATTTCTCTATGAATTTGCCTCTAGATCACCTTTGTTTTAAAAATAATTTTGCTGGGTAAATTGTAGGTTGATAATCTTTTTCCACTCAGTACACTGTTTCGTACGCTTGCATTGTTTCTGATGCAGAATCTGCTGTTATCTTTACCTGTGTTTCTCTGTATGTAATGTATCTCTTTGACTGCTTTTAAGATTTTTCTTTTTATTGCTGGATGAAGGAATTTGATAATTATAGGCCTTAGTTTAGTTTTCTTTATGTTTCTTGTCTCGTACACATTTTGTATAGTTGATCTACTTGGATCCATGGATTTATAGTTTTCATCAAATTTGGAAAAATTTTGGCCAGATTCCTCTTTCAGGGACTCCACTTACATGTATAGTAGGCTTCTTCAACTTGTCATAAAGCTCACTGATGCTCTGTTCTTTTTTTTTTTTTTCCTTTTTCTATCTTTTTTTCTGCATTTCATTTTGTATAGTTCTGTTGCTGTGTTTTCAAGTTCACCAGTCTTTTCTCCTGTGATATCTAATCTGCCACTTATTCCCTCTAAAGCATATTTCATATCAGACATTGTAGCATTATTTCTAGACATTAAATTTGGGTGTTTTAAAAATATCTTCCGTGTGTACTTATCATGCTTTGCTTCTGAACCTTTCAGATATAATAACTTTTAATGTCCTTGTCTTCAAGTTCTTTTATTGGTGTCAG
The DNA here is from genome assembly GCF_029378745.1 of Bos indicus. Taxonomy (NCBI): domain Eukaryota; kingdom Metazoa; phylum Chordata; class Mammalia; order Artiodactyla; family Bovidae; genus Bos; species Bos indicus. The sequence continues at coordinate 97,527,822 of NC_091760.1, read as the reverse complement.
TTTGGGGTCACTTTCAATTGACCTTTCTCCTGTTATGGGTCATATTTTCCTGCTTCTTCACATGTGTGGTTTTAGTTATCAGATTCTGGACATTGTGACTTTTGCCTTATTGGATGTTGAATATGTTTGTGTTTATATGAAAGTTTCTGATTTTTGTTCTGAGATGCATTTAAGTTACTTGGAAATAGCTGATCCTTCATTGCTTGATTTCCAATATCTTGAACCACTTTTTTGTCATTAACTTTTTTTTTTCAACACGTGGAGTGGATGGAGCAAGCTCCTATTCCAACTCCCTGCTCCAAAAATCCATTTAATATATTGTCCTTGGATAGAGGACGTATCAGATATTAAACTGATAAGAACAGATACTACACTTGATCTTAGCCAAAAGCCCGAGAAGCGATTTTGTCATTAATTTTGTCTAATTTTTCTTTTGTTTTAGGTGGAGGGTTAAATCCAGTTCTTTTTAGTTTATCTTCTCTAGAAGTGGAAGTTGAGGGTGTGTAGCCTGATAGGAGAGTACATACTTCTGGAACCACTGATTTCCACCTCCCAGAAAAAGGAAGCAAGAAACCAGAAATCTATTTATATCTGTGACTGGGCCTAATAGTGAAAGGATGACCACCTAAATACCATAGTATTCTTGGAAAATTTTTGCAAGTCTTCATTTTAAGCAGTGTAGCCGTTTAGAGTAGGGAGTGCCCTGACTTTCATAAGTGGCATACAGTGTCTTGAACCCAGTATTCAGAAGCGAAGGGTGAGGGGGAGAGTGGTAACATCTTGGTGGGAACAGCAAGTGAATCTATAAATCTATGTCAGGCTCCAAGATCAAGAACAGTGTGGTGGTGCTATCTCAGGCAATATTAAAGGTTGCCAGCTTTGGTTTTAGGCTATGTTGGTTCTTTCCGATGTGTGGCACTGAATTCAGCCATATGCTAAAATATCTAATATAGCTAGTGTTATATTCCTGTGTCATGTTCTATACCTCTTGAAGTTATCTCATAAATAATTGAATCTTGCATATTTACCAAACACTTTGAGTTTCCCTGATCTAATTTCTTTGTTTTTATAGGTGAAAAGGAAATGTAGATGCACTGAAAAAAGAGCAGGCCTGCTGACTAATATATAGATTTTATTACACTGAAATTCATTAAATCAAGCTGATCTCACTCTAGGTATTTGCCTGTTTTAGGATATGAATTTGACTTTAGTAACTGAGTGGGCCTTGGAAAATAGCTTTCTGTCTCATCTTTGTTTCATGATGACTATGCATGGAATGTTTTACTTCTGAGTTACATGTCCTGCTTTATCAGGCATTAAGCAACTGGCCTGAAAAGGTAATGCCTGAACCAAAAACATTCAATCCAATAAAAACAAAGTAGATTTGAGTATACACAGTGTCAGTGACTAACACTTACTTTCACACTTCCTTGTGGTTATTCAAAAGCATCCATCACTAGGTACATACTGAAAGCAGGTACTTGACCTGACTTAGATTTCAACCAACAGCAAGCAGATACTGGCATAGCAAGAAAACTGTCTAGCAGAAGGGAAAGACTGACTTTTAAAAATATGGTTATTTTACCTTTAAAAATGATTAATTCAACTCATGACTTTTAATCAAGGTGCATTAATAAAAGCCACACCTATAATGAACTAAGCATTCTATGAGTCACTTTTAATATAAGATCTTTAGTTTTCCCATTGTCCTTGCAATACAGGTAATAGCCCTTGTTTTAACATAGGAGAAAATGAAAGCTTAAAGAAGTAATTTTGCTGAAATCATGCAAGAATGACGGGATTTGGAGTCTGGGAGAGAATCTGTGTGTGAAGCACTGTAGGACATGTCTTTGGGGGATTTTTGATGCTTTTTAAAGACCTTTCATAAGGACTCAGGCATTTCCTAGGAACATAATTTATTGTATATGATTTATCTCAGTTCCCTCACCTGGAAAATTAGAAATGAAGCATTAATTATGTTTCAGATTCATTCTGTTTCTAGAATTCTTTGACTATTTCATTATTTGGAATTAATTTAGTCAACTGGTTTTTCATTTTTTTAAAACTGGCTTATTTGTCTAACTGGAAGAATAATTTGCACACTTACTGAAATGTGAAGTTTTCTTACTCTCTTTTACGTTGCTTTTCTATTTTTTAAACTTTGACCTGCACTTAAATATACTTCTGTAGAAGCAAGTTATTTCTTTAAACCTATATTTAAAATGGAATATAATTATATGACTTTCAGTTTCATGTGTATGGCAAATTAGGAGAAATTTAAATAACTGAGAAAGTGAGTCTGTATAAAAGAATTACTTTAGTTCTTTGAGACAAGTGAAAACAAACTTTGCTTTTGGACTGGAATATTAAATTGTTATTGGATTCACTTTTATAAAAATGCTACACTAAATTTTTTTAACAGCTTTATTTAGAAATAATTTATCATTTAAAATGTACAATTCAGTGTTTTTTACTGTATTTGTGCAGAAAGTTGTGCAGCCATCACCACAATCAATTTTATAACATTTTAATCACTCAAATAAGAAACTCCATGCTCATGAGCAGTTACTGTCTTTCCCAAGCTGCTTCCCCTAGAATTCCCAGACCTAGATAACCACGAATCTACTTCTTGTTTCTACAGATTTGCCTAATCTAGACATGATATATAAAGTATCAATACTTTATCCTTTTTTAATGACTGATTAATAGTTCATTGTATGGATACCACATTTTATTTATCCATTCATCAATTGGTCGACATTTGGGTTATTTCCATTCTTTGGCTATTATGAGTAATGCTGCTATTAATATTTGGTTACAACTTTCTGTGTGGACATATGTTTTCATATCTCTTGGATATACATCTAGGAGTGGAATTGCTGTGTCATATGGTAACTGTGTTCAAGTTTTTGAGGAACTATCAACTGTTTTCCAAAGCAGCAGTACCAGTTTACATTCCTACTGGCAGTGGATAAGGATTCCAGTTTCTCTGCATCCTCACCAACACAGATGAACCTTGAAAACATTCCAAGCAAAAATATCTAGATATAAAAGACCACATATTTTGTGATTCCACTGATATGAAGTGTCCAGAGAAGGCAAAACTATAGAGACTGAAAGTAATCAATCACTGGTTGCCTAGGTCTGACAGCTGGAGGAGAGGTTGGGGGGAAATGGGGAGTGATTACTATTTAATTGGAAGTGGGGTTTTTTGAGGTGGGGTTAGGGTTAGTGTTATGATTGTTTGGATATTTTATAGTGAGTTTTTGTCAGTTTTTATGGGTTTATAGTGATATTATGAATATATTAAGAAAATTTTATCTAGAATTATAGGGATTTGCTCAGAATGATATGGTGAAGGGGAATAAGTGAGTGAGTATTGCTGGTGGAACAGGATTTTGTAATACGTTTGAAAATTTCCAAACTAAAAAGTTAAAAGAAAAGTTGGTAAGCCAAGAGAATGGTGTTTTAGAAACCCAGACACAGAGTTTCTATAATGATCAGTGGGTAACTTTGTTAGATGATATAGAGAGGTCAACGAGAGTAAAGAGAAAACGTGCCATTGATTTCCGCAGCTGCTTTAATGACCTTAGATACGGCCGTTTTAGTAGTGTTTGGACTAAAACCTGACAGCAAAATTGGGAGAAATGCTTGGAAGATAGGAACATAGAGAAAGCAAGGTGGGTCATTCTTGATGGTAAGAAATGTTATTACTAGTAAATCTAAAAGATTATAAACCTTTAATTTAAAAAATATAAAAGTATGAAGTCAAAATTCAAAGACCCTGCCCCGCTTCTGTTGCTTTTCACTCACTGCTTCCAGCTCAGTTTGCAGTTTTCTCTTGAGACTACATTGTGGCTGCAGAATGAATGGCAGCCTGGGCGGGAGAGAAATTTTTGAGAAGGAGACTCAAACCTGCCTTTGCCTGAGAAGAGCTAGTGGAAGGAAAGAAAAAATAACAGTGAGACTGGGGAGGACTAGTGGAATAACTCCTAGAAAAGATAAAAGGAAGGAGGGATTCAGTGGCCAAGTTGGAGAAAAGAACAGGGGCACTCGTTTCTTTGAGTCAGAAGGGAAGGAGATCACTTCATTTTTCTCTCTCAAGTAGTAGACCGGTCCCTGCTGTGAGTGACTGAGGTTTGGACTGGGTTGATGGCATCTCTTGGTGTAACCACAGGAATGAGCAAAAGAATGGCAGCATGCAGGACCCAGGACAGGCCCCACCTATATTCAAAATGACTTTTTCATTGAGGAATGCCATGATGCAGGGGGATGATTCAGTTCATTGGCGGTTGACTAAGGGAGCTGTTTCTTTCTTCCCCTCTCTGTGTGTAAGTTTACTAAACTGTGCATTTATATTTAAAAGCCAGCTTTTTCACTCTCCTCTTTCACTTTCATTAAGAGGTTCTTTAGTTCCTCTTCCCTTTCTGCCATAAGGGTGGTATCATTTGCATATCTGAGGTTATTGATATTACTCCCAGCAATCTTGATTCCAGTCTTGTAATTCATTATGCATGATGATACAGCACTATGCATGATGTACTCTGCATATAAGTTAAATAAGCAGAGTGACCATATACAGCCTTGACGTACTCCTTTCCCAGTCTGGAACCAGTCTGTTGTTCCATGTCCGGTTCTAACTGTTGCTTCTTGACCTGCATACAGATTCCTCAGGAGGCAGGTAAGGTGGTCTTGTTTTCCCATCTCTTTAAGAATTTTCCACAGTTTGCTGTGACCCACACAGTCAAAGGCTTTGGCGTAGTCAATAAAGCAGAAGTAGATGTTTTTCTGGAACTCTCTTGTTTTTTTGATGATTCAACAGATGTTGGCAGTCTGATCTCTGGTTCCTCTGCCTTTTCTAAATCCACCTGGAACATCTGGAAGTTCATGGTTCATGTACTGTTGAAGCCTCGCTTGCAGAATTTTCAGCATTATTCTGCTAGCATGTGAGATGAGTGCAATTGTGTGGTAGTTTGAACATTCAATGGCATTGCCTTTCTTTGGGATTGAAATGAAAACTGATTTTTTTCCAGTCCTGTGGCCACTGCTGTTTTCCAAATTTGCTGGCATATTGAGTGCAGCACTTTTAACAGCATTATCTTTTAGGATTTGAAATAGCTCAGCTGGAATTCCATCACCTCCACTAGCTTTGTTTGTGGTGATGCTCCCTAAGGCCCACCTGACTTCACATTCTGGGATGTCTGGCTCTAGGTGATTGATAACACCAGTGAAAAAACTTGCTTAAAACTCAACATTCAAAAAACAAAGATCATGGCATCCAGTCCCATCACTTCATGGCAAATAGATGGGGAAACAATGGAAACAGTGACAGACTTTTTTCTGGTCTCCAAAATTACTGCAGATGCTGACTGCAGCCATGAAATTAAAAGACGCTTGCTCCTTTGAAGAAGAGTTATGACAAACCTAGACAGTATATTAAAAAGCAGAGACATTACTTTGCTGACAAAGGTCCGTCTAGTCAAACCTGTGGTTTTTCCAGTAGTCATGTATGGATGTGAGAGTTGGACTATAAAGAAAGCTGAGCGCCAAAGAATTGATGCTTTTGAACTGTGATGTTGGAGAGGACTCTTGAGAGTCCCTTGGACCTCAAGGAGATGAAACCAGTCAATTCTGAAGGATATCAGTCCTGAATATTCACTGGAAGGACTAATGCTGAAGCTGAAACTCCAATACTTTGGCCACCTTATGTGAAGAACTGACTCATTGGAAAAAACCAATGCTGGAGAAGATTGAAGGCAGGAGGAGAAGGGGATGACAGAGGATGAGATGGTTGGATGGCATCATCAACTCAATGGACATGAGTTTGAGCAAGCTCCAGGAGTTGGTGAAGGACAGGGAAGCCTGGTGTGCTGCAGTCCATAGGATCACAAAGAGTCGGACACAACTGAGCAACTGAACTGAACTGACGTTTAAAAGCAATCAAGCAGGAACGCTCTTCAGTCCGGAGTACTTTAATAGTTGTTCTTCCTTTCTGTGAGCCTCTTGAGAATGCTCTCAAGTAAAAGATAAATTTGACAAAATGACTAGAGACCTCATGTGTCGATAGAATCATTTTCACTTCCTCTTTTAAAGAAACAAGTAAATTATCCCTGGCCATTAATCATATTGCAGTGACAATCTAAAATGTGATTAGGGTAGATTCGATTTGCTATATTTTGAATATAAATATTGTTAAGAATTAAATGGTTATATATATATAAAGTTTGTATCTATGAGCCTCATTTAATATTTTGTAGAAATTGGAGTGGAAGTTACATTACCTGCTTCAGAGAATAGAATTATCTAAATAAATATCTAAACAGTTGTCCTTGTTAAATATTTCTCTGTGTGTATGTAATTGTTTCTCCTCAAGATTTTATATAGTAGAAATTATTTACTAATCACATTTACAGGATTTAAAATATGAGCTTTACTTTTCCTTTTTATATTTTTTAGGAGACCCGTGTACAGTATCATCTCAGTTGGAGTTAGAAGAAGCCTTTAGGCTTTATGAGCTAAACAAGGATTCTGAACTGTTGATTCATGGTAAGGAGTAGTCATTTCTTACTCTTCCTATAATCTTGGGAAATTTCTTATTTGCGTATGCCTTCCTGGATATTAAACTGTGATCATATCAGTGTTGCACAGCAAAATTTTAGCATACAATTTAAGAATCGAGTGCCCAGCAGAACCTAAGTCATCTTCTTGCAGTTTTGTAATGTATTCAAATAATAATTTCCAGAAGTAAGATGTCTTAAATGTTCTTTCTTTTGTTTAAGGGTTAACCGTGAAACTGTTTACGTAGTTACCATACACTTTAATGTGTTAAAGGTCAACAAGCCTCAGAGGTGGGCAGGGGTATAGAAAGAGAGGCTGAAACTCAGCCGTCACGTAACTGGTACACTGTAGACCTGGGTTGTATATCCAGATATTTTCATCCCAAACCTGTTCTTTTCATTCTGCCATCCTGCCCCTCAAATTTTTTATGTCATGTAGAACCCACTTAATATGATTAATATAATTGTAATACATTAGCAGTATTTCATATAACATTTTTGGGAGCCTTAGGAGACCAAACCTAAGGAACTCTTTAAAAGTTGAAACAAACACACATCTCCCTTCAGTGTAATGATTCATTTCATTACCTTGTTGTCATTCCTTTGTACTTTGCTTTACAGTGTGTTTTCTTAAAAAACAAGTTTGATTTTTGTCTTCCTTAGGAATTTGACATAGTAACTCCCAAAGTTTTTACACTCTAATTTATTGAGATCCTGGAAGAACTTTAGAAGTCATTCTTTGATCGTCTCTTTCTAGAATAAAACTACAGTGGATGTTTAAAGAAATTATGGATCCATAGTCTTGAGCAGTTTAAGTGTTGTTGCTTTTTATGCTGTATCACAGATCTGTTTTCAGAAGTTAGCTTACATTTCAACTTTTAAAAATATTTCAGGAACTGTGCTTCCCATATTCTGTGTTCTAAACCACGTCCTTTTTGTACATCACAAAGAGTTGACTAAATGTTCATAAATGTGCTGTTTCATTATATTCTCTTTAAGAATGTTTTGAATTAGCATGTTTATGGATGTGTCGTTCCTTAGACAAAGCTTATGTTTTTGTATTTGGGTATGGTTTTCAATGAAGTTTAGTATATACATCTTTTAAAAACTATCGTGGCTTACGTTTATATTTGAATACATCTTGCAATTTTAATTCTTCATCCTAGAAGATTTGTTACTACAATAAAGATTTAAGGAAATAGTTAATGACTTCTCTATGACAAAAAAGTCAGTTGGTGATGTAATAGGGACAGGAATGAGTAATTTGAGCTTCTAATACATTATTTATGGATGGTGCTTTAATAAGAACTTCTTTCATTATAGCCTTGGTAAAATGGATCCCTTCCAAAAATCATACTGACCATATACTAAAATACCTTATGTCACGAGAGGCTCTTGACATTTTGATCAACTTATATGATTTTTTAATTTAAAATTCTGTATAATTTGTATGTTTTTAAACATGCTGTATTAATTTTAATTTGTTGTCTTTCAGTATTCCCTTGTGTACCAGAACGTCCTGGAATGCCCTGTCCAGGGGAAGATAGTAAGTGTTTATCTACATCATACCTTTGAGCAGAGTTATTTATGATAAAATGGCACAAGTGAAATGAAATCAGAACTAGAACTTTTAATTAATTTCTTTTCTTTTCCATTCTTAAGTCTAATTGAGAATAGATTAGCACACTGCCTAAATTCTCTACTTTTGCTAGATCAAAATCAGGCAGTTAAAAAAAAAAAAGCAGGTAGTTTTTGATTACAACTTACTGATAATCGTCTATTGTGCATTTGAAAGGAAAATTAAGTTCATTATAAGTCATTTCTTGTTTTTTAATTTTGGAAATTTTCAAACCTTAGGAGAAGTTTAAAAAACATAGAAACATTGAAAACAAAGATACCCATATATCCTTTACCTAGATTCACCAGTTATTAACATTTTCTATGTTTGCTTTATCTCTGTATCTGTGCACACATATACATACATGTATATACACAACAAACACTTATTTTTATTTTTTTGCTGTATCATTTTAGAGTAAGTAGTTGACATGACACTTTACCTCTAAATGCTTTATCATGAATCCTTAGGGACTGCTATGGGACTTTCTTTTGAATATCTAATCCACTGCTTAACATTAATGAGATGAGCTGAAAGAGTCAGACAACTCTTCAGTCTGATGGAATTTGAAAATGCAAGCTTACGTATCAGTTCAGTTCAGTCGCTCAGTTGTGTCCAACTCTTTGGGACCCCATGAACTGCAGCACGCCAGGCCTCCTTGTTCATCACCAACTCCCGGAGTTTACCTAAACTCATGTCCATTGAGTCAGTGATGCCATCCAACCATCTCATCCTCTGTTGTCCCCTTCTCCTCCTGCCTTCAATCTTTCCCAACATCAGGGTCTTTTCAAATGAGTCAGGTCTTTGCATCAGATGGCCAAAATATTGGAGTTTCAGCTTCAACATCAGTCCTTCCAATGAACGCCCAGGACCGATTTCCCTTAGGATAGACTGGTCGGATCTCCTTGCAGTCCAAGGGACTCTCAAGAGTATTCTCCAACACCACAGTTCAAAAGTATCAATTCTTCGATGCTCAGCTTTCTTTATAGTCCAACTCTCACATCCATACATGACCACTGGAAAAACCATAACCTTGACTAGACGGACCTTTGTTGACAAAGTAATGTCTCTGCTTTTAAATATGCTATCTAGGTTGGTCATAACTTTCCTTCCAAGGAGTAAGCGTCTTTTAATTTCATGGCTGCAATCACCATCTGCAGTGATTTTTATCACATTATTACTTTTGATATATGGTATAATTTATAGGTTATAGATATTAAAGAACCCATTTTTATTTGTGGTTTCTGCACATATCCATGACTTTAGAAGGAATAGTGGTAAATGTTTTGTTTTCTATTAAGTGAAATAGCTCTAAACTTTTAATTCTGTAACTCTTTATGCAACTTGGTAAAAAGGAAAAATTAAAGAACTAGGTGTTTCTATATAGAGTTGTGGCTGTGTACTTTATAGACTGGAGAAGGAAATGGCAACCCACTCCAGTATTCTTGCCTGGAAAACCCCATGGACAGAGGCGCCTGGTGGGCTACAGTCCATGGGGTTGCAAAGAGTCGCACACGACTTAGTGACTGAACAACAATAACAACTTAATAGGAAGGTGGGGAAATATAAGGAGTAGGTAGGGCTCTGAAGGAATAGTGAAACACTTAGGTTTGGGTTCAGCTAGGAGTATTTTACTGGATTTCCGGTGGCAGATGGGTTACAGCCAGCATGGGCTGCCTTCACAGAGGTGTTGGAAAAGCAGCTGTCCTCTCTTTGCCCAGGTGAGAGTTTTGAAAGTCTTGTCATTGTAGCAAGTCTTGCTTGCACAACCCCATGGGTCCAAATCTATTACGAGTCTGTAGTACACTTCCCAGATAAAATGTCATTTCCTAACTTTTCATTATATTTCATGCTCACATTGCCACTTTAAAATTTGCTGGTGGAGATTTTGATATACTCCTCCTTGGTATAATTAATATTACTAAACTAGAGCATGAAGGAAAATTGATAACCGTTAAGGTGATCTCCTTTTTTAGGTGGCTCTTTTAATTCCTAGACAACATTAACATGTTTAAATCTGAGATATATCAAGTTGTATAGTTCATGAAAGTTTCTTAAATAAGATACTCTTAGTTTAAGATAGTAACAAACTTTCTTCTTTGGTTATTCCTAACAAAGTAAATAATTAAAAATAAAAGCATACATATTTGAGGTTCTGTATTAGGGTTTCCCTGGTGGCTCAAATGTTAAAGAATCTGCTTGGAATGGTGGGAGGCCCAGGTTTGATCCCTGGGTTGGGAAGATCTACTGGAGAAGGAAATGGAAACCCACTCCAGTATTCTTGCCTGGAGAATTCCACGGACAAAGGAGCCTGGCAGGTCCCAGTCCTTGGGGTCCCAGAGAGTCGGACGTGACTAAGCATGACTAACACACACGCATGTTAGTGGCTCAGAGGTGAAGAATTCGCCTGCCAGTACAGGAGACACAGGAGGTGGGGGTTCAGTCCCTGGGTGGGGAAGATCCCCTGGAGGAGGAGATGGCAACCCATCCAGTATTCTTGCCTGGAATAAGAATACCCAATCCAGTATTCTTGCCTGGAAAGTCCCATAGACCGAAGAGCCTGGTGGACAGCACACACATTATGCTTCTCAGGATTTCTATTTCAGAGCATTTTACCTGTTTTATTCTTTATTAATTTTAAATAATAGACCCAGTGCTGTATTTGCTTTAAAATGAGTTTAGAAAGCTAATGGACTCTCCACAGTATTTCTATTACTGTGGAATGACTAAATAGGAAATATATGTAATAGTGATTGATTTAACCAAAATTACACTGGTAGAGTTGATTTGATCTCATGGAACCTCTTAGTTTGTTTAGGGAAAGTATTTAGAGTATTTAAAAATATAAAAGCCATTGAATGAAAGATTGTTGTGGAAGAAAATATTCTTGTGGTTACAAAATGTTTGTTATACAGTACTATACTTATAAAACGAAGAAAACTAGCCATCACTGTCTTTAATAGAGTGATTGAATACCTTGTAGGAGTCAACAATCTCACATTTGTATATTCCTTGATGTGATGCAGTAAGAAATACACATCGCCTATGTGTTATTTTTGCCAAAAGTATTTAATATGTGGGAAGTGTTACAGATCTGTATTAGATTTGAGTCTAGTTAGGAAACAGACAAATCCAGAGTGTAGGACTTAAGATAAAACAGCTGCCTAAACTTTTTCAACATGATAAAAAACAAACAACAGTAAATGAGACAGAGTGATTGGTTTAGCATATATTAAAGAGACAGAAAAGGTATAGTAACGAAATGCAATGCCTAAATCTTGACTGGATCCCGGAGACAAAAAGAAAACTGAAAGATACTTTTCAGGCAAATGGGAAATTTGCATATGAACTGTATATTAGATGTTACTGAATTAATGTTAACTTTCTAAGACACCGTAATGGTATTGTGGTCAAATAGAATTAGGGGGAGTGTCTTTAATCTCAGGCCGTGGATACTTGGATATTTAAAGGTGAACTGTTACGATGTCTGCAATTTATTTTTAAATGATTCATTAAAAAAGTGTATGTGTAAATAGAGAAGAAAGCAAATGTGGCAAAGTGATTGTAACTGATAAATGTGGTTGAAAGATGAAGGCATTTATTGTTCTATTCTTTCAACTTCTCTGTGGGCTTACAATTTTTTCAAAATTAAAAGGGAAAAAATAACAGAAAAGCAGTAATAGTTTTTCAAATATTTATACTCCATGGGCTTTATTTTCATCTGATCTCTTGATGAATCTATTTTATTTTTTCACTTTCAGGTTTTTAATCAATATATTTTTTTTGTAGTGAATATCATAAAAAGTCATAGACTTTATTATAAAATGACTTATAATCACACTTGCTCTTTTTTAAAAACTTTTAATCTCTGTTTAGAATCCATTTACAGACGAGGTGCACGCCGCTGGAGAAAGCTTTATTGTGCAAATGGACACACTTTTCAAGCCAAGCGTTTCAACAGGGTAAACCTTAGTTTGCTGAATGTTGATAATTGGAGAAATCTGTTTTTTTCCTCTCTACTGTTACTCCCTTCTAAAGGAGTAAGTAAAGAGTTAGTTGCTCAGTCACGTCCGATTCTTTGCAACTCCATGGACTGTAGCCCGCCAGCCTCCTCTGTCCATGGAATTCTCCAGGCAAGAATACTGGAGTGGGTTGCCATTCCCTTCTCCAGGGGATCTTCCCGACCCAGGAATCTGAGGCTCCTGCACTGCAGGCAGATTCTTTACTGCCTGAGTCACCAGTAGGGTGACCTATAATTCCCAGTTTGCCCAGTGTAGTGCATTTGCTATCTTGAAGTACTTTTTAATAGCATCTCTTGACTCTTAAAAATGTTCCAGATTGAATGATTAGTTATATGATTACCATAGCTGTAAGAAAACTGGATATTTTGAATATAATTCAAGACAGCTAAAAAATAAGCAAGGTTTAGTTTGCAGACCATTTACTATTGGGTTTTTTTCTTTAGTTTTCTCTGTTTTAGAAAATGATCTTTGCAGACACTTACCTAGTTTTTACTATGTACCATGCACTCTTCTGAATGCTTGACATGTACTGCTCCACTCAGCTTAAGGGATCTTAAGTTCTGCAACTAGGGATCAAACCCGTGCCCCCTGCAGTGGAAGCACAGAGTCTTAACCACTGGACCACCAGGGGAGTCCCTATTTTCCATTTTAGAGATGAAGAAACTGAGGTGCAAAATAGTCAAATAACTTGCCCAAGATAACCCAGCTAGTAAGTGACAGAGCCAAGGTTTGAAAGCAGTCTTTCTCCAGAAGTCCATGTTTTTACCTACTCTTGACAACTACAAATATATGGATTCCATTTCCATTCTAACTGTGCTGAGTTCTCAGTTCATTAATGTAATAGAAGCCACCACCTGAGGTTCCCAAATTCCTATTCCCAGTTGCAGAGATATTTTAAAAGTTTTGAAGTGAAAAGTCACTTTAGATGTTGCTGCATAAGACATGTTTGACCTCTGAACAGTCTAGAAGGTTTATGTTTGCTTGAGAGTCCTTGCACAGGTTTTCTGCCATGTTTTTCAAGTTTAATTCACTTTTCCTATTTTCATTACTCTGAACCTAATTAGAAAAAGACTGAAAATCCATGGACTTAGGAAACGTCATGGTTACAAATTTCACTGTCTCTTTAAAACAAGCTCTATTTTCTGTTTATTTCCCATGACCATCATAGCTTTAAGTTGTGTATGATGAAGGAATTTGAGTTAGAGAAGAAAACTACTTATTTCACTGTTCTATGAGCAAACTGTTGGGAAAGTTTATGATGTGTTTTTTGTTAATTAAAAAAAAATACTGTTGAATTAATCTCTCCAGCGTGCGCACTGTGCCATCTGCACTGACCGAATTTGGGGACTTGGACGTCAAGGATATAAGTGTATCAACTGCAAGCTCCTGGTTCATAAGAAGTGCCACAAACTTGTCACAATTGAATGTGGGCGGCATTCGTTGCCACCGGTAAGACACCATTGTCTAATTTTTCTTTGATAGAGGATTTTTTATAACTCTGCTAGAACATAAGACTAAAACAGGGGAACGTTAAGGAATCAAAGCTCAACAGTGTTGTTACAGAATGTGACTAGGAACACTTTAGGAGTACAGTTAACATATTGTGAATTTGGAATTAGATTACTACAAATTTGTTTATAGGATATGGTTAACTTCTTTGTTTGACCTGCTGTAAAATCCTTTGGTCTAAATTAGAAAAATGTAAGGAGAATCATTTAAAAGCTATGTTTTTCTTCTTTTAGCTACTCTTCAGTCTAAGCTCCCATTATTGTAGCATCTGTACTAAGCATAAAGCAGGTGAGAAGAGTCAGAGGCTTCCTGTTTGCTATGTGAAGTGTGAGATAATGGGGAAGTTTTTGCACTTAAAATTTTTGTTTTTCACTTTCTATTTTAAATATGAAATTAAAACGTGTTCATCATAGAAAAAAGATGAATAAAAAACTTAAATAAATATCCTCCATTAAATCTACTATGTAAAGGTAATGGTCATTTGGTGCATATTCTTCCAGAGCTATGCAAATTTATATGCATAAAGATTTAAAATCCTTCTATATTAAAAAATTTGTAAACATATATAAGACCTGATGGAGCAGTATAATGAACTTTCATATACCAGTTATCCAGCTCCAATAGTTACCACCTCACGACCAATCTCTGCCCATACCCAGTTAGCCTGAACTCATTGTATAGTATTTTGGTGTGTTTTTTTTTTTTTTCATCCTATAGTATTTTGAAACAAATTCCTCTTTTTGCTCTGCATCTGCACTTACTGGACTACTGGATTCTTCAGCCTGGATCCACCAGGGGGTTGTGAGGGGGCGGTGAAGTTGTCAAATATCCATTGAGACAATGTTCAAAATTTTGGTTGTCACATAAATGTTGTAATTTTGTTTTCATAATTTTCATTAGGAATCAGGATCTAAATTAAATTCATATTTACAATTGATACATCTAAGATATTTTTAAATTTACTGATTCTTCCCTCTCTCTCTCTTTCCCTTACAATTTAATTGTAGAAGAAATAGTGTTATCATTTAAAGTGTTTCAGAATCTTTCTCTTGCTTCTTCATGGTTATGTTTAAAATGGTCTCCTGTCCTCTTTATTTTCTGTGTGTTAACAGTTGAATGTGAAGAGGTTTGATTAGATTATGATTTTTGGTTTTTTTGTGAGTTGTTTTGAGATTACTTCATAGAAGGTGGTGTGTTTATCCATCAAAAAGCATATAATGTTTTTATGTCTTGTTCTTTTACACACTTTTTAACAAAAATAAGACTTTGTGTTTACCCTGTTTTCTAACCCATTTTTCTTGCTGAACAATATATTTTGTTCATCTTTCTGTACCTATATATTCTTCATTTTTTTGCACATTTTTTTTGTGTCTTTACCATAATTTATTTAACCAGTTCCCTATTTGAGTTGTTTTCTACATTTTCCTATAAGGAAAATCATAGTAAACTTCCTGATAGATTAATCTTATTATTTCCTTAAGGCTGCAGAAGTAGAATTACTGGATTAAAAGATGAGCATTTTTTAAAAGATCTGCATTTGTCTTTTTTTTTTTTTTTTTTCTTTTTACTTGCAATGCTAGTGATAGAACCAAAGGCAGATATCTATATCAAACAGGAGAAACGTAAAGGAAACTAAACAATTTTATGTAATCACGTGGCCGTGATCCTATACAGTAAAATGGAAATTCAAAGGACATGATTTTTCTGAATGCAGGAGACCCCGGTTTCATTCCTGGGTCGGGAAGATTCCCTGGAGAAGGGACAGGCTACCCACTCCAGTATTCTAGCCTAGAGAATGCCATGGACTGTATAGTCCATGGGGTCACAAAGAGTCAGGCACAACTGAGCCACATTCACTTTCACATGCGGATATTATTAAAAAAAAAAAATGTGGTAACAGATCTAGAACCTTTGGCAAGCTAACGAATGAGTAATATAAATATCAATAATCAACTTTGTCCTTCATGGTGATTACCATCCGATATTTGCTTTGAGAGCACTTGAACTCCTCATTGTTAAAGAGAAATAATCCTTTCCTCTCTGAAACATTTGTGAACCATTCAGTTGGGTGTGGTGAATAAAATACTTAAGGATCTAATACATAAAAATGCAATAGGCAAAGCACATTATTTTTTCGCTCCCTTTCTCAAAGGATGGAATATTTTGTATTTGCCCTGATTTTATGTCTTGACTTCATGTACCATTGTATAGTGACATTTTTAGTTGAAATACAGTAGGACTAAAAATATTGATATAATACTAATAAATCATGTTGGTATGTGTGGTTGTCACATGTGGATTCACAGGAGATTTAAATTCACAGTTGTCAACGTAAAGGATTCATGCTATTTAGCTTCTTCATGAATCTATACCATGAAGGAAGAGCTTTTCGCAACACATTTCACTGAGGGAACTACAGGGATGATAGGCATAATACTATGTGTCAGTTCATGGATTTCTAAGCATTGCTCACAATACAGATCTGATTTTCAACATCAGGGTTTTTTCATTGTCCTTGAACAGCATTTGTTTTTCTGTTCAGTTCAGTTCAATTCAGTCGCTCGGTCGTGTCCGACTCTTTGCGACCCCCATTGAACCGCAGCACGCCAGGCCTCCCTGTCCATCACCAACTCCCAGAGTTTACCCAAACTCGTGTCCATTGAGTTGCTGATGCCATCTAACCATCTCATCCGCTGTCATCCCCTTCTCCTCCTGTCTTCAGTCTTTCCCAACATCAGGGTCTTTTCAAATGAGTCAGCTCTCCAAAAACTGGAGTTTCAGCTTCAACATCAGTCCTTCCGATGAACACCCAAAACTGATTTCCTTTAGGATGGACTGGTTGGATTTCCTTGCAGTCCAAGGGACTCTCAAGAGTCTTCTCCAACACCACAGTTGAAAAGCATCCATTCTTCTGCGCTCAGCTTTCTTTATAGTTCACCTATATATTCCAGACGAAGTTCAAGGGAAGCTGTGATGCTCCACTGCCCTTGAAGGAGTCCACGTGGAATGAAGAAGCACTGTGGGAAGTCTGTTAGTAACCATCATGCCTTGGGTCTGTGGTCCGCACCCCTCCGCTCCGCTCACTGGATGCCGATCCATGGGGACCCAGGAGCGCACGAAATGCTGCATTTGTCTTTCTAAGTTGTCTTTTAAACAGGGGTCCCCAGGCTCCTAATGCCTGATCTAATACCTGATGATCTGAGGTGGAGCTGATGTAATATTAATAGAAATAAAGTGCACAGTAAATGTAATGAGTGTGAATCATCCCGAAACCCTCACATGCTGGGTCTGTGAAAAAATTGTATTCCATAAAATCAGTCCCTGGTGCCAAAAAGGTTGGGGACCACTGTTTTAGATTGATTATAACATATTTATTCTTAGTACCTGCTCTGGACATTGTGAAAGTAGGTTTTAACTGGTAGCTCATTGATAGTAACATTATTTAGCTAGTTCAAAAAAGTTTACAAATGGATTTATGGTTAGAGAGGTTGAAAGCCAATCTTAACAACAGCAGAAAGCCAGAAATTGTGAAAATAATTTATCCAGATTACTGATATATTCTTGAGTATTCTTAGTCAGTGGAATGACTTGTGTGAGTTCATAAATGCAGAAGGATTTAAAAGGGACTGAAATTAATTTTGGTTTTTCTGCGATCTGTAAAATGTGGCTAACATTACCTCATTCATAGGAATGTTGTATTGTTTCATGTAATACAATTAAAAATAAATTGTATATAGTAGTATAATCCTTACTAAGTTACATTTCAAATTTAAATTTTAATATGCTGTGTCTCATCAAAATGATATTGTTTCTGGATTTATGGAAGTATTGATATTTGATAAGAGTCCACTAAGTTACTGTGTCTTTGGAAATGATTGTAGGAACCAATGATGCCCATGGACCAGTCATCCATGCACTCAGACCACGCACAGACAGGTAAGAATGACGGTGGCACAAGCTACTGCTCATTAAGAAAGTGTCACCTAAAGACTTCTGTATGTGAATCTTTCGCCTAAATGTAAAGACATTTATATTCTTCCCAAATAAAAGCTAAGTAACCATGCTGCTAAGCTGCTAAGTCACTTCAGTCGTGTCCGACTCTCTGCGACCCCATAGATGGCAGCCCACCAGGCTCCGCCGTCCCTGGGATTCTCCAGGCAAGAACATTGGAGTGGGTTGCCATTTCCTTCTCCATGTAACCATATTTTGGGGATTTAACATCAATCACAGTATTTAACATATATGTTTGGCATTTTTAAAAGACAACTATGTAAACTACAGCAAATGACTGTTTCCTTTAATTCCAATAAATTTCTTTGAGACCTCTTTATATACCAAATCTATTTTTTTTCAATAATGAAGACGTATTGATTTTGTGGACTGTTGACTCTATTCAAGTGACATTTTAAAATAAAACTCTATTATGAGATGAAGAAATGATGTAAAAGATACAGAGATGCTGTATCAAAAATTCAAGAAAGATCATGTGAGTTCACATGTCTAGTAGATACAAAACCTTTAGTATGTCTCTGAGAAATTTGGAGAGCAATTACATGGGACATGGCAGCCTGATCTGGGATGAATCAAGAAAAAGGGACTTTTTCTAGAAGGACAGAATGTGGCATCTTCTTCATGGAAGAAGCTAGTTATATGAAATGTAGGTTTTTTTGGCCCCAGCTGCTTTAAGGAATAGAAACCTGGAATCCAATCTAGTCTAAACTAGAGACCCTCCATCTCTTATGTCTCAGTCATACTAATATAATTAAATAGGGTTTAGAGGGTTACCCTTTTAGAAGGAATTTGTAAAGAAGAAAAATATATTTTAAAATAGCAAAAGTGTTTGTTAAAATCAGTAGTCGCTATTGATTGGTTCGTTCTCTTTACCCTCATTAGAGATTAGAATTTAACTGATATTTATGTATAATTTGTTATTAATAGGACAGATATTCAGTTTTAAATGATGAACAATTATTGAAAAATAAAAAGTAAGAAAAATGAGAAAATTTTGTGTAACTTAGTTAATGTGTACTGTGTTTTTCTTCTTCTTTTTTTTTAAATGTTTGGGATTGGGTTTTTAGTAATTCCATATAATCCTTCAAGTCATGAGAGTTTGGACCAAGTTGGTGAAGAAAAGGAGGTAAGATAATTAGTCTTATGGTACATTATGTCATCAGCTTTTTAATAACACGTGACAGTTTAAAACCATGACAGATTGACTTGCTTAAATTTTAGGTCATACTGGAAAAATATAGGGATGATTTTTAATGATTCTAGAGTTTTATTCTGATTTAATTTGTTAATTAAATTACTAAAATCATTTAAATCAAACAGTCTGGTGTGGTGGGATAACTTATTTTCATTTTAAGGTAGCATAATCTAAAAATTATAATGTACTTAAGAATGGTGTTTCAAAATACTTGGTAGTATTGTTTAAAAATCTCGATCCTTCCATTTTACAGACTAATGGTTTATTTAAAGTATAAATAATTAAACATCTTAACTGCCCATCTTTTTTTCTGACTGTTAAACAGTTTATCAGTTTTTTAAACAGTTTAATTTAAAATGTTGAATTAAAATGATAACCAATTTTTTAAAAAAAGCTTATGGTAAGATTTAGCATGCTTCACACGTTTCACTCCCACTTTGACTTCTGAGAAACAACCTTTTTTAATCTTTTCTAGTTGTGTCCACAATGTGTTTATCCCTTTCTTTTTCAGGTTTTTCAACTTTATATACTTCTGGCCACGAAAGGTTTAAACTAGTATACTGTGTTGTGCTGTGCTAAGTCGAATCAGTTGTGTCTGGCTTTTTGCGACCCTATGAACTGTAGCCCACCTGGCTCCTCTGTCCTTGAGAGTCTCCAGGCAAGAATACTGGAGTGGGGTGCCATGCCCCTCCTCCAGGGGATCTTCCCCACCTAGGGATCGAACCCATGTCTTACATCTCCTGCATTGGCAGGCAGGTTCTTTACCACTAGCACCCAAACTAGTATACTGCCTCCTCCTTTTCTCTTTCCATTGTTTGATAAGTGTATTATGTTTTACTCTGGGTTACCTTTTTATTATGGAAAATGTCAAGTATCAATAAAAGTAAACAGAATACTATAACAACCCTCTGTGTCCATTACCCAGTTAAAACAATTGTTTGTACATGTTTTGTCTACCAGCTTCTTTCACTCCCTTTGGCTTAGATGGTAAAGAATCTGCCTGAAAATGCAGGATACCCAGGTTCAATCCTGGGTCAGGAAGATCCCCTGAAGAAGGGAATGGCAACCCGTTCCAGTATTCTTGGGCTTCTCTGGTAGCTCAGACAGTAAAGAATCTGCCTGCAATTTGGGAAACCTGGGTTTGATCCCTGGGTTGGGAAGATCCCCTGGAGAAGGAAACGGCTACCCACTGCAGCATTCTGGCCTGGAGAATTTCATGGACAGAAGCGCCTGGCAGGCTGTAGTCCATGGGGTTGCAAAGAGTCGGACATGACTGAGCGACTTTCACTTCTCTCACTCCTGTACTGTTTTGAAGCACATCTGTTGGTTACCTGTTTAGTCTCCTATCCCAGTTTCTTGTATCTCTTTTAGTTTGTTTGACATTCTTTTGCTGTTTTATTACTAGTTGTTCTAGGGATTGCATCTTACACCCTTAACTTACTTAAATTCAATACAGATTATTAATAATATGTTTACCATTTTCCAGGATATCAAGGACCTTAGGGCACTTTAAATTCACTCATGCTCACTTCTTGCCTTTAGTGCTTTTTCTGTCCTATTTTAAAATTCTGCATGTGTGTGTTAGTGTTTCTGAACAGTCAGTCCTTACTTTGGTTTATCCATATCTTATTCTTTTGTTCTGTGTCCTTCCTGTGTGTCTGCTTCCATATGAGATCATCTTTCTTCCTGAAAAACTCAGTGTTTCCTTTAGTGAGAATTTCCTTAGTTTTTGTTTGTCTGAAAATGTGTTTCTTTCACTTTCATTTTGAAGGCTATTTTTCAGGCTTTAGGATTGTAGAACATCGGGGGTGAGGGGGGTTTGGGCCCTTTAAAAGGTGACTTTCCACTGTTTTCTGGCTTCTGTCATTTCATTCAGACTTATTATTGTTTATGTGAAGAAACTGTTACCTTCACTCCATTTGATTCTCTTTTATGGTTTCCTATTAACCATACTTAGTCTATACATTGCTTTATCTTTTTTACCATTTTCTGCATTCTTAATCTGCCCTAATCTGGTTTCTTTCACTCCTGTTCATTTATCCTTGTTTCCCAAGTCACATTATTATTTCTGCATTTTCTTTTGAATCATCATTCTCCTTCAGTTTTCATAATACTTCCCTCCCACCCAATTGGTGCTTACTAGTTTATCTTTCTGAAAAGTTGCTCCTTGCTTTTGTTTATACTCTTCACTTCAGAGAATTCACACTTAATTCTCATGCGTACATCTGGTTGTATGCTGAGAATTTTGCAGGCATCTAATAAAAGATTATCTTTAGTCTTCTTTGTGAAGAATCAGAAGCCTAAGTTTCTGGTTCTGAATGATTTACAGGGCTGACTGTCATTCCAAAGAAGGCTTGATATTGTGTAAATAAGAATGTTTTACATTAGCTGAGCTGCCTCATGCTTGCTTTCTGCCTGTAGTTTTAACTCAGCTTTCATACATTAAGCTCCTAGCAGACTCATCTTGATGAGTAACTTCTCACTGTAACTTCTAACTTCAGTGTGAAAAACTGAGCTCATTATCTCATCAACTCTGCCAGTCTTATCCTGTGCTCACACTTTCTTTTTCTATGTGATACCTCCAATCTCCTGGTCACCAAAGTTAGTGTCATTTTTTTTTTTTAATGCTTATATCTTCATTGCCTCCGTTCCCCAAAATTATCAGATTCTTTTAAAGACATCTTTTAAAGTTTCCCAGGTTTCAGCTTCTTCTCCATTCCAAACACCACCCCTCTGACCTCAACTCATGAATTTATCCTATCTCTTAAGTAGTGCGATTCTATCATTTGGGTTGATGTAAGAAAATAATTAAGAATTTAAATCAGAAAATATTTAAACATCTTACAGGTATATCTAGGTGTTAGAAGTATATTTTGTTATGCAAAATACTTCAGGTATAGCTCTTTGATATAAATGTCCTCAACAGGCAATGAACACCAGGGAAAGTGGCAAAGCTTCTTCCAGTTTAGGTCTTCAGGACTTTGATTTGCTCCGAGTAATAGGAAGAGGAAGTTATGCTAAAGTACTGTTGGTACGATTAAAAAAAACAGATCGTATTTATGCAATGAAAGTTGTGAAAAAAGAGCTTGTCAATGATGATGAGGTAAGCACAATGATGTTTTATTACCTCTAAACTATTACATTGGCTTAAGCGTATGATATCAGAAAAGATGTCAATGTTTGTGCCTTATTGTTTTAGTCTGCTTTTCTAAATACATGCTTCAGACTGCTTAAAATATATATTTAAAGTTGTCTGATGATTATTAGATTAAAAAAAAATAAACATCAAACCATATTATTATCAAGGGAAAGTACTTGAGCTTTGTAAAAGTTTGGTAGACTCTTTAATAATATTGAAAGGTTTGCTGGGTAGTAGTTTCTCTTTGTATATAAATTATTATTTCATGATTATCAATGCTTTTGATGTTTAGCCTAGTTAGTAATTGCATTTATGGTAATAGAATTACTAAGAACAAATTTGTCATAGTTTTGATACTGTCATTCTAGTTTGACATAAATTTCTTTCATATTTTAAAATAGGATATTGACTGGGTACAGACAGAGAAACATGTTTTTGAACAGGCATCCAATCATCCTTTTCTTGTTGGGCTGCATTCTTGCTTTCAGACAGAAAGCAGGTAAGATTGAAAGATAATGGAATGATTCCTGGGTTTGACACAATAAGAACATTTTGGTATATTATACAGTAAGAACCCTTTTTACAGTAATTCCTGAAGTGGAAATCACATGGAAACACAACAGTACTGTGTTCATAATTGCCTGCAACTCCTGTTGGATCAGCATTAGGAAATTACCTGCTGCTGCTGCTAAGTTGCTTCAGTCGTGTCCGACTCTGTGCGACCCCATAGATGGCAGCCCACCAGGCTCCGCCCTCCCTGGGATTCTCCAGGCAAGAACACTGGAGTGGGTTGCCATCTCCTTCTCCAATGCATGAAAGTGAAAATCGAAAGTGAAGTCGCTCAATCGTGACCGACTCTTCGTGACCCCATGGACTGCAGCCTTCCAGGCTCCTCTGTCCATGGGATTTTCTAAGCAAGAGTACTGGAGTGGGGTGCCATCGCCTTCTCCGAGGAAATTACTTGCTTTACACCAAAAAAAAGTCAGAATTATGGCAGGAGAAAGTAGATATCCAACCTTTTAAATATCACCAAAATTCTAGTTTTAGGACTTAAAATTTCCTAGAGTTTAATTAGGTGGTAAATCCTAACTTCTTTCACTTTAAATGACGATTGGAAATGACTTACATTGCACCTTCTAAAATTGGGGTGGGAGTGACAGTTCTGGATCGCAAGTGGTACTACTTGAGAATGAAAGTAGCAAGTTACAGAATTATTATCTTTGGTTTGCTTTCTTGTATCTTCTGTGGTTTCTCCTCCAGTCACCCTGTGTTTCCACCAAATTCCTGGAATGTTTGTTACGGGTTTATCTTGTAGAAGGCTCTCTGTACTGTGACTGGTGTCTAGTGTTTAAACTGCAGAAGTGACACAGCCTTATTTTGGGTCTTGGTTTCATGTGTTCTCTCCTGTGTTTTAGATTGTTCTTTGTTATAGAGTATGTTAATGGAGGAGATTTAATGTTTCATATGCAACGACAAAGAAAACTTCCTGAAGAGCATGCCAGGTAAGTTTTGTGTTTATTGTTTCTGTGTGTTGGATTTTGGTAGGAGTAGTTCTGGGACTTTTTATATGTCGGTGGTTCAAAACAGTAGATAAATCATTTATTTTGATTCCAACTAATTCTCTGTAAGTCATGTAGAGGCTGAGCTAAAAGTTAATTTATATTGTAATATTACATATATAGCATTATGTATTACATATTTAATAATATAAGCAGTTGAGAGGTATAAACAGTATTCAAGGGGAAACCTTTAGTCTACTAAGCTCAATTATTTTCAAATATTTTGTCTATTCAGTATCAGCCACTGAAATAACTAATGAATTTATAAGCACATATTAATCTTATTATGTATGCAGTGATCTCTGACAGTTTTTTGTTAGAAGATGATTGTTGGGACTTCCCTGGTGGTCCAGTGGTTAAGACTCTGTGCCCTCAATGCTGGGGACATGGGTTCAGTCCCTGTCAGGGAACTAAGATCTCTCTGGCATGCCTCACAGCACAGCCAATAAAATGAAATAAAATAGAATAAAGGTTATTGTTCATATTTACTTGAGCGTAATGAAACAATTCCTCTTAACTATGATGTAATTCTGACTGTTATTCCATAGTTATAGTTTCTGAATTATTCTGCCTTTGGCATTCCCCTCTCTGATTCCATATATGTTGATTAATAAGAGAAAAGAGTATTAAATATCATTTGTTTAGTGCCCTTAATTTGATGTTATTATACAAGATAGTAAATAGTTTCTCGAGGACTTTGGTGGGGAAGGATCATGGCCTTGGATAAGAAGTTTAATCCGTCAGTGCCGTATTTTGTTTTGTTTTTTACTCATAATTAGAAATAATTCTACCCTTCTGCACTTCACGAGAGTAATGCCAAAAGGAAGCAAGTGAGTTTGTATGTGTATTTAACAAAGGTTGGAGACTCATTTTAAAAAAATAACTTATTTAGTGGAAATCTTGCTATTCATTGATATTTCTTATCAAAAAGAGTTAATAACCTTCAATTTTATAGGAAGGTGTAAAGTGTATTAATCTATCTTGTTTAATTTACTGTATGTTCATTATTTATTTCAGCTTTGACAAATGGTCACCCTTCATAGCAAAGCCACAGATGATATTTTGAATTGCGGATATAGCCAGTATTTGTTCCTTGTTTGTTCCGTTGGACTAAGGGAATGTAGCCTAGTTTTTATTTTATTAAAGTGCCCGTTCTGGTTTTATACCATCTTTGCTTTTGTAGGAACCAGATACAGGATAAGGGCTCAAGTTCCTTGTTTTTAGAATTACGTAGCTAGAAGGTGTGTATTACACGTCTCCAAACATGATCACGATAATACTCACCAAAGCAGCTTTATTCAGGTCAAAAATTTTCCTATCACCAATGAGTTGGTGGCAATTCTGAAAATGTCTTCCTGTTATAGAATAATTTAACTCATTTTTTAGAATTTTGGTGTGGGTTTTATTATTTGAGTGGTCAGCTTTCAGTATTCTTTCCATTTTTGACCAATCAGTGGTTCTTAGCCTTTTGGAAGGTCTTTTGTCCCTTAGAGAAGTGATGAAAACTGTGGAAACTATAAAAGATATCCATACAACTTTGTATCCAGTTGTAGGAGTGTGGACATTCTGAAGTCCATCCAAGGACCCAGATTAGGAATCCCTGTTTGAGACTTTCAAATTAAACTTTATGAAAGGTATGGGTTTAATTTAGACTGGAACTTTTATAATTGTGTTTGGGGCTCAGCTATTTTAAAGTGGTGCCTCAATTTGTGTTTTGGTATTATTCCTAAAAACATTGGGAGGAAAAAAATCTTTTGACATGATTTTGATGTTCTGGTTTGCAGATGTAAGTAGGATTTAAATACCTTCCTCTAGAAACTTACCACGATTTAAAAACTTGAATCAAATGAGTTAATTTTTCATTTTATTTTAGATTTTACTCTGCAGAAATCAGTCTAGCATTAAATTATCTTCATGAACGAGGGATAATTTATAGAGATTTGAAATTGGACAACGTGTTGCTGGACTCTGAAGGACACATTAAACTCACTGACTATGGCATGTGTAAGGTGAGGGAAGTTTCTAGTTATTGAGAAGATCTCAACAGCTCAGGAAATTGTTTTGGTCAAATAATTTTACATTCAAAACTGGGAAAATAGTTGCTACTTTGTGCTAAAATGGCAAAAAGTATCCTAAACAGAGACAGTTGTACTGATCTCCTATCCATTTATGAAATTCCGCATTTTCTATGAAGTTACATGTGCTGTAAAAGTTCATTTCTTTTTATTGTCTGTATTTTTTTATCTTGAAAGTCGTGCTACTATTAAATAAAATCTGTAGGTAAAGACTATCTGCAATCCCAGACTTTAGCACAACAGCTTGCATATCATCTTCCAAGTTTTTGCCTTTTGATTGTGACTCTTTATAATGCGCTCAAGATTTTCCCAGGGAATCTAACATTTTTTCATATTTAAATATCTGACATAAAGTACAATAGAGCAAACTTAAGAATTTTAGTTATTCTCAGGACATGTCCTTTATGTCTGAGTGTTTTATTCATTTTGTAACAGTGTTTCATTTAAAGGTCCAGTCTTTTTTCAGAAAATGTGTAGGGGACTACTCTCCTTGTCAAAATAACCTAGACAGAATTTTCTTCACACGGTAAATGTGGTAGCAAGCCTGTGAATGTGAATGTGTTAACTGCTTGTCCCCATTCACCTAAGGGAAGTGCCTCTAGGGCCTGCCTCTTTTTTTTTTTTAATAAAATTTTTTAAATCTATTTTTGGCTGCACTGGGTCTTTGTTGCTGCACACAGGCTTTCTGTAGTTGCGGTGAGTGGGAGCTACTCTCTAGTTGCAGTGCTCGGGCTTCTCGTTGCAGTGGCTTCTCTTCTTCTGGAGCACAGGCTCTAGGCGCCTGGGCTCGCTAATTGTTGCAGGGGCTCAGTTGCCCAGTGGCATGTAGAATCCTCCCAGACCAGGGATTGAACCTGTGTGCCCTACATTGGCAGGTGGATTTTTAACCACTGGACTACCCAGGGAAATCCCAGCCTGACTCTTTTATTCAAAGAAACTTGAGCATCCTGTTTTGCCTAGAAGATATTAAAGAAAACTTATTACTTGATCTTTTCTTACACTTAATGAAAAATAATACTGGTTTGTTACATACTCTCATTCTTTTCAGAGATCCTCAATCAATTTAATCAAGATCTTTGATAAATCATCTAGAGGTTTTTTTTCAGTAATTCTTTAAATTGGTTGTTCCACTTACCTCCTTTTCTGCCTCCTTCTCCAGGAGTTGTTTAATGTTATTAGTAGGAAATGATCCCAGAATTTGAACTTGTGTTCAGAGACCTTACCAACAGTACTTTGTCTCTTTTCCAACCTAATACATTTACACTCAATGTTTAAGCTTGTGGGAAATAAGTCCCCTGGAAATTGTAATGTTCCTATCTTATGACTTAAGAGTCAGTATTTAAACTTGCCTCAAGTCTGACCTTAAGCAAATATTAGATGAATTTCTCTTCTTTATAATTATTCTTTGAGAAATCTAAAACACTAAGATTTTTTCCATAGTTTTTCTAGAAATGCTTTCTTTAGGTTTATTTAATTTAATTTCTTCAGTTTCTCACTAGATGCTTTTATATAAGGAATGCCGAGAATAGTGATGACTGGAGGCATATGAAAACTGCAATTAACATCTTCAGAGTTTGAAATATTTTATGAATATTGATTTTTTTATTGACTGAAAACTTTAGCTATTTTATAAATTGATGTGCCTCCAACTATTTTTTATCAGCAGGGGGATTTCATAATAATATCTATTTTATGCTGTAAGTAATTTGGCTGATAGACATACATTCAGATATCCAGTCCAAAGCTGAATGATTTAGTACAGCTCTTTTACAGGTTAACAGACTGCATCCCTTGCCTCTGACTCTTACCCTGCAAGTGCATGTCATAAACCATCACTGTATGTCAAGCCATTGCCATTAATACAAAACAACTAAAATCCCATCCATATTTCTTTGTACAGGCATGCCTTGTTTTACTGTGCTGCACAGATACTGTGTTTTTTTACAGATTGAAGGTTGTGGCAACCCTGTGTTAACATTTTTTAGCAATAAAGTTTTTTAAAAATTTTTATTGAAATATATTTGATTTACAATATTGTGTTTAAAATATCTTTTAGTTAAGGTATGCATTTTGTTTTTAGACATGATGCTGTTGCACATTTAATGGATTACAGTGTAGTGTACACATAATTTTTACATGCACTGGAAAATCAAAAATATTCATGTGACTCAATTTATTGTGATATCTACTTTATTGTTGGAATCTGAAACCAAACTGCAGTATCTCCATGGTATGCCTATATATAAAAATAACATATATACCCCTGTTAGGGATCTTAAAAAACCCTTGAAGTCACAATATATATTACTAAGTATTTCTTCTAGATATTTATATTCATATTATATATAATAGTATAAAATCTGAAGAAAAATACATACCCCATACCAGGAATATCTCTGCAGGAATTCATAAGAACCTCATATAACAGTGGTTGTCTCTAAGAAGCTGAAACTGGATGTGTCAGACAAGAATGGGAAGAAGACCTGATTTTTAGTCTGTATTTTCCCCCTCCTTTTGTTTGGAATTTTGTACCATGTAATTTAACAATAGGGAAATGGTTAAATTCTAGGTACATATGTTGAGTTGAATTTTGTAGTCATTAATAATAGGAAATCTGTAATTACATGGGAAATTACATAACTTACAAAGTAAAAAAAAAGGCAGATGTTTAATTGTATATTTAGTATTATTCAGTTTGTATTTAGACTTTTGTTTTTCATTTTAATTGAGATGTGGTTGATTTACAGTATTATATATTTCAACTGTACATCGTGATTCACAGTTTTTACAGATTGTACTCCATTTATAGTTATAAAATGTGGACTGTATTCCCTGTGCTGTACAATGTATCCTTGTAGTTTATTTATTTTATACATGGTAGTTTGTACCCCTTAATCCCCTACCTGTACTTGGCTACTTCACTCGCACCACTGGTAGCCACTCGCTTGCTCTCTGTATCTGTGAGTCTGTTTTGTTGTCTTATTATATTCATTAGTTTTATTTTTAAAATTCCACATATAAGTGATAGCATACAGTATTTGTTTCTCTGTCTGACTTATTTCACTAAACATAGAAGCTTCCAAGTCCATACATGTTGTTGTTTATGGCAAAATCTCATTCATTTTTGTGGCTGAGTAGGAGAATCCCAGGGACGGGGGAGCCTGGTGGGCTGCCGTCTATGGGGTAGCACAGAGTCAGACACGACTGAAGTGACTTAGCAGCAGCAGCAGCAGCAGTATTCTAGTAGTAGTTTATAAATGGTTTCCTTTCTGTGCAAAAACTTTAAGTTTGATTAGGTCCCATTTGTTTATTTTTGCTTTTGTTTTCTTTGGCTTAGGAGACAGATTAAAAAAATATACATATTGGTACAGTATATAGCAAAGCATGTTCTGCCTGTGTTTTCTTTTAGGAGTTTTGTGGTTTCTAGTCTTAACATTTAGGTCTTTAATCTGTTTTTATTTTATTTTTGTGTATGGTAGGAGAAAATGTTCTAGTTTTATTCTTTTACATACAGCTGTCCAGTTTTCCCAAAACCACTAATTGAAGAAACTGTCTTTTCTCCATTGCATATTCTTGCCTCCTTTGTCATAGAATAATTAACCATAAATGCTTGGTTTATTTCTGGACTTTCTATTTCTGTTCCATTGATTTATATGCCTGTTTTTGAGCCAGTACTCACTGTTCATTACGTTAGCTTTGTAGTATAATCTGAAATCAGGTAACGTGATTCCCCCAGCTTTGTTCTTCTTTCTCAAAATTGTTTTGGCTGTTTGGGTAGATTGTCTTTCTATTGTTGATTTCTTATTTAATTTCCTTTTAAGAGAATAGTCTGAATGATAATGGTGCTTTGAAATATGTTGAAATTTCCTTTATGCCTTGTATTTGGTCAGTGTCCCAAATGTACTTTAAAAAGCATATGTAATTGGCACCCCACTCCAGTATTCTTGCCTGGAAAATCCCATGGACGGAGGAGCCTGGTAGGCTGCAGTCCATGGGGTCGCTAAGAGTTGGACATGACTGAGCGACTTCACTTTCACTTTTCACTTTTCACTTTCATGCATTGGAGACAGAAATGGCAACCCACTCCAGTGTTCTTGCCTGGAGAATCCCAGGGACGGGGGAGCCTGGGGGGCTGCTGTCTACGGGATCGCACAGAGTCAGACACGACTGAAGTGACTTAGCAGCTTAGCAATCTCTATTTTGCATGCAAGAAGTCTCTGTCTCCCTCCTTTTCCCACACACACGCACACACACATATATATATTCTATATGTGTATATACTATACATATTTTAAACTTTAGCTTTTATTCAAATCTCCCTCTGCTTACTAATTTTTTGTCTATATGATCTTTCTTCCTTTTTTTTTTATATATAGATGTTTTAAAAATCACCTGTCATGATTGGGGATTGTACTATCAGTCTGGGCTGCTATAACAGGGTACCATAGGTTAGGTGGCTTAAACAACAAACATTTATTTCTTATGGTTCTGGAGACAGAAGTCCACGATCAAGGTTCTGGAAGATTTGGTGTCTGAAGGTACCCTTCCTGGTTTGCAGATGACTGTCTTCCCATGGTATCCTCACATGGTGAGGAGACAGACAGAGAGCTAGCTCTCTTTCTCTTGTAAGAACATGAATCCCATCATGGGGCTCCAACCTCATGACCGAATCACCTCCCCAGAGGCCCCACCTCCCAGTGCTGTCACATAGGTTGGCAGCATGTGAGTGTCGGGGGCACATAAACATTCAGACGATAGCAGAGACTCTGAAATCCTCTTAATTATTTTGCCCATTTTTACTAGTTGTATTTTGAGGCTTGTTGTTAGCTGCATACTAGTTTCTTTTAGCTTCTTGGTGATTGTTCCATTCGTTGTTGTGTAGTTGCTCTATTCGTACACGTTAGTGTGTTCTACCTTAATTTCCTGTACCCTGTAGCTATTAAAATGCAAAACCAATAAATGTGTGACTTAGGAGAAATGACCAGAAGGGAAACAACATAATGCGTCGTGGTTGTGTTAGGAAGTGGGATTTAAAAGCTTTTCTTCATAAAATATGCTTCCTTTGACTCATGTAATTTACATTTTTATATTATAATTTTACTTGAATATAAATTATTTTAAATGCCGTTTTCATCTTAATTGAATTCTACCATATCTAATGAGGTCAAGTTTTCTTTAAGGTATTTAGTAGCAACCTGTGGTTTTAATAATAAAAGCAGCTGTGCTAGTGATATTTTATTTAAGCTCAATATGCTATGTATAGATGCTAACCTTATATGAAAATGAAATAAAAGAGGTTAATTTAAAACAAATATTGCATCTTATTATTTTCTTCCTTTTTTTTTTAAATAAAAGGAAGGATTACGGCCAGGAGATACAACTAGCACTTTCTGTGGTACTCCTAATTACATCGCTCCTGAAATCTTAAGAGGAGAAGATTATGGTAATAATTTGGTGGTATTTTGGCCATGTGATGGAAGGGTGGTTAGATGTGATACCAATTGCATTATAGTATACTGTAGTATTTCAGTACTGAGCTTATTAACAGAAACTTTCTTGATCATCCTAAAACCTACTAGAAACTCCAAATTCTAAAATCAGAAACAGTGGGACTTTGATAGTATTTGGGGATGCCAATTTGAATATGGCAAGCACTTAAGAGTACTGGCACTGTGCTAAGCAGTTTGCATATATTAACTAAGTTAATCTAATCCTTTTAGTAATCCTATGAGATAAGCACAATTAATTGACATTTTACAAACAAGGAAACTGGTAGACAAAAAAGTTAAATAACTTGCCCAAGGTCATGTAGCAGGAAAGTGGCAGAGTTGGGATTTAATCAACCATGTAATTTCAGAATCATAAACTTCTGTAAGGTTGTTCAGATTTCCTGGGGTATTTCCCCCAGGAATCTGAAAGATGGAGGAAAGATTCCCTGCTTGTCAGAAACCAGAGGTTGTGTTTATCCTAAGAGAACATTTGGCCCTTTGGGTTCTGGCCCTTCCTAAGAAAACATTTGGCCCTTTGGGTTCTGGCCCTTTGATTTCAGCAGTTGTAAAGAAGGATGGCTATTTCTGATAGCTGCTTATAATCTGGTTCCAAAGTCCTTTCAGGATCTTTAATCAGGTAGCAGAAGATCAAATTTCGCACCACGCAAGGTTATTTCAAATACAATTTAATTATGTCCTCAAAACAAAGTATTAGAGGCAGGCTCTTGAGTCTGTAATTACAAACATATTTGATGGGACAAAGTGTACAGGATAATTGTATAACTTGGCATAGACATATTGGTCTCTGCAGCTTAGTGTAACCAACAAACATATTTGGGAAGAGAAACTCGTGTTTCATTTTCTATATTTTATTTTTTAAAGTTATCATTTAGTTACCTCCCTTCTTTGATAAGTGAAATGTTCTTGTAATCCTCAGTGCCTGCCATGATCATGATAATGCATTTCAAGTTTACTTTTTCATTATGTTTATTTTTTTAATTATGTAATAAAATTAATCTCAAATTACTGACATTTTAGAATGTGGAATGGATAATTTATTGCTTTAAAATTTCATTTTGAAGGTTTCAGTGTCGACTGGTGGGCTCTTGGAGTACTCATGTTTGAGATGATGGCAGGAAGGTCTCCATTTGATATTGTTGGGAGCTCGGATAACCCTGATCAAAACACAGAGGATTATCTTTTTCAAGGTAATTTGCAGTATTTTACAGAGTCTCTGTGAATAACCCATCCTAAGGCATGAATGAAGACAGCTATAGTTATTACTTTCTAGTAAGAAAGAGGAAGAATAATCTGGAAAATATATCCCTAAACACATGAGTTTGTTTTTGTTGTTTTGATCTATCGTTCCTACTGCTTAGTTTTTGGTCCCAGTTGCCAGTTACCTTCTCATACTCAGAAACAACAAGGAGGTGACTTCAGATTGTACATCACAGAGGTTGGAGGAAGGAATTGTGTGGCCGGAGAGGGCAGTCTTTTCACCTGGACCACAGTCCTGAATGCATAAATCCAAGAGCAATAATGGGAAAAAGCAGAGTACTAAGGAGATAAAAAGGATCAAAAGGTGAAGGAAAAAGCTCTGCAGTTGGAAATACAAAGAACTGAACAGAACAGAAACAAGCAGACAAGCACAAGGACCCCGAACACACCGTCCAAAGAAGTGCAAAAACTGCCATAAAATTCTACATTTAATGACTAAGGTCATTACAGAAAATGAATAGATATTTCATGTAATAGGAAATCTAGCTTGCTGTGAAAAACCTGGAAACACTTTTAACCTCCTTAGTCAGGGGTGTGCACATTAAAAATTAATGGGCTTCCATCTCATACCTACACATTTGGCAAAAATTTTAAAGTCTGACAACACCAGTGCGAGTAAGGGTTAATAACACTGCTGGTGAGGATATGAAGCAACTGGAACTCTGGTGGATGGAGTGAAAACTGACATGACAACTTTGGAAAATAATTTGGCAAAGTCTAATGTAATCAAATATAGTAATACATGCCACACATTTTACAGACACTAACCTGTTTAAACCTTATAACTCTCCTATGAGGGCTTCGTTGGTGGCTCAGTGGTAAAGAATCTGCCTGCCAATGCAGGAGATGCAGGTTCCATACCTGGGTCAGGAAGACCCCCCTGGAGGAGGGCATGGCAACCCACTCCAGTATTCTTGCCTGAATAATCCCATGGACAGAGGAGCCTGGCTGCAGTCTATGGGATTTCAAAAAAGTTGGACATGACTTAGCAACTAAATAGAAAACAACAGCAACACCCCTCTGAATCAGATATTCTTTTTATTCCAATTTTACAGATAAGGCAACAGACACAGTAAGGTAGTCAGAGAATAAAACCTACACATGTAGTGATCAAAATTGTTCAGAGTAGAGGCTCTGAGTAGGAAGGAAAGGACAGGACTGGGAAGGTACACAAGATGCTTAGACAGTGTTTGTAATGTCTGTTGTTTTCTGCTGGAATGCCTTAAATATCTTATAGTAGAAATATAAAGATGAAAACCCTGTAAAAGTTAATTATAATAATGCTGTAAATTTTATCTTTCTAGTTATTTTGGAAAAACAAATTCGCATACCGCGTTCTTTATCTGTAAAAGCTGCAAGTGTCCTGAAGAGCTTCCTCAACAAGGTATAAATTGTATATAAAATCGTTAGTGATTTATCTCTATACAAATGGCACTGGTAAGGAGAGTTTCAGGTGACATAAAATTCCAAAACATCAAAGTGTATAATTTTTCCATTAGATCTGGAACTTGTCTCTTCACCAAAGGGTGCCTTGACAGAATGAGATCCTTGACAGAATGAGATCCTGAGATTCGTCGTCCTTTCCGTTCTGCCAGTATAGTTTAACCCTAGCTTTGTATCACGTATGGTGTTTGTTTTGTTTTGCTTTTTGGCTGCGCTGGGTCTTCACTGTGGTGCATGGACTCTTGTCTGATTGTGGCACTCAGAGCTGCTCTTCTTATGGAGCATAGGCTCCAGAGTGTGTGGGCTCATACGTGTGGTGTTTTTAATGTAAACAAAAAATACCACGTGCTCAATTAGAGAAAAACTGCATCTTTGGGGATAGCCTCAGTTGTACCTCCATCTCTATTTTTTCAGTTTCCTTTAGATGATTATTATAGAATGTTTTAACTTATTGAGTACTTGGTACAGTAGTGTTCTCTGCAAATTCTCTTATCACAACCCTATAATTAGAAATTATTCAGAAAAAATAAAATGCTGAAATGTTGTCTCTTTAAAAAGTCTGAACACCATTCTGTCATTGTTTGTTGCAGTTGATAGGCTAGAAGATTTTTTTTTTATATATATCTTTATTTTATTTGCTTGCACTGGGTCTTAGTTACAGTATATAGGCTCTTAGTTCCCTGACCAGGGATTGAACCCAGGACCCCTCCATTGGGAGCACAGTCTTAGCCACTGGACCAGCGGGGAAGTCCCTAGAAAAGTTTTAGGATCTAAAATTATGACTCTGAATTATGTTTATTCATAACACTCTAACACCAAATGTGTAGGTTTCTTTCCACACCACCAACCAGTTTTCCATCCTCTTACTTTAAAAATCTTGTTTAAAAATAAATGGTAGGTTAGAAAGTAGGTTGACGTGTGTTTATTTTCTGAGATAAATAAGATAATGAGTTTTAATAAAATAAATTCAAGCTTGTTTTAAATGAGTATTTTATGTGAGGAAAGATTTAAACTGGAAACCTTAGTTTTAACACAGTGAAAAATGAAGGTGAGAAGTGTCAGTATGCAAAGCAGAATGCCTTTTGCCACAGAGGAAAATGGAAACATGTTCTCATTCACGATAGTTGTATAATTTGCAGGCTGCTTCTCAGTCCAGTGATTCAGATGATGGTTGTATCGTTGTTGTACACAAATTATGGTTGTTGCTATAATTGGACACAGGGCTTTTAAATTGAGCTAAAAACAAACTGGTGAAGTTCGAGGGTTTGTGTGTTTTGAGTATCACTCCAGCCCGTGTCAAAGAAAGAGTTGGTGCTGCCCAAATAATCCTGCTGCTCTCCAGCCCGTGTCAAAGAAAGAGTTGGTGCTGCCCAAATAATCCTGCTGCTCTCTTTGTCTTCTTCCCGTTTTTCTTTAGCAAGGTGTGGTGACATCTCTCCACTTGAGTTACAAGGATAGCTGGAGAAGAGCTGTGAGGAAATCTTGCTTGCCACAAGCATCAGATACTCCTTTGATTATCTAGTGTTATATTTTCTAGAAATGAAAGGTAGACCATTCTGATTTCAGATAAAAAGGTATCATATAACAGACACAAAACACAGGTCACAAAGGTGGTTTATTCTGAAGCAGAGTATTCACCCAGCTCTTGAAACATTTCCACCATAGGACCCAAAGGAACGATTGGGTTGTCATCCACAAACAGGATTTGCTGATATTCAGGGACACCCATTCTTCCGAAATGTTGATTGGGATATGGTATGTACATTTTGATTATTTTATATATTGTTGTTGTTCAGTTGCTAAGTCCTGTCCGACTCTTTGTGACCCCATGGAATGCAACACGCCAGTCTTCCCTGTCCTTCACTGTCTCCCAGAGTTTGCTCAAACTCATGTCCATTGAGTTGGTGATGCCACCCAATCATTTCATCCTCTGTTGTCCCCTTCTCTTGCCCTCAATCTTTCCCAGCATCAGAGTCTTTTGCAATGAGTCAGCTCTTGACATCAGGTGGCCTAAGTATTGGAGCTTTAGCATCAGTCCTTCCAATATTAGTTTTCATTATTTTCTTGGGCCAAAATTTATTAATGTAAAAGAATATTGAAAAACCAGTGTATCACAGCTTACATAACTTAAAACCACTCTCTAAAGTGCCTTTTTAAAAATTTATTTTTTAATTGAAGGATAATTGCTTTACAGAATTTTGTTGTTTTAAAATCACTTTAAATGACAAAAAACAACAAAATTCTAAGTGCTTTTTAAAAAGCATTTAAAACTGTGAAAGCTTAGAATATTAATTTAATGGAGCAGGTTGTAGTAGTATTGGGGCCTGCATCAGTGTTCAGATTTGTCATTATTTCCTTCATATGAATATTGTAGAACCAGGCCCAGGGACTCACTTTAATAAGACTGGGAAATACCTAAGGACAGAGGAGAAGCACAGAGGTGGAATTTTTCTAAGAATGTGGGCTTGAGCTGTCACCCATTATGTCTCTTCTAGATGGAGCAAAAGCAGGTGGTACCTCCGTTTAAACCAAATATTTCTGGGGAATTTGGTTTGGACAACTTTGATTCTCAGTTTACTAATGAACCTGTCCAGCTCACTCCTGATGATGAGTAAGTATTTCTGTAGACTGAAATATTTTTTAAAGTGCTTTGATAGTCCCATTTTTTAATAACTACACAGTGTTCCATGATCAGATTATCTGATTTTATCTAATCATCCAGTTACAGGACATTTGAATTATACAGTTATAAAAACAGTACTTGCCATTTTCTCCTTTGCTGACACGTATTGTCTCTAATTCTCAACAGCAGTCTTACAAACCTCATTTTACAGGCGAGGAAACCGAGGCTCAGAGAGGTTAAGCAAGGTTATGCAGCTGTGAGTTGACAGAGCCAGGATTCAAACCCAAGTCTGACTAAGGCCTGTGCTCTTTGCACTGCACTGCACTGCTTCCCACTGTGATAGTGACCATCTTGGTCTGAGTTCCTGAGTATTACCTTTAGATAGATTCCTAGAAGAGGAATTAGGTCAAAGGGTTTAAAGTTTTTAAAGCTCTTGATATATATTGCCAAATTACTTTTTAAAAAGATTACATCAGTGTGTCAGATCCAGGCAGCAGTGATCTGACTTACTTTTTGTGTTTATATCTTTGAAAGATATGGCTTAGAATAACTTGGGGATATTTGATCCTTCAGCTGTCGTTAACTGATTCATTCTGTCATGTCATGGAAGCCTTTTCTGCTTGGCAGTCATTTTACTTTAACATCTGGTTAGTTCTTATCACATTCCTCACCGCAGCTGTTCCAAACTCTCTCTACATTTTAGAAGCCTTCAGTGTTCCCCCTGCCTCCATCAGTCTAAGTGGATTAACCTTGCCTTGAGTGGCCTGCCAGGGTTGAGACCTCCCTACTGTGAGCTTGCTCCATTTCCAGCCATCACCAGACCGCCTTGTGTCTCAGAAGTGCTCTCTAACTCGTCCCAAACTTTTGCTGCTTCCTGCTTCTTGGAAGGCTCTCCCTCTTATGCATGGGGTAGCCTCCCACTTTCTCAATCTGTTTCCTTCATTTCCTCCAGGATTCATTGTGTCAGTTATCCCCATTCCTTCACCTTCCTTAATTTCTCTTTTCCAACTTCTTCTCTATGCTTATAAATATGCTCAAATTCAGTAATTTTCCCCACTTCTTTGAGCCACCACATTTTTCTCTCATCTTCTTTTCATCTTCAATCTTTTTCAGAAATACTTAATAGATGCTTATGGTAAAAGAAAAATAAATAAGCACTGTCTCTATTAAATTCCTTCAAAGTAATCAACATTGACTGTCTTACACTTTCTTGCTGCCAGCACTTTAACCTCTTTACAATTGAACCTACTCTTTAAGCTTTTAAAGGTTGAATTGGCTTCTTAATTTCTAGATTTTAAAGCATTTTTTGATCTGCCCCGTCTCCTCCGATGTCTGTAAAGCATCTGACACTGATGGCCTGCTTTAGTTGGTGCTGTCCATCCTGGTTCTGCATTATCTCTTTAACCACTTGTCATCTTATTTACCCTGTCCCCTTGAGACTAGCATGCTCCATGATTCTATTCATGACTGCCTTGTCTTTGCTACATGCAGTTTATACCTTGGAGATTTCAGCCAGCCCCGTAGCATGGAAACCAGCTATTAAATGCCTCCCAGCTAAATAGGCAGATAACTGTTGAACTAAAGACACTAGTAGACAGTAAGCCTTGATTATTTTTGAATGTGTAGTACTTAGCATAGTGCCTTTTGTCATTATTTGTCACAGCAGTGTGTATTAGAAGGAGCACTGGATTTAATCAAAAGATGGAAATTTGAATCCCCTCACCACCTCTTACCAACAGGGTACCCTGGGTCTGAGTTACATAACTTCTCTGAGCCTGTGTCTACTCATATCGCCTACT
The DNA here is from genome assembly GCF_029378745.1 of Bos indicus. Taxonomy (NCBI): domain Eukaryota; kingdom Metazoa; phylum Chordata; class Mammalia; order Artiodactyla; family Bovidae; genus Bos; species Bos indicus. The sequence goes on along the minus strand of NC_091760.1, from coordinate 97,489,505 downwards.
TCCCAAGGTTGCTGTAAAGAATAAATGAACAATGGTTTTTAAAGCTCTGAGCCACCACCCTCTTATCTTCCCTGAGCTTCATTTCCCCTTAATAGTTCAAACATGTCTCCTGGTTTGTCAGACAAGCACCTCAAACATCTGAAGTGTAAATTGTTCACAATCGGGTCCTTGTTTTTAATTTACCCTTTTCTGCTCATTGTACCACCATGCATTCCTTTATTCAGATTCGATCATCTGAGTCAGTGGTTGTTGACTCCAACTCTTCCTTACCAAACTGTATAATACCTTCAGCTGCCAAGTTCTTGTCTCTTTTTCCTTTACTTCATCACTTATGTCGTTTCTAATTGGCTCCTTCTTTACTTTACAACTCGTTCAGTACATACAGAGTACCAACTCCTTTAATCAGTTTCCTTCAGTAAACTCCTACCTTGCCTAGCAGGTAAAATCTGTCCCCTTGGTGAGTAATTAGTCTCCCATCATCTGCTCGAGCATGACTTTCTAGCCATATCTCTCACCGTAACATAAGCGCCATGTTTTCATCAGGCTCAATTACCCACCATTCCCTGATAGCATGCTGTTAACATTTCCTCTCTATTCCTCCTTCCTTTTCACCTGTTGAAATCTTCCCCATCTTTCAGAGCTCCCTCAGATGTAATCAGACCTTTGATAGATCAAGATGGACCTCTTTAGTGTTAACATCACTGGCTTCTTTGAGCTAGCCATTACCTTCCTTCCAGCATCCTCTGCCTTCTATTCCTGTGCTCCAACTCTAATAAATTACTGACATTTCCCCAGACTTACCGTAGTCTTTCATAATTCCATTCAGTTAGTGTTTGTGGAATGATGCTGCCTTTCTTGATTTTGCCAAGTAGAAGTCACCTTTTTCTTTAGAACTGTGGTTAGAGCCTGGAGAAGGCAATGGCAACCCACTCCAGTGTTCTTGCCTGGAGAATCCCAGGGACAGGGGAGCCTGGTGGGCTGCCGTCTATGGGATCACACAGAGTCGGACACAACTGAAGTGACTTAGCAGCAGCAGTGGTTAGAGCCGGAGAAGGTGATGGCACCCTACTCCAGTACTCTTGCCTGGAAAATCCCATGGACGGATGAGCCTGGTAGGCTACAGTCCATGGGGTCGCACAGAGTTGGACAGGACTGAAGCGACTTAGCAGCAGCAGCAGCAGCAGTGGTTAGAGCCGGAGAAGGTGATGGCACCCTACTCCAGTACTCTTGCCTGGAAAATCCCATGGACGGAGGAGCCTGGTAGGCTACAGTCCATGGGGTCGCACAGAGTTGGACAGGACTGAAGCGACTTAGCAGCAGCAGCAGCAGTGGTTAGAGCAGGGCTTAGCTTGTCGTGTAGGAGACTTAGCAGGTACTGTTTTGTTATATGAAGTACCTTCCCTCTTGAAGGAAGGGGCCATATCCTGTGTAACTTTGTTCTCTGCAGTATGATAGGTACATTTAAGTACTAAAATATTTGATGGTAATGGTCTTGTATACTTAACTAGAAGCCCAGTGTAGCAGAATGCCAGCCTCTCTGCTCCCTGTGACCCACTGCCTCCCTGTGGTGGCCCTCTGGATCTTTCAGAGTACTTCCTCTGGTTTTTTCGTTTTGCTTAACTTCTGGGCTTTCTCTTCACCATGTTCCATCTGGTTGTTGAAGTGAAAGTCGCTCGATCGTGTCTGACCCTTTGCGACCCCATGGCCTATACAGTCCACTAAATTGCATGCTGATTCAGCCCTGGGTGTTCACCTATAATTATGATGTTGTTTGCTGCTGCTAAGTCGCTTCAGTTGTGTCCAACTCTGTGCGACCCCATAGACGGCAGCCCACCAGGCTCCTCTGTCCCTGGGATTCTCCAGGCAAGAATATGAAGTGGGTTGCCATTTCCTTCTCCAATGAATGAAAGTGAAAAGTGGAAGTGAAGTCGTTCAGTTGTGCCCGACTCTTAGCGACCCCATGGACTGCAGCCTACCAGGCTCCTCCATCCATGGGATTTTCAAGGCAAGAATGTTGTTTAGGTCAGAAATTAAGATTACCTAAAATTGTGACTATTTGTGCCTTTTTTATTCCCAGTCTTCAGTTTTGGACTACCTTTTGGTTCCAAACTTGCTCATGGGATTATAAGTCTTTTCTGATTTTCAGTACTGCTGATTCTTCTAGAAAATGTTTGGGGGTTAATCTAAAAACTTGTAGATTTTCCCCCCATAATTTATAAATTAGCCTTATTTTTAATTTTTAATCTTATTTTACCATTTAAGAAAAAAAAATCAAAGAAATCTTAATGGTGAACATTATTTTTCTTTCAACAGTGACATTGTGAGGAAGATCGATCAGTCTGAATTTGAAGGTTTTGAGTACATTAATCCTCTCTTGATGTCTGCAGAAGAATGTGTCTGATCGTCCCTGCTCAACTGTGCATTTTGCTTGTGTTGCCATTTAATGCATGGATAAACTTGTTACCAGTCCGGATGCAATGAACCATTTTATATTTTTCACCTACAGAAAAAACACTCAGTACCTTCTGCTGTTGGCTGTAAAAGTCAATGGTTACATCTCAGTTTAACTACGAAAAAGATGAAACTACTTTCCAGACAATCGTGTCAAAATTTAGTTACACTGGTAATCCAGCAACCTACTGATGAATAATAAAGTTGTCTTTTTTGTGCAAAGGAAATACTCACTAAAAAGAGTTTCTGTTGCATTAAGGGACGTGGTGGGGTTATATCATAAACCTCCTATGATTTTTGTCATATTCATGAGGTCACTTAAGTATTTAATTTTGGAATAAAAGAGTAATTCAAAATACAACTTGTTATATTACCTGTTACTTTCTGAGTTATTCATGTTTAAAAATTCAGCTGCAAATTCTGTCATTGCCTTAGAAGACTAATTTATTGATTTTTAAGGCAACAATTATTAATACAAGATGTTGGTTGCTTAGAATTGAGGAATACAGAGTCTTCTGAGGAAGAGAATGGACACATTTTATTAAGAACCAAATTCCAAATTATTAGCTGGCTGGCTTTGAAAAACTGATTCAAGTGATTTCTTTTATAGTGAGGGGTTAGCTTCTGAGTTTGTCCCTGCAGTGGGAACTGTAACTGGAATGTTAATAAATGTAGTTCAGAGAACCCAGACTTCTGTTAAGTGGAACACTTCTCAGTATATTAAAAAAAAAAAAAAAATTAAAAACACTTAAAAAAAAAAGTGCAATGGTAATATTTATTTTTTATTGGAAAGTAAATCCCACAGTCTCCTTTTGTGATTTGATCTAAATAATAAGGAAGCACCTTGTTACCAAAAACTTGTAAGAACACTCCATTATCCAGTGGACACAGAATGTATACTATTTTTTCCCTGTAATTCAGTATAAAGGAAAATAATTTATCTTCCAAATAGTGTCTTAACCATGCTTGTTTTTTCCCCAAACCATACTTTCATATCCTGTTTTGGAGCCTTCAATGAAATTCAGGAAAAAAAGAATAAACATGAATAAATGTTCAGGATATGCACACACATTCACACTCATCACAGTTCCAACTGCTTAAGTGAGTTTTAGTGAAGTAGCTAATACATGTAATCAGAGTAGAATACATATCAGGGGCAGAGTTCTTCAGATTATTTTTAATATTAGTGCTTAACAATTATTATTTAAAGTGATGCCAATGATAGTGTCCTGTTGTTTATTTTTAAATATTTTTTTATGAAAAGGGACTTAAAAAATAAGCATGATCATTTAAATTACTTATAAATGTCCAATCTTAGTAAAATGTAACTTTTAGGAAAGATATCTAGTCTTAAATTTAAAATGACTTAGTATATGTAGGCATTTAATAAATTGTCTCTTTTTTGACGGGATTGCTACATTTCATTTGAAATGTAATTTTTCCAAAGTTTCTGTCCATGTATACTCTCTTTTCTTTGAATAAGTCTGAAAGCAGTGAAACCTCAAAGGAAATGTTTATATAGTTCACATGTTTATTTAAGAAGTATATATGTTTCTCTTAAGACCTGAAACTTGTTTTAGGAGAAAAAACAGTATTTACTTCAAATCATAAATTTATAAAAATTTTTGACATATCAGAAAATACTTTATGATCTTGCTTTTAAATGGTACTATTTTCCTTAGGACGTTTGTTCTCAAATTTTAGAATGTGGAATAATCACCTAGTAAGTTTGTTGTAAAAAGCACATTGTTGGATCCACCTTAGAATTCTGTTGGGTCTCGGGACCTCAGTTTGAGAAGCAGGTTTGTTTTTTTAGTTACTTTTATTTTGTCCTTAGTTACATATTAGAAAGAGTATTCATGATAAAACATTTTGAGAAGGGTTAGATAGTTACTATCTTATCTACAATTTCAAATAAATTTTCAATAATTGACTTCAAGTTAGATATCTCCTAAAAAAATGTATCAGTTTTCTATCAATGTTACAAATGATGAGACATTTTTCTGTGATGAGGTTTTAACCGTTATTCAGGGTGGCCTTTTTTTTTTTTTTTTAAATTTTTTTTAAACTAAGATTTACTGTGTATATTTTATACTGAATTGCATTACAAATATGTTTTTAACTGTATTTTGTTTTTTTGTAGTCCTTATGTGCCATGACAGTTCTTTTTATATTACATAGAAGTTGTCTCAAATACTCACCAGGGGACTAAGACAGTTGACAGAATGGTTGGAATTTTGGTGTTCTAAGAAACAATTTATTTTACATAAGCATGTATGTGGTCGAATCATTTTCTGTGTATGCAGCCTGAGCCTGAAAAGGATTTCAGGTATTATGCTTGTTTAGTACCTGTACATTTACTTAAAATAATTTTTTTTGTTTTGATTTTTGTCATGTAGAATACTGCCTTGGTCTAATGTAATCTGTATTTGTGTACCTTTTTTTAAATTTTACTTTAAAATCTTTAAATAAAATGTTTAGTACTCATCAGGATTGGAGCATGTTTACTATGTAGTGTATCAGAGCTTTGTGTAAGAACAAAGGTGTATTCAAAATTGGTTCAAGAAGAAAAATGAAAATTTTAGGGTTTGGAATTTTGCTGTATTTAGAGCAGCATTCTGGTAGTTCTCATGCCATATTGTAGACATTTACTCATAAAATATTGTTCAGTGTATTTTTAAACTCACCCGTCTATGCATCTCTTATGTTGGAAAACAAATTAGTAAAAAATCAGCTGAAGAGAGAGCATTTTAACTAGTTTTAAAACTGAATTTAAAACTAAATTTAAACAGAACAGTATGTTCTACAGTGATCTATTCTAGAGTTCCAGAACTTCTCCTTTCTCAGCTGTAGCTAGTGTTCTTCTATAAACAAGCATGAGCCTGGAGTCTCACACTTCCAAACCTCTTCAACATTACTTAACCTTTCTTTTCTTTTACAAGGAGAATGAAATTCAAAGTGCTTTTTTATTGACTTATGAAATAGCTAGAGCTGGTATATTAAAACCACCAAAGACTGATCTCCTGTGTCTTTTCTATTATTTTATCATAATATCCCCTATGCGTGCATGCGTGTTCAGTTGCTCAGTCGTGTCTGACTTTTTGTGACCCCGTGGACTAGCCCACCAGGCTCTTCTGTCCATGGGATTCTCCATGCAAGAATACTGGAGCGGGTTGCCATGCCTTCTTCCAGGGGATCTTTCTGACCAAGGAATTGAACCCTCCTCTCTGGCACTGCAGGCAGATTCCTTACAGTCTGAGCCACCTGGAAAGCCCCAAATATCCCCTATACCAAACCATAAATTTGGTTGTTTTCTTTGTGTTAGTAAAATACCAAAACAGAGTCCAAAGAGGAGTTTGAAGCTTTCGGGAAATTTTGCATTTGAGCAAATAATTGATAGGGCAACCGGTTTCTCTGTGAAAGGTAAAATCAGTCTCCAGTCTTCAACAGGTTGGTTTCTGGACAGCACCCAACGGGGAGTCATTGGTATAATTGGTGGTCTCCCTTCATAGATTTACCTTCCTCTCCTCTAGAGCTTAAGGAATCAGTTAAGACGCATATAGTCTGAGTAGTTTATATCCAAAGTTCATTGTTCCAGAATGTTCTGGAATTTGCTATGTAAAAAAAGTGTTAGTTGCTCAGTCATGTCTGACTCTGGACTGTAACCCACTAGGCTCCTCTGTCCAAGGAATTCTCCAGACATTACTGGAGTGGGTTGCCATTCCCTATCAGATCAGATCAGATCAGTCGCTCAGTCGTATCCAACTCTTTGCGACCCCATGAATTGCAGCACGCCAGGCCTCCCTGTCCATCACCAACTCCCGGAGTTCACTCAGACTCACGTCCATTGAGTCAGTGATGCCATCCAGCCGTCTCATCCTCTGTTGTCCCCTTCTCCTCCTGCCCCCAATCCCTCCCAGCATCAGTCTTTTCCAATGAGTCAACTCTTCGCATGAGGTGGCCAGAGTACTGGAGTTTCAGCTTTAGCATCATTCCTTCCAAAGAAATCCCAGGGCTGATCTCCTTCAGAATGGACTGGTTGGATCTCCTTGAAGTCCAAGGGACTCTCAAGAGTCTTCTCCAACACCACAGTTCAAAAGCATCAATTCTTTGGTGCTCAGCCTTCTTCACAGTCCAACTCTCACATCCATACATGACCACAGGAAAAACCATAGCCTTGGTGCTAAATAAGGCTAATAAACAGAATTTCTGCCCTTGACATTTGAGATAGAGACCAGACATACTGAGAAAGACGGTTGTCATCACAAAAAATGTACAGTGATAAAAGCCAAATAAACGCAGTAAAATATTATGTGGCCATGATAGGTTATCAGCTTTACCAGTAAAACTTGTATGAATTTTTACTTGACATTTATTTTAGGTTTATGGTAGATTCCAAAAAGCTTTATGAATTCAAATATACATAACTTAGATATTTATCTCTAATATGTATATATATGCACACAATATATACATAAATACTATATATATATAGAGAGAGTATTCATATATAAGATGATTTTTGGGTTTTGTGCTCAGAAATATGAGTTGAAAGTTACGTGAAAATGGGAGAGAAAATTGTCAGATGCTTCTGCTTAGATTTTTTAACAGTTCATCTCTGAAATTTATAATTAAGATGAATCCAGCTCAGAATTTGAGATGATTTTTTGCTTGAAATGTGACAGTGCAGTTCACCTTTACATAGCAATCTGTGCCTTACTGGCATTAACATATATTTGTACTCCAATTACTATTTTTACTGAAGAAAATGGAATTACAGGTTTTCTAAGAATAAAGCGGCTGTTTCATATGATCTTTTACGGGCTATAAAAGTTAAACCCCATGCTAGACGTATTCACTAGACTTGAGAGAGATTTAGCTCAAGTTTCCATTGACAGTTTAGCAAGTCCGAAGCAAATTCTAATTTTGTATGGGAAAAAAGAGCCCATTGAAAGGCTCTAGCAAAATCCTTAATTCGATGCTTTGATTTTCCTGGAAAAGTGAAGCGTTGCTGGGTTTCTAGAAGTAGTGCCATGTAACCAGGTTTAAACCTTCCATCATGTAAACTATCTGCAACGTGGGTGGTTTTACTTGATGACTTTTTATGTTATTTATGATATATTTAGGAGGAAAAATCATGGTAAAGACAGTTAAGTACAGAAACCTAATTCTAACTCACATTTTATGATCTTTTTTACAGAAAAAATACTTTCTTGGCTCTTGATTTTTACTTAACAATCAGATATTTAAATTTAAGAAAATGTTTGCACTTGTGAATCATTTGAAAGTTTACTCAATTTGAAACAATATTTTAAAGAAGAAATCTGAATCTGTGTTAAAGAGGATATTTTACTACATTATTCTTACCGTCTTTAGGTTTAAAATTTTATTTCATTTCATATTTCAAATTTTATTTGAAGGCTATGTAATGTGTCTAGCACTATGCTGATTCTACAGGATTTGGAGAAGTTTTTTTAATTTTTATTTTTGATTAGAGAGTAATTACAATATTGTAATGGAAAAGTTTTATTGTAAGTAATAAATGAATTCATTCATTCCAGAAAAATTGGCTTAGGTTTAAAACGAAAAAAATGTTGATGTGTATGCCACCCTTTTAGGTAGGGGATATTTCCTATGATTAAAATAAAAATTAACATTCTCTCCCAAGTAGTGAGGTCTGACGTGGAAAGGGGAAGTAGCAGCGTTCTGTCGCAGACGGGTGATTCCATCTGCTTCACCACCACCAGAGGCCAGTCTCTTGCTGTAATGAAGGTCAAAGTTACCAGCACTTTCACCCTCTGAAGGAGGCAGTGTGTTTACTACAAGCCAATTACCAAGAGGTTCCAGGTGCTCATCATGTGTGTGTGGATTTTACAGAACTATTCAAATTCAACATTTGAATTGCTCTTTTGAAGGAAATCTCACATAGTTATCTGGGAGTCTGGCAAGCTGTCATAGAACTGCTTTGCCTTCTTTAGAAACTCTTTAGGGTGTTAGATCTTCCATATTTAGTCAACACAAATTAGGACCCACTATGTGCTGGGGACTGGGGATATAACCAGCAAGAGGCCAGTCATGTCATATTTCATGCTGTCTAGGCAATTTTCCACCTGTGCATGATACCTTTAGCTGAAAATAAAACCAGGGCTGATTTTTAGTCATTTAAATACGGATTCAATTAAAACAAAGTGAAAGAAATTCGCTAGTCTTTAGTTGTGGAAATTTCTATATCAACAATTGCGTGTCATCCCAGATTTAACCCATGAATGTTTGAATTCATTGAAGACATGATTTCAAGAAACTTTTTTTTAACTATGTTGCTATTTCACAAATACTAAACACTTTTGTACTGCAAGTAAATAGTTGAAAGAATCCGTTTGCCAAGGAAAGACATTTTCCTGCTGATTCCATTGAAAATTAATCTTGGAGAATGCTTCAGTTCCAGGCAGTTATTTACTTCACTGCTGAAAATAACTCTACAGTGTTGCCATGAGTTGCGCTAAACAACCTCACACCTTCTCCTTCACAGGTTTTTCATCAACAACTTTTTTTAGATTTGTTGTGATGTTGACACCACTTGATAATCTTCACATTGTAACTTGATAGTAAGAGCAACTAGGAAGTATGAAATCTGTCCACTTACAAAGTATTCTTAAAAGTACAAGAATTCCTTTTTGTGAGTCTGCTTTTTTTCTCTTTTTTGTTATATTCAGTAGTTTATTGTACTTCTTAGATTCTAAATATAAGTGGTATCATGCAGTGTATCTAGAACAAGCTAGTGACTACCAGTGGGAGAGGGAAAGGGGAAGGGGTAATAATAGGGTAGGAGACTCAGAGGTACAAACTATTAGGTACAAAATAAGCTACAAGGATATAGTGTGCAACATAGGAATATAGCCAATATTTTATATTAACTATAAGTGGACTCTAACCTTTAAAATTGTAAATCACTAGACTTTACCTCTACAGCTTATATTGTACCACAACTATACTTTGATAAAGGTTTAAAGGCATATATTTTACCCCAAAAATGGGGAATAGATAAATATATTTTTACAAATTTCTGTAGTGATAGAAATAAAGAAAAGAGAAAAAAAAAGAATTCCTTTATGTGTTTCAAAATATAAAAGGAAAGCTTGTACTTATGATGAGGACTGGTGATTTTTACTTCTGTTTAATTTTCAGTGATGCCAAAGGAAGTTAAGTTTTCCAAAGAAAGTTGCTCCTTGCTGTTGAGTCCACCCAAATAGAAATACTATTTATGGATTTTAATAGCTGACATGGGCCAGGCATGCGCTAAACATTTCACGCACGTCTCATTTAATCCTAACAATCCGGCGATTGTTTCTTATTCCAGAACTACTGAACTGAAGCCTGTGTAGGTGGGAACTGAGGCCAGCACCTCAGGTGGTCTCAAGTTCAATTCAGAGACCCGCTAGCCTGTATTATGTCCTATTTTCACCAACTGATGGGGGGGAAAATGAAGTTTTAGGGAGCTTAAGTAACTTGCTCAAGGTCCATATGATTCCAGTGCCTATGGCCTCTCAAGACAGTTATGTAACATTTGCTCCAAATTCTGTCTCCTGAGAAATTACAGCTAATCAATTCACTATTCTTCTAACTCTGTCTAGCCAACTCCTTGAGGGTCGGCTCTGTAAGTCTGGTCTTGGCCTCTTCTCTGCAACCATCCATGTTGGCTCAAACCTGCCAGCCTTTTCCTGAGATAGTGTGCTCCATCTTTCCATGCTCTGTGACTCCCACTTCATAAATATATGAAATATACTTTTTAAAATTGGGGTATAGTTGCTTTTGGAGAAGGAAGTGGCAACCCACTCCAGTATTCTTGCCTGAAGAAGTCCATGGACAGAGGATCCAGGTGGGCTGCAGTCTATGGGGTCACAAAGAGTCGGACACAACTGAGTGACTAACACAACAATGTGGTTGCTTTACAAGGTTGTGTTAGTTTCTGCTACATAACAAAGTGAATCAACTGAATGTATACATATATCCTTTCCCTCTTGGATCTCCCTCCCTCCCTACCCACTGCCCCATCCCATCCATCTAGGTCACCACAGAACACTGAACTGAGTTCCCTGCACTATACTGTAGCTTCCCACTAGCTACCTGTTTTACCCTTTCTTGAGCAGCCCAGGATGCTTTTCTTTCAAGCACTAAGAACTGTGTGATAGCCCATCAGAAACTGTTGCTTCTGTCCAAGATTTGGTGTGAACCTGACTGTCAGGAAGCATTTAACAGGAGGCTTCCTGTGTGCTGTTCTGGATCTGTCAGGAATTCTCTGTTCCTTATTAATTCCTGAATATTCAGGAATTAAGAGGAGAGGCAAGCTTCTCCTGGGGGCTGGGAAATCCAGGCATTTCCTTCATTAGTTTTTCTATACAATGATAAGTACCCTCTTCCTTCTTGTGAACCATACGTAAAAGTGATTGTTTACAACTCTCTCTCTCTTTAATATGGATCGCCTATGTTTTGTAAGTCTGGAATTTTAATCTTTATCTTTGCTGAGAATAACTACCTTGTAAGACAGTATATATGCCCCCACCATGTTGATTAAAACACCTTTGCTCCATCAGAGCTCTGGTCCCCATGTCTTTCTCTTTCTTTCTCTCTCTCTCCCCCTCTCTCTCTTTTTCAGGCTGATCCCCTAGAGAGCAGAGGCTCTCTGAGTTCACTTTCCTGCCCAGGCTTCTAAGACCCTCTGGAGAAGGCACTCTGCGCCTTCACCCCATTGAGAGGGTGCCTGAGGCCTTCGTGAACAGAGCAAGCCCCTGCAGGGGCTTTATTGGCTTTCTGCGTAAACCAAGAAATAATCAGCCTCTTTCTCTCTCCTTTACTTTCTTATCAGTCGACTCCGGACCACCAGGTTCCCATCCATTAAAGGACCTCAACACCTAACCAATGAAATAATCCTGTGGCTGGCCTCACCCAACCACGATTTCCTCTGATCTAGAAGTTCAGGATTAGAGAAGGAAATGGCAAACCACTCCAGTATTCTTGCCTGGGGAATCCCATGAAAAGAGGGGCCTGGCAGGCTACAGTCCATGGGGTTGCAAAGAGTTGGACACAAGTGAGCAATTGAACAACAATCAAAATGTGGGTAGGAGACCTAAACAGACATTTCTCCAAAGAAGACATGCAAATGGCTAATAAGCACATGAAAAGATGCTCAACATCGCTCATAATTAGAGAAATGCAAATCAAAACTACAATGAGATAGCACCTCACACCAGTCAGAATGGTCCTCAGCAAAAAGTCTACAAACAATAAATCCTGGAGAGGGTGTGGAGAAAAGGGAACCCTCTTGCATTGCTAGTGGGAATGTAAATTGATACAGCCACTATGGAAGATGGTATAGAGATTCCTTAAAAAACTAGGAAAAAAACCACCATACGACCCAGCGTTCCCACTCCTAGGCATATACCCTGAGGAAACCAAAATTGAAAAAGACACATGTATCCCAATGCTCATTGCAGCACTATTTGCAATAGACAGAGCATGGAAGCAACCTAGATGTCCATTGACAGATGAATGGATAAAGAAGCTGTGGTACACATATACAATGGAATTAACTACTCAGCCATAAAAAGGAATACATTTGAGTCAGTTCTAATAAGGTGGATGAACCTAGAACCTATTATATAGAGTGAGGTAATTAAAAAAAAAAAAAACTAATATTGTATATTAATGCATATATATGGAATCTAGAAAGATGGTACTGATGAACGTATTTGCAGAGAAGCAATGGAGAGGCAGACATAGAGAAAAGACTTGTGGACACAGGTTGGGGAAGAAGAGTGTGGGACAAATGGAGAGAGCAGTATGGAAGCATATACACTGTCATATGTAACTTAGCCAGTGGGAATTTGCTGTATGCCTTAGGGAACTCAAACTGGGACTCTGTGACAACTTAGGGGGCTGGCATGGGGTGGGAGGTGGGAGGAAGGTTCAAGAGGGAGGGGACATATGTGTACCTTTGGCTGATTCATGTTGACATATGACAGAAACCAGCATAATATTGTGAAGCAATTATCCTTCAATTAGAAATAAATACATTAAAAAAAAAAAGAAGACGACGACATTCAGGTTGCTCTGGGAAGCCAGGGTGCCCCCCAAAACACACACACCTCCAATCCACTAGGCGACTGTGGAGGTTTGTTCCTTTAGACATCTGGGAGTTAGTTATACCTGTATGCTTATTATTTGTGGCGACACTCCAATATGTGACTCCAGCAAGGTAGCCTGCCCTCTCCCCTCATCTCCATTCTCTGTTCTTGCCCTTCCCAAATTCAATCTTCTTTCTTCCTTTCCTTTCTAACAGTTCTCTGAGCCCACTGGGACCCTCCTTTCTGGATAAACCAACATTGAGCTCCTCAGCCCATTCGTTGCACTCTCCTTCCCTTTGCCCATTCCTGCATCTCTCTCAAGTGGAGGCTGCTCATTCTGATGGCTCCCAGATTGAGCATTCTCCTGCTCCCTGAACACTATTGCGCACTATTATTCCTCCGCCTTCGTGTAAAAACCCCTCTCCTTCGGGGCCTGTGCTATGTGGCTCTGCCCTTATGTCACACAGCACCCTCCTGCTCATTCCATTTCCTCTGAGGAAGATGTGGTTCCTGGCTCAACCAGCCGAGATGCATTGAGCTGCAACCAGCATCTCAATGGACCGGGAATCAAACACCCAATCAAACACCAAAATCCCATCCTTTCTTTCAGCCTTTCTTTCTTTGCAAAGAAAACAAAATGCAGCGATAGGGACAGTCGTGTGAGCATGCTAAGTAAGTCGCCTCAGTCACATCCGATTCTTTGCAACTCAGTCTTTTCCTTTTTAAAACATATTTATTTATTTGGCTGCACCAGGTCTCAGTTGCGGCACACAGGATTTTCTATCTGCATTGCGGCATGCAGGATTTTTGCTTGTGGCATGTGAACTCTGAGCTGCAGCATGTGGGATCTAGCTCCCTGACCAGGGATTGAACCTGGGTCCCCTACATTGGGAGTGCAGAATCTTAGGCACTGGACCACCAGGGAAGTCCCTCTAATCAATCTTTTTCCTACCACACTTGTTTCTACCTAAGGATCTTAACACGTGCTGTCCCAATGCCTCCTCTCCTCTTCCCTTTGCTCAGGTGGGCACCTTATATCCTTCAGGCATGTGTGTCTTTCCCCCAGGGAGGACAACCTAGGGCCCCCTTATCTAGCCCTCTCCACTGTCCTCTGGGCTTTCCAGGTGGTGTTAGTGTTAAAGAACCTGTCTGTCAATGCAGGAGACGTAAGAGACATGAATTTGATCCTTGGGTCGAGAAGATTCCCTGGAAAAGGACATTGCAACCCACTCCAGTATTCTTGCCTGGAAAATCCCATGAACAGAGGAGCCTGGCGGGCCATATGGTCGCAAAGAGTCCAACATGACTGAAGCGACTTAGCATGCTCACACGCACTGTCCTCTGTCACTACATTTTGATTTTTTCCCAGCATCTCTCTCACAACGTATAATGGTGTATTGCCAATTTATTTTACCATCATCTGTCAACTCCACCCATCTGTATGTTCCATGAGGACACGGGCCATGTCCATTTCATTTACTATTGCAGTCCCAGCACCTAGAACAATGCTTGGCACAAAGACCTTCCAGAAACATTTATTAAATGAATAAATAAATGAGTGAGTGAGCAAACGTTAGCCCTGTACTTTGGAAAAAGCCCTGCACTCCCACTGGCTTGTGGTTTCACTGTGAGTAGAGGTTGGCAGGGAAACTTTCACTGCTCCAGCAGAGCTGGGACTAGGGAACCAGAATTTTTTATAGACCACGCAGATCCTTTTTATGCTTTAATAAAGTTTGGAAAACAGAACCAGGGAAGGGCCTTCACCCACGCACTAAATGCTGACCTAGGCTAGAGAACTTGGTGCTGTAGTCGGGAAGGTGAATCATTCTGGGGTTTTGTGGATTCCCCAGCACTGATGTAAACAGAAGCATTTAGAGAAAGCCCTAAGTTACTCAGGCAATAAATGGAAATCAAGGGGAAAGGGATCCCTGAAACTTTGTAGAGACTGAAAAGTGTAGACTAATTTTAGCTTGTTATTAGTTTTCTGTTTTGCATGAAGAATTTTGGAGAGAATTTCGGTGTATATATTTCCCCTGTCTCCTTAATCAGGTGAATAAGTCACTGTAACCACTGAAAATCCTCTGTGGCAGCACATTTCATGCCCTGAAGAGAGATTTGGTTCTCAGAAGTACTCAAAAGCCACTTCAGCGTAGGTGGCAAAACTGGAAAATATTGTTCTGGAAATCTGAACCTTAATCCTTCCTCACTTCACCCCCTTGCCAAAGAGTCTCTGATGGGATGATGCCTTGAGATGATTTCTAGAGGTAAACAGGACATATTGCCGCTGTGCTTTGGCCACAGAGGAACTTCAGTTCTTCTCAGGGGCAAAGAAATGATGACCCAGAGAAATTTTTTCCAACATGATTCCCCGAAGCCATGCCCTTTGTCTCTACATTGAGCCCCCTCAAGGTATCTTGGGTGCTTGCTCTGGGCCAGGGGAGCAGAGGATCTAGTTCAGAAGCTCTTCCATCAAAATCAGTGTTCACAGACCCAGAAGAGTATTTAATTAGATCTGTACTCCAGGCTCCTTGTGATGGGATTTCGTTGGGGCTGGAGGGGGGATGAGGTTGAAAACAGAGATTTTGCACCTCTCAGTTAGAATCCTATCCCTAGAAGCTCACAAAACTTCAGGGTCTCACCCACAGGCCGTGGGAGTCCTCATGTGGGAGCCCTCTAAAGAGAGTGATGAATGTCCCACCCAGAATTCCCCTTCCTCTCCCACCCTCTCCCACCCACCTCCTTTACCACAAGAGTAACTGCTCTTCTTACTCCACGGCCATCTCTGCTGCTAAAATGAGTTGGGGAAACACAGGGGTTGGAGGAGGGGAGGAAAGAACTGCAATTGCCTTACTTTTGTTTTCGGTTTGTTTGTTTTTAATTTGGTCACTTTAAATTTCTTTCAAAAAACTCAGACATCTTGCATTGTGAAGATGAATACCCTATGGTTACATCTCCAGGTCTACATTTAAGATTCATACTCTCCTTGCTAGCATGGTTCTTGGGCCCTTGGGATTTAAAAGAGCGTTTGTCTCCTTTTAAAACCTGGAGTAACCTTACAAAGTCCCTTTCTATTAATGTTGACTTGACACAAAGCATGTCTGATTTCCCCTTTTCAGTTTTCTATTCCCTTTACCCTCTGCTTTCAGGCAAAGAGATGTGATAAATGACAGTGGACTGTACTCAGCTACTGCTTTTGGTATTATAGGTTCAACAAGGGTAGGGGTGAGGATCTTCATGCCATTTTCTAACACCATCTATATGGGGAAAGATCTTCTATGTTCCAAACAAAGAACAGACAAGCAAACTAGTGGACCTAGTGTTACCATGGAAACAGTCCCTCAGTGTATGCATGGGCGGCCATGCCCATAACACACATAACGGCGGCGCCCTGGAGCAGTCTCTCACAGCAATTCTTTTGGGACCTTGGGCAACCCCTGGCCTCACTGAGTATTACTCAGAGTAAGCTACGGGGCTTCCCAGGTGGCTCAGTGGTAAAGAAGCTGCCTGCCAATGCAGGAAATGCAAGAGACTTGGGTTAGATCACTGGGTTGGGAAGATCCCCTGGAGAAGGAAATGGCAACCCACTCCAGTATTCTTGCCTGGGAAATCCCATGGACAGAGGAGCCTGGTGGACGACAGTCCATGGGCTCACATAGAGTCCAACACAACTGAGTGAAAGATTATGCGCACATGCAAGCTACACTGCTCTAACAAAAAGACCCATATGGTGATGGAAGTTCATTTCTTTCTCTCCTAATAGCCCAGGACAGATGCTCTGGCTCTGGAGCTGGGAGGATGAAGTTGTTTCCCGTTGACATTCAGGGCACCAGGTCTTACGTGACTTAGGAAAGGAAAAAGCTAAGAGGCATATTCATGGGAAGTGCTAAGGCCCTGGCTTGGAAGTGACTTGTCTCATGTAGGCTTACATGGCTTTGGCTAGAGCTCAGTCCTCTGGCTTTTCCTAAAGCAGGAGAGGCTGAGGAATGTCAGGGAGCTGTGAGTCCAGGAAGACGAGGTGGGTGGATATAGATGGCCTGCTAGCTGCCTCCACCATGCTGAGGCAGAGTTTCTTTCAGGTTGAATTGCATCAGATGAGAGACCCTGAATTGACCCTTGGAGGGGCATCAGCATAGGTTTGAGACTAAGAAGGAAGGGGTGGGAAGTCCTGAAATGATGTTCACAGGGTCAACAGCACAGCCCCTCTTGTTTCTGGCAGCTGCAACTGCTGTGTCCTGCTTCCACTTCCCTCTCCAGTCCCTGGCTCAGCTAAACTTCCAGCTCCTAAACTGCTCTCCTCCTGGGCCTGCTCTCAGGAGGCGTCATCAGGCTCACAGTCTTTCCTAGCTCCTGGGACCCAATAATTGAGTTTCCTGGTCTCTTATTCAGCTGTCCACTGGAATCCCTGGCTTTCAGGCTTGCACATCCTGTAAGTCCCTTTCTGTTCCTCCTAATGTGGACAACAGCACCGGGGCTCTGAACCTTGTCCTGATGCCCCACCCCAGGCCACTGTCTATGGCCTCCACCTTGGCTTTGGTATGGTGGTCTCCTCTTTCCTTTCCCTCCCCTCCTCTAGGCCCCCCATCCTGGCTGACTGCTGGTTTGGCCTTCCTGAAGCTGTCCCTTTCACACTGGAAGACACTCAGCTCTTTGCACCGCCCCCAACCCCAAACTTCAGACAGCATCTGTATTAGGGGCTTTCTCCTGCCTGCGAGATGCTCCCTCACCGGAAATCATCTGTGATCCAGGCAATTCAGAAGATGTAGAGCCATAAAATACAGTCAGTAAGAATCCTTCACTTGTCACTTTGCAGATGTCAACAGCTTTGCAGTGGTGGCGTTTTAAATGCAGGCAATCTGCCATCTTCTTCCCATCTAAGTTAAAAACCCATGGTTTATATTTAATTAATTTCTCTTTATGTCCTAAGTATCATGACACATATATACTTCTTTGTTTACTCCACAGCGCCTAGCCCACACTAAGCGCTCACTAAATACTACTAGCATCAGCGTCTCCCTCATCCACTTACTATTTAAAGGGAAATTATTTTTATAGTGAAGATTTAGAGGACTTTAAATGCCACTGCTTAGCTCTCAAAGTAAGTGTTACAAATGAAGCAATCATAGAAGAGGCTGAACATGTACCTATACTGAGGAAAATTATATTAAAAAACCAAAAGGCCATTTACGGACTACATACAAGAAAGAAGTAAAGCTAGATATGTACTGTATCGTTCTGAAGTTTGCTTTGTCATTGTACTTATAGTGTGGTCTGGCTGTGTTTTTAACAGTCTTATAACTACATTTTGAAATGAGGATCTGTCTTGATAAAAATACAGAAGCTATAAAGAGAAATATGTTTGCAGCCTGTAAGTTCGCTTGACCAAATAATTCATTAGAATTTCATTTATATCTTTTTGCACAGTGGACCTTGAGAAGGAGTTGAAGTTATGGAATGATAGTTCAGGTTTGAAAAGGGAAGTCTGTTAGGTCAGAGACAAATTCTTCTTTCTAGAATCCAACTCATCTGAAATGAGGCCGAAAACTGATAGATGGTTTAAAAGGAAATGTTTGACTGAAGACTGCCTGCTGTACCCATAGCTACCTGCCCACCATGGCTCCCTGGTGACAGCTGTACTAATTATAGAAAAACAAGTTGAGTGGAAGAAGATGAATTATGTAAATTTACATTGACTGAGGATCCTGTTGGAGCCTTTAGGAATTTTGATTAATAAAAATAAACCTGGGATTTTCTTATATTAAAAAGCTATTAATAGATGAAATATAATTTGCTGTAGTCTTAGAATAAAATCTAAATCAGCCAAAACAACATTTATTAGCTTTTTAAAAAATTTCTTACTGATTATGCATTATATTACATATGATTACATGTCATCATATGTGTATCATTTATTACTGTGAATCACTTGCTGGTAACAGCCATTTTGTGGATTGGAAAGGAAGCATAAAGTGTGCTTTAGGCTATATGTTTATGTTTTTATTTATGAAAAATAGTGAAAGATGCCCCCAAAGTCATGTTTTTCATAAACCCATGCTGTTAAAAGAGAAGCCTGCAAATTTTTCTCTGCTCCATTTCAACAATTTTCTTATTTTAAAATATTTGTTATTTTAAAGTATTTTAAAATATAAACCTAGCTTAAAAGCTGAGGATTAGAAAATATTTTATTTAAAATATTTATTTAAATATTTTAAAATATTTCTTATTTTAAAATATTTTAAAATATAAACCTAGTTTAAAAGCTGAGGATTAGAAGACAATCAAGAATGGTATCAACCTGCTAAAAGAAAACATTTTTGTTTGTGTTCATAGATGAGCCATTGAAACAATACCTTAATACATTTGCTTAACTCGGTTCTTTACACATTTAGAAATTTGATAAACTCAGACTTAGTGAATATGTTAACAAAAGTAAATGAAACTGGTATTTAAACATTTTTTTAGTGAAATATCACTCAACACAATTTAACACGCTGTAATTTGAAATGAATCTTTTTTCCAACTCAGAGACATTGGAAATGCTGTTAATTGTTTCAGTCGCCCACTCACTGAACCAAAAAAAAAAAATGACTTATTACTTGCTACATATCAGGAAGGTGAAAGGTCTGCCACTGAAGTCGCCCAATTCACAGGGAAGCTCTGTTCTCACTCTCCATCATCACAGCACTTTGACTAAGTGGGGAAAAGCACAGTGTGAACGCAAAACACTCGACGTTTCCTGCCGCTCTTCGTTGCCAAGTATGTATATTTTAATAGAGTAGTTCAGGGGAGAATACCCAAGCCTTTTCCAAAGGCAGATAGACCTCTCACGATTTGTGTTACACTGAAAACCTCTGTACAGACAAAGAACAGCTCAAGGATACCTGAGAGTTCATATTTAGCACTGACACAGCACTTTGATCTGTAACGTGCTTTACAAACATTAGCTAATTAAGAGGAACAACACCCCTGCAAGGTATTTAACAGGATGCGAAAATGAAAAGCTACAAGAAAGCCAGAATGAATAAATCATGCATTGTTAAATCAACATGACCTGAAAACCAGCAAGACCCCTTTCCCCATTTCTTGCCCTGACAGTATTTTGGGAAAGGCAAAGTCAGATTTTATGCCAGGTGTTGGGGACAGTGGGATGATGTCTGGATGGGAGGATGGTGATAAAGTTCCATGTATCACGTTTGCAGAGGGGAATGTTCTACTAGCTCAGAGAGGGGGTTTCAAGAATATAACCTTTTTAGAAGTACCCGGGAGAATAGGAAATCAATACAGTATTCAATTAATCTACTGCAGATTGACTTCACATAAAGGAGCCCCAACCAGGAAAGTACCCTGCTAGGAAATCCGACAGTGCACAGTTGGAGAGTCTAAGAGGGCAGGAACATGGCCTGCATATAATCTGCATTTTTCATTCTTTCAGGAGATGGGAGCAGGCATTGTGACGGCTCTGGGGTCTGACTGCAGGCTTCCCTCACCCATCCTGTGACATGAAAGCAGTCTCAATAGGTAACAGTGTTACATAGTGGTTAAGTGGAATCAGTTCCAGTATCTTTTGGAAGACAGAATGGACTGTCATTCAGAGGAATCTGAAGTTAAGGGCTTTGGATGAAGAAGACTGCGATTCTAAATAACCAGAGCCTCTGTTTCTCCTCTTTTTCCCCTTTGCCACACCACCCAACATGAGGGATCATAGTTCCCCGACCAGGGACCAAACCCACGTATCCTGCCGTGGAAGCACGGAGTCTTAACTATTGGGAATTCCTCTTCATCTATTTATGGTTTAACAATCTCTCTTTCTCTCAAAGAGGTGCTGGAAAATGAAAGGAAATGGATGTGAGAATTTAAAAGCAGAGTAGATGCTCAATGAACTGTAGTTCTGTTTACTGCCTTGGGTGAGCTTGGCTATGAGGCAGGTACATAGATAGGGGCTTTCAAGAATATAATTTTTTTTGTAAGTACCCAAGAGAATAGGAGATCAATACAGTATTTAAGTAATCTACTGCAGATTGACTTCACATAAAGGAGCCCCAACCTGTCTTAGACTTAGGAGGTATGTCATTGGGTGGAAGCAGTTTTAGAGTCAGGACACACCCCTCTAGTATCCCCAAGAGGCCATGTCTAGCAGGAGCCCCAAGAGTTGCTGAGCACTTTCAATGTGGCTCATCCAAGAGATGAGCTGTCACTGTAGTCCATGCCAGATTCCAAAACTTAGTAAAAGAAAAGGAATGTAAAATATTTTGTTCATAATTTTTTTAATATTTATTACATGTTGAAATGGGAATATTTTGGACCTATTGGGTTAAAGAAAATATATGAAAATTAATTCGACCTCTTTTCAGTTTTAAAAATTGTGGCTGGGGAAAACAAAGTTGCATATGGAGCTCACATTTGTGGTTCACATTATGTTTCTATCAGGCAATGTTGCCTTGGAACATAACTCTCGAATAGCTTAGTTCATACACTTCATCAGTGAAAAAGGATTTGAGAATGCATCCCTAAATATAAAATTTTTAATTTATAAGTATACTTTATAAATGGAATTTCCAGATAGTTCAGTGGTAAAGAATCCACCTGCCAATGAGGGAGACTCAGGTGACATGGATTCAATCCCTGGGTCAGGAAGATGCCCTGGAGAAAGAAATGGCAACCCACTCCAGTATTCTTGCCTGGGAAATTCCACAGACAGAGGAGTCTGGCGGGCTACAGTTCATGGGGTTGCAAAAAGTCAGACACAACTGAGCACACACACACATATTTTATAAACACTGGAGACATACAACAGCAGAAACAAACAAATGGATAGAAGTCTGGGTATCTTCTTCTCACCCTGGATCATCATACATATCCCATAAAGTGCACTGGCCCTTTGGAAATTGCTGCCTTAGATGAGGCAAAGGACTCCCAGGATCCTTTGGGGAGTAGGGGCAGTGGGTGATTATAATTGGAAGGAAACAAAATTACAATAAAAATTGTAACAAGACACAGATTGCACAAATACAACTAAAGTAAAATATTAACAATGTAATAACATGGGTAAGGGAGAAAAAAACAACAAAACCTGAACAGTAGGCTTCCCTCTGCAGAATTGTTGGTTGGGGTGTGGCCAAGTGAGGAGGGCCAAGTGAGAGGTCATGAGATCTAGCCAAGAAGCTCTGAGCTTCCCTGGTGGCTCAGATGGTAAAGAACCTACGTGCAGTGCAGGAGACCTGGGTTTGATCCCTGGATGGGGAAGATCCCCTGGAAAATGGAATGGCAAACCACTCCAGTATTCTTGCCTGGAGAGTCCCATGGACAGAGGAGCCTGTTGGGCTACAGTCCATGAGGTCACGAAGAGTCATGTAGAACTTTACAAGATTATGGAGGAGGGACTAAGGCATATCCTGGGTTTCGTCTGGTAACTTCTCTCACTACTTCCCTACAGCAAAGAGGAGCAGGTCCTGGGTTTCCTCTTTGTTAAGAAGAGAGGAAAGGAAAGTTCTGGGGAGGAAGAGAGTGTAGAAAGAGCCAATGCCTATGATTTCAGGTCCTCTGAACAGAGGCATTGATCCCACTCCACATAGGGCCCCATGAGGTGGCGAGACCTTTTTGATGAGAAGCGTTGGGAGATGGTAAGATCTGTGAGCAGCAAAGAAAAACTCCTGTGCCCAAGCAGGTCCCAAGAACCAACAAGTTTATGGGCTTGGGTGAGGCATGGGGCTCTATGTGCGCTAGAGACCAGACAACCTGCCCCATATGTTCTACAGTACACTAGACCATCTGGGACTCCTGGAGGACCTTAGTGGTGGGAAGAATCCCAAATCATGACTGAGATTTATTTCCTGGCAGCAGAATTATCTGAACTAAAGATACCTAGAAATGTAACACATTTTAAATGAAAAATACAGTAATTAGTAAATATACAAATTTAAATAGTTTAAACAGAGTGTGTGTGTATATATATATATATGCCTGATTCTATAATGAAAAGGACATCTTTTTGGGGTGTTAGTTCTAAAAGGTCTTGTACGTCTTCATAGAACCGTTCAACTTCAGCTTCTTCAGCATTACTGGTTGGGGCATAGACTTGGATTACTGTGATATTGAATGGTTTGCCTTGGAAACGAACAGAGATCATTCTGTCGTTTTTGAGATTGCATCCAAGTACTGCATTTCAGACTCTTTTGTTGACCATGATGGCTACTCCATTTCTTCTAAGGGATTCCTGCCCGCAGTAGTAGATATAATGGTCATCTGAGTTAAATTCATCCATTCCAGTCCATTTTAGTTTGCTGATTCCTAGAATGTCGACGTTCACTCTTGCCATCTTCTGTTTGACCACTTCCAATTTGCCTTGATTCATGGACCTGACATTCCAGGTTCCTATGCAATATTGCTCTTTACAGCATCGGACCTTGCTTCTATCACCAGTCACATCCACAGCTGGGTATTCTTTTTTGCTTTGGTTCCATCCCTTCATTCTTTCTGGAGTTATTTCTCCACTGATCTCCAGTAGCATACTGGGCACCTACTGACTTGGAGAGTTCTTCTTTCAGTATCCTATCACTTTGCCTTTTCATACTGTTCATGGGGTTCTCAAGGCAAGAATACTGAAGTTGTTTGCCATTCCCTTCTCCAGTGGACCACATTCTGTCAGACCTCTCCACCATGACTCGCCCATCTTGGGTGGCCCCACAGGGCATGGCTTAGTTTGAGGTAGACAAGGCTGTGGTCCTAGTGTGATTAGATTGACTAGTTTTCTATGATTATGGTTTCTGCCCTCTGATGCCCTCTTGCAACACCTACCGTCTTACTTGGGTTTCTCTTACCTTGGGCGTGGGGTATCTCTTCACGGCTGCTCCAGCAAAGTGCATCTGCTGCTCCTTGCCTTGGACGAGGGGTATCTCCTCACCACCGCCCCTCCTGACCTTGAATGTGGAGTAGCTCCTCTAGGTCCTCCTGCCCCCACGCAGCCACTCACCTAGAGCCAGACATCCTGGAATGTGAAGTCAAGTGGGCCTTAGAAAGCATCACTACGAACAAAGCTAGTGGAGGTGATGGAATTCCAGTTGAGCTATTTCAAATCCTGAAAGATGATGCTGTGAAAGTGCTGCACTCAATATGCCAGCAAATTTGGAAAACTCAGCAGTGGCCACAGAACTGGAAAAGGTCAGTTTTCATTCCCATCCCAAAGAAAGGCAATGCCAAAGAATGCCCAAACTACCACACAATTGCACTCATCTTACACGCTAGTAAAGTAATGTTCAAAATTCTCCAAGCCAGGCTTCAGCAATACTTCCAGATGTTCAAGATGGTTTGGGCTCCAAAATCACTGCAGATGGTGACTGCAGGCATGAAATTAAAAGATGCTTACTCCTTGGAAGAAAAGTTATGACCAACCTAGATAGCATATTGAAAAGCAGAGACATTACTTTGCCAACAAAGGTTCGTCTAGTCAAGGTTATGGTTTTTCCAGTGGTCATGTATGGATGTGTGAGTTGGACTGTGAAGAAAGCTGAGTGCTGAAGAATTGATGCTTTTGAACTGTGGTGTTGGAGAAGACTCTTGAGAGTCCCTTGGACTTCAAGGAGATCTAACCAGTCCATTCTGAAGGAGATCAGCCCTGGGATTTCTTTGGAAGGAATGATGCTAAAGCTGAAACTCCAGTCCTTTGGCCACCTCATGCGAAGAGTTGACTCATTGCAAAAGACTCTGATGCTGGGAGGGATTGGGGGCAGGAGGAAGAGGGGACGACGGAGGATGAGATGGCTGGATGGCATCACTGACTCGATGGACGTGAGTTTGAGTGAACTCCAGGAGATGGTGATGGACAGGGAGGCCTGGCGTGCTGCGATTCACGGGGTCGCAAAGAGTCAGACATGACTGAGCGACTGAACTGAACTGATGCCTGATTCATTTTGCTGTTTGCCTTAATACAACATTGCAAATCAACTATCCTCCATAAAAATTTTTTAAATGTTTTAAAACAAAATGTGGAATAGAAATGAAATTAAAATTCCCTGTCCCACCTCCACAGTCCAGATTCCCACTTCCTAGGAACGACCACTTTCAGCTTTTTTAGTTGTTTCTTCTCAGGCTTACCTCCATAATTCTAAATAAGGTGTTCTTACTATTCCTAAAGTTTTTGAGTTTTATACTGTCTAAGAACTTCTCATATAGAAGATGACAGTTCATACACACATGCACACTCATACACTTTGTCTCCCCTTTCTCCTCTAAATATATTAATAGTTATATTGCAATTTCATCATTTTGGTTATTAATAGAGCATTTACATCGTTATTACTATGCCAATTTTATTCACAGCCGAGCCAAGTAATGTATTGTAATTTCCTTTCTTGAAATACTTTTTTTCTAGAATTCATAAGTGCCTCAAAAAAACTTTGCTTACTTTTTGTATTTATCTATGAACCACTCATTCATTATCAGATTTTCTCACTACACAATAAGGCTCTCTCCGTGCATTCAAACATTAGGAAGTGTGTCATTTTTCTATCATTTCTCACGCTGATGTGTTACACTGGATTGGAACACACTTGTCATTCTGGGGCTTCCTTCCCCCATCAGTCTCACATTTCCCTTTGCCCTCATTTCTTGAATTCTTTTTCTTTTTTTTTTTTCTTTGTTCTTGTGGTTTTATGCTTACTTTATTCGTTTACTTCACTTATTTTTTAGAGGTATCTTTTAAAAATATTTATTTATTTTGGCTGCAATTGGTCTTAGTTGCAACATGCAAGATCTAGTTCCCCCACCAGGGAGAGAACCTGGGACCCCTGCATTGGGAATGCAGAGTCTCAGCCACTGGACCACCAGGGAAGTCCTCCATTGACTTCACTTTTAATGAAGGTTCAGGAAGATGCAGATACTAGTGAAAAATGATACGTTCCAATCTCAGTCTTGTAGAGTAAAGGTCATAGCAGCCTCTCAGAAACAGCATCTGCAAAACAAGACCCTGCATGGGTGCAACACCAATGACACACGTAAAAGAAGCATCCCCTCCAGCTGTTGCTGACTCCAACCATCTGCATGATGGCTGACTCCACAATCAAACGTAGGGTCCTCTTACACTCTAGTAACACATTAATTTGAGGCTGCAAATATCACATTATATAAATCCTAACATCATTCTGTAAGTTTTGGAAAGCAGTTCTTAGTCATATGGGAAAGGAAGTGCTCACATGATTGTGGGTCATTCATCTCTAAGAACAAAAGCAGCCCCAGTGGGTTCTTAGCAGCCCCCAAGTGGGACATTTTGAGCAAAACCACACTGTAATGGATTGAGATACATGAAATGTGCTGAAATCTATGAGTTCATAAGGACACAAGAAATTAAAACCCCCCAAAACTCTTTGGTTATCTTTAGAGGATGCTCATCCTTCTGAAAACCGGTAAATAAAAGGAAAGAATCAAATATCCTGCCTTTTCTGAAAACAATAACATAAAGCTATATTTCAGGTCCAGCAACAGATAGAAACGGAGAGTTCCTTAAAAAAAAAAAAAAAGTATTTGGCTGCTCTGCTGGGTTCTAGTTGTGGCATGCAGGATCTCAGATCTTTATCGCAGTATGTGGGATCTTTTTTGGTTGCAGTATGTGGGATCTAGTTCTTCGCAGTACGGGCCACCAAGACCTGGGCTTGATCCTTGAGTTGCGAAGATCCCCTGGAGAAGGGAATGACTACCTACCTACTCCAGTATTCTTGCCTGGAGAATCCAATGGACAGAGGAGCCTGGTGGGCTACAGTCCATGGGCTCGCAAAGAGTTGGACACAACTTGGTGACTTTCACTTCATGTGTGGGATCTAATCCCCTGACCAGGGGTCAAATCCGGGCCCCCTGCATTGGGAACACAGAGTCTTAGCTACTGGAACACCAGGGAAGTCCTGAGAGTTCTTTTTAAAAAACATCCCCACTAATGTATGAGGAAGGAGTAAATAAGTGCAGCCCCTAAGGAAACAATGGATCCAGGCAATGATCATCAGAGGTTACTAAAATCAATTACTGAAAACTGATGGGGATCTTTGTAATGGAGTGGCTGTAATTGCTGAGTATGAGAATGTGTGCCAGGGTCAGTGATAGGGAGTGGTGGGGCCGTGGTAAATTCTATCTGAAATCATTTAAATTCAATGCCAGAGAGAGAAAGAGAGAATGAGAGAGTATGAACCAACACTAGAGACCAAACAGCATAGGCCTAGGCTATATCCTTAGCCTAAGTAGTGATCCCCACTGCAGACCTGAACCTATACTTGAGCCATATCTCAACTTTTTTCCAGAGGTATTAATTCAACTTTTGGCCATTTCCACCTCTTGGACAGTCAGTAGAGAATTCTAGCATCTAGTCAGAATGGATTAAACAATACTATGCTTATTGAACTGACAAAGCAAGAATTGGTAGGAAATGCCCTACCAGGAAAAAGGCAGTCCCTTGGGGAGTCTGTCTGTGTTGATTTAATGATAAAGAATCTGTACACCAAGGGTGTCAGCCAGACCGGAAATTCCTTCTGGTGGAGAGTCAGAAGTGCCCCAGTTGGACTGATAGGCTGTGGCCATATTGATTGGCTCCAAAGGGCATCCTTATACACATACAGGCAAAGGGCATATCTAAACTTTGCAGTCACCGGAGACTTTCCTGGCCTCTGAAAGGGAGTGGAAGGAAGTCGGTGAAGGGCCTAAGATAGTGGCACAAGACCTACCTCTTCTTTCCTCCCTGTGATCAATTGATTTTTATTCAATTTAAAGACAATTCTGAGATTCTTCCTAAATACTAGAGAAATGTCAAAAGTTGGTATAAATTATTTATTTTTTAAAAATGGGATTTTTGCTCTGTTTCAGGATCTTGACAAAAGGATTATTAATGTATTTGGTGGGTTTTAGCAGAAAGACTGATGGTATCAACTTTTGCACAGTCAAGAACAAACACTTCTTGAGAGTATGATATAAAGACCCATACCAACCCCTGTGGTAAGACAGACATAAGTAAGATGCAGTTTCCACTCTGCCAGGTCTTAAAATATAGATGAAAATCTGAGATTGTAAAATAACACTGTTAGACATAATGTGGTAAATGTAAATGACTGTGAAATTAGGAAAGGCAGAGATGGACAGATAAAGCTTCACAAAAGACCTGGGGATTGACTCTAGCTTTGAAGGGTGGTCTGAATTTCAGTAAGCGTTAAAGGGAGAGAACGCTTTATTCCCATCTAATTCTTCCATGGTATACTAGATGTTGTCAGGGCATGACTGTCTTCATTCCCTCTGAAGAAACTGCCTTGCCCAAAGGCTCTTCTAGGCAGTCATGTTTCAATGCCTTCGACCCCCATTCCAGCAGTTTAGGCAAGAGATGGTCTCCTGTCACCCCCAGGGCAGTCTAACTACTACAGCCGGGCTTAGATAGACATTCTGAGCCCATGAAAGTCTTCTTTTTGATAATGTAAATGTAGGAACATAAAAGAGCTCAAGTTAAACAATGCCACTCGTGCTCAGTCGTGTCTGACTCTGTGACCCCATGGACTATAACCTGCTAGGCTCCTTTGTCCATGGAATTTTCCAGGCAAGAATACTGAAGTGGTTTGCCATTCCTGACCCAGGGATGGAACTTGCTTGTCTCGGGTCTCCTGCGTTGGCAGGCGGATTCTCTACCACTAGCACCACCTAGGAAGCCCAAGAGGATGCCATATGTAAGTCAAAGTTACGAAGGAAAGAGGATGGTGCTCTCTTGGAGCATGAGAGCTTTCTGGTTCCAGTAACAGGTCTTCTTATAATCCTCCACCTCTAAGTGACTTGAAGTAAATGCAATGGATAACTGTTCCTTAACAAAATTATCTGATTAAATTCTATGGACAATACTATTTCAATGGAAATAGTAACAAACTTTTTTTTCTCTCTTAGCTCTGAGACTGTCTTGGTACAAATACCTTGAAAGTCATTTTAGTAATTATAAGGTGGACATTGGCCTTGCCTTTGTATGTGAGAGGATTTGACAAATGGTGTAAGTTAGTCAGAACTTCTGGTTTCTCTCTGTTTTACCTCCAACTTCTTTCCCACCCTCCTTTATTTCTTGTCTCATGGATGAAATAAGAGCAATGAGAGATTAGGTGGGAAATAAAATCAAACCAAGTGTAGAGTGAACACACAACTGTGTCTGGATATAGCCTACAAATTTGCTTCTGAGCATCAAAGTACCTGAAGGGAAACCTGGTTAATAACAACCTTTTTAGTATTTGCGATAGAAGCAAAACAGTTGAAGCTCAACAGAAATTTCTCTCATGAGTCCTTATAAAGGGAATACCATTCGCAACCAGCAGATGACAGGTGGCTCTTACAAAAATCCTGCCAAGGAGGCGATCTCTCCTTGTTTCAAGTATGAAGACTTTGAATGGTTGATTTGATCCAAGGTGGGGGAAAAAATCTAAGGGGGAGAAGACATAACATGCCTAAGAAGAGTGAACGGCTTTCCAGTGCTCAAGGAAATCTTTGTTGAATAGCATTCCTCACAACTGTATTTTGATAAGAATTAAAGGGCAGAGGACTTCCCTGTAGCTCAAACAGTAAAGAATCTGACTGCAATGAAGGAGATCAGGGTTCAGACCTTGGGTCGGGAAGATCCTCTGGAGAAGGGAATGGTAATCTGCTCCAGTATTCTTTTGTGGAGAATCCCATGGACAGAGAAGCCTGGTGGGCTACAGTCCATGGGGTCACAAAGAGTCAGATGTGACTGAGCGACTAACACATATAACATATAAAGATGCAGAGAGGGACTTCCCTGGTGGTGCATGGATAGAATCTGCTCAGCAATGCAGGGGACACGGGTTCAACCCTGGTCCAGGAAGATCCCACATGCCTGGAGCAACTAAGCCTGTGCACCACAACTACTAAGACCCACTCTAGAGCTTGCTAGCAGCAACGACTGAGCCTGCATGCTGCAACTACTGAAGCCTGTGAGCCTAGAACCTGTGCTCTAGAACCTGTGCAACAAGAAAAGCCACCGTAATGAGAAGCCTGTGCACTGTGACGAAGAGTAGTCCCTGCTCGCTGCAAATAGAGAAAACCCCACGCAAAGCAACAAAGACCTGCTGCTGCTGCTAAGTCGCTTCAGTCGTGTCCGACTCTGTGCGACCCCATAGACGGCAGCCCACCAGGCTCCGCCATCCCCCGCCATCCCTGGGATTCTCCAGGCAAGAACAAAGACCTAGCACGGTAAAAAATTTAAAAAAAAAATTAAGAAAAAGGGGAGGTGGCAGAGAGACTGTATCCTTTAGGATAGAAATTGTATACAGCTGACAACAGCAGATGTGTATTTCTGACATTTTGGTGTTCTGGGCAGTCAATGGTGTTAGTGTCATAGTTGGCATCACTTTCTGGAAGCAAGGGACCAAACTTGGGAGAGGGGAAACCAGAGATCTTCCAGTTTAGGTGAAGTTCTCAGTTCAATGTCTGAGCAGATGTGGGGGTGCTGATGATGTCATAGAGGCCTGTTGGAGACTGGACTCACTTCCTTTTGGGCTGACTGTGGACTCTGCGGTGTATACTTGGTGGAAGGCCTTAGGAGCCTGCAGCAGTGTGGGTAATTGTTTACAGCTAAGTAATTTGGTAACATTTCTTGGCAAGTTGTTATCCATTTTCTTACAATTATGCTAATACAATGTTTGTCTATTTTTAAATGTGTAAAACATACTGAATGCCTGGCCCTTGTCCATCCAGGAGAAAGCAACAGAAGCACATGAGGAAAATATTATGCAGAGCTTCTTTTCGACAAACTGATTTATTTAAAAATCAACAAAGTGGCTGATGGAACTTTAGGGTAGTAATTTCACATTTATATTGCCCTTTAATGAGCCCATGTGGTTTCTTTAAAATCTATATTACCTGTGTAAAGAAAACCTATTCATTAGGAGCCCAGTCTCTGATTTCAGTAACAGAGAAAATATTCATATCCCACAGAGACCAATTCTAGTGAGCTTTAAAATTCAAGATATTTAACTTTAAGAATATAAGACTTTATTATCAACACTTATTTCCCATGCTGTCAGCTGAAAGAATATGTTGACCACCTATTGTAACTAGTTTAACTGGTAAATGATTGAGACATTAATGGGTAAAACAACAGAGTTGTTAATATTTTTCCTAGGAAAATAACTTTCATACTTATATTAGGCATATTTGCAAATAACCATCTTACTGTCTGAGGTTTTAGTATAGAACTTTATAATTAATTTATAAATAAAAATGTATATGTCAATTCCAATTGGCTAAGTTTATATTTTTATGTTAAATCATACAAGTAGAAAGTTTAATTGGCCTAATTAATTATCACCAACTTCTCTGACTCGGCTTTTTGGGTCAGGCTAAGACTAAGTTGTTGACAAGTCTATGGTTTAGATCCCACTCCTGATCCACTCAGTAATCATCCTTAATTTTTTTGTTTTTGGTTGCCCCACTAGGCATGTGGGATCCCAGTTTCCTAGTTTCCCAACCAGGGGTCAAACTGGCACCTCCTGCAGTGGATGTGCAGAGTCTAAACCACTGGACCGCCCCCTGCGAAGTCCCGTGATCATCCATCCTTTGTTCAAAGAAAAGTCCGGGATCACAGTAAGGGAGCGTGAGCAGGGTGGTTTCTGTCGTAAGAGGATGGAGGAGTTGCATGCATCATGATCGATGTATTTCACATTAGAACGGTTCAGTCTTTCTGTATTATTAACAACATTGATACACAACCTTATTATACACTTGCCCATGTTTTGCACTTGTCTATTAACTTAGGATGAATTTCCAGAAGAGTAACTGTTGAGTCAATGGGTATAAAATTTTTTAATTTTGCTACCTATCTTGTCTCATTTTTACGATTATATTTCTCTTGTTCCCTTAATATTTCAATTACTGAGCACTGAGAATATAATACTCCCTCTCTTCATGTGGGTAAACATTTAAGAAATAAAAGTTTCACTTCTGTAATTAACTCACAAATATGGTTGAGTCTTACAACCTTGTGCTTTTCCTTTTTTTTTTTTTTCCTATGAAACTGTTTTTGAAAGAATTTTAATATTATTTTGGGAAATATTCCTATTTCTAGAATTTTTTTTTTTTTACTTCAGGAAAAGTTAAGACAGCTTGACTGCTGCCAGGGAGATTACAATCCAAGAAAGAAGGAAAGATAAAATTCCAGGTGCTCTTTTTCACTTAATTTGGCAAATTTTGTAAAAGAATAATTTTTAAAAAACCCAAACTGGTCTCAGCATGGTGGAACAGCTGACAAAGTTTGAAAAGTTGAGCCTGGCTCTTTTCTCAGGGAAGACTCTGCCCTGCCTGCCCAAGCGGCTGGTCTGAGGGATCCTGTTTCTGTGGGCATCCCTGGTCACAGTTTAGGGAGGAGAATTCTCCCTGTGCTTGTCTTTATACTGCTCGTGGTGTAGAGCTTCTCAGATTGAGAGAGCAGAGGAGCACCTGGGCATTTATGCAAAGTAGCGATTTCTGTGCTCCAGTCTCTGAGGTAGTCTAACTACGTAGTTCCAGGACCCAGGGAACTATTGGTTTAAAAAGTTCCTCAGATAACTGGCCCAGGTGCTTGATAAACCACACTTTGAGAAATATTGCTTCAGGGACTTAATGGGTACTTTTGGGGTGAGAGGAAATGAAAATTAAAAGTTTTCTATTTAAAAAGAGTATGTTCTATTTTTAAAAATGGTTATGCTACTCTTTGTTTTAGTAAGTCAGTTCTGGGTCTTATCAAACAACTTTCTTAAAGAGTGTATTGAACCCTGTCTCTCCAATACTTTGCAAACAAGAATGGCAATTGTGCTAAGTCAGTTTTGTCTGACTCTTTGTGGCCCTATGGGACCGTAGCCCAGCTGGGTCCTCTGTCCATGGGATTCTCCAGGCTAGAATGCTGGAGTGAATTGCCATGCCCTGCTCCAAGAGATCTCCCCACCCCAGGATCAATCCTGCATTGACAGATGGGTTCTTTACCACTGGCACACCTGGGAAGCCCAAGAATGCAATTGGCCCTTGCTTTTTCCTATTATCCATCCTATTTAATTTACGCCTCTGTCTCATAGTCTTCCATTCCTGAATCCTCTGGTTCTCCCTCTGGACCATGCCAGAATCCACTGAGGAGCTCTACAGTTTCTCCTGCTCCTTCTTTAGGAATTAGTATTTCGAAAGACTAGTCACAGGTCAAGGAGTACGCGGGAAGGTCATTTGGCTGTCTGCCAGGAGAGGACCCGGCTGATGTTATCTGGACTAATTAGAGCCTGGCTCTTTGCCTTGAAGGTTCAGATATTTGATTTTGTCAACAAACAAGAGTGGATTTGGTCTGGGAGCAGGCAGGTTCACTTTAACCAAAGTCACAGCTGGTACACACAACCAGCCTGCCGCATATGTGTTTACAGTTAGAAAGGAACTGGAATATTTGCACTCCAGTGCTTTGGGAAGTCCAATCATAATCAGAATTTGCTTCCTGGGTAAGAAATCAGAATAAAGGAGGTTCAATACATAATTAGCTTTCTGGGTACCTTAAGGCTGGTGCATTCATTGCCACAACTGGGATAGCCTTGCTAATCTTGCTGCCTGGATAGCTTACAGAGGGATATATTTATTTTGTAGATTTGTTCATTCTATCAGTTGTTTTACTCTGACCAGAGAACTATCCTTTTTCTTCAAAATGACTTTACTTGTTTCTGCTTCCCTCCTTCTTTGTTTTGTTCCTTTCTCTCTTTCTGTATGTATTTACAGGTAATTTTTATTATCCTTTTCCCAAGTTATAGCTTAGAGTAGGATGTAAGTGATGCAGTTTACAATTACTGGGTCAGGTGCTTCATAGTTGTATCCTAATGTTTCTGCACTGCTCCCAGTTTCCTCTTGAGTCTCATCTTGACACTGCAAACAGACTTTACTATTTGTATCCTGTTACAGAAAAAAACCCATTTTCTATAATTAGAGCGCTGTGTCGTCTAATATGGTAGCCACTAACCACACATGGTGGCTATTTAGATATATTTTTAAAAATTGGGGAATTCCCTGGTAGTTAAGTGGTTAGGACTCTGAGTTTTCACTGCCAAGGGCACAGGTTCAATCCCTGTTCAGGGAACTAAGATCTTGCAAGCCACATGGCACAGGTTTAAAAAAAAAAAATCAATTTCTTTGTTGCACCAGACACGTTTCAAGTACTCAAGGTTTAGGTAGGGATTCCCTATTGGACAACACAGATATTGAACATACCCATCATGGCAGGAAGTTCTTATTCAACAGTACTGATCCAAAGACTCCTACATTTAAGTGAGAGGATCCTTAAATATCTCGTATGCCAAAGACAAAAAAAAAAAAAAAAATGGGGTGTTTTTTTAATTGTTTGTTTGGTTTGGTTTGGTTTGGTTGAGGACTCAGTTGCTAGTGAGATTTGGCAGTTTATAACTAAGTCCAGTGATACATAAAATTGAAGTGTGTGGGTCTTTCCGCCACTACTGTAACCTCCTACTTCTTCAGACTCCCTGGTGCAAAGTAACAGAAACCTACTCTGACTAGCTCAAGTAAAAAGGGGGATTCAGTTCAAAGCTGCAGGATCATCCAAGGACAGGAGAACAGCTCAGCCTGGAACCAAACTAGAACCTAAGACTTAGGTGTTATCAGCACTCCATCTGCTCCTCTCTTTGGACCTGCCTCATTTTGGCTTCTCTCTGTAGACCAGCTTACACTGCTTTTCTCCATGATACAGCAAGTGTGACCACCAATAACTCCTGAGATTATATTTCCTCCACTCAATAGGCCAGCTAGGCTGAGGCTAGACTCTTTCAGCGCTCATTCCAATCATCTTTGGGAAGGTGTTCATTGGCCTAGCTTGGCTCAGGTGTCTATTCCTGGTCCAACTGGCTGTGACAGGGGGCAGGGTCAACTATAGCTACATGAAGACTTGCTTCCATTGCCATGTGGTTTAGAGGGTGAGACAGGAGCCAGGACAAGACACAGAGCTTGGCAGCCAACCCCATGGGGGGCCACTGCAAGTCTCACTCTATTTTTTGGTGGCCCAACACTCCCCTCTTTAACCATTCACCTGAGCTTCCCTGAGAAAATAAAGAATGGAAACTTCACTGATTGAGGGTCAGATGCATTTTAGTTCTAATCCCTTCTCTGTTACTGATCAGCAAAGTGGTTTGGCACATGACCTAAACTCTGTCTCAATTTCTCTCTATTAAGAAGGGAATTTTTTGTACAGATCTCAAAGGCAAGTAAGCACTGAGAGCTCTATAGTCCAGCACTACCTATAAACTAGACAATACTTCTCAACTTGCAAGTTTGAATTATAGCTTGGGAACATCAGGGGGTTATTTATGACTCCTCATTTTTTTTTGGAAACCCTCTCCCCCTCCCCCTACCAGCACACACACACACACACACACACACACACACACACACATTTGCAGCAAGTCAAACTTTGCTCTAAACACTCATGAAATTTCCATTAAGTATTTTGATGACAAAATACTTAATATATGTTACATTGATTTTTAAGTTTATTGAAACTTAAGCTGAAAATTCAAACATTTGTGGCATCACTTTTCTTTATTTTACCCTTTCCAGCTATTGCTTTTGCTTTCTCCCTCTTACTTCCATTTCAACTGCACAGAGCCCAAGTTAAAACGTGAAGAAAAGAATTGCTATATGACATTCAGGAAGTTACTAGTTTTTAAACATCTGGTTCTCATCTTATTTAAAATGGGAATTGGAATCTTGTAGACCCAATATTGATTTGGCAGTTAAGAGGAGAATGAAGTCCCAAGGAGGAAGTCTAGTCAGTGAGGGGGAAGGAACTTTGCACTGGCAGAAATAGTAGCATTAAACTAATAAGGGGAGTAAAGTGCAAGGGAAGAGGATTGGCAGGAAAAAATAAAAGTGCTCTGAGAAAGTTAAAGAGCATCATCATCATCATGACAAGTAGAAATCAATGAAAAGCTACAGGAAAAAATGAGATGGGAAAAAAATAGTTGCAATTCTTTTGTGAAACTGAAGAAACTTGTAGCATCTGACTCGCTGCTCAAAAATATTTCAAACAAATAATTGTTGATACTAAAAAAAATATTTGTTGTTGTGGATCAAGGAAGCAGGAAGAAGCTTAACTAGTTTCTCTTTCTAATGGAAAAGAACAGAAAGTATAAATGAAAACAGAAGCCTGTTGCTATGCTTGACAAATATTTACTTGACTTTTCTTCCCCATACTTCATAAAAATAAAATGAATTTACATTGAACATTTGCACTTCACCCTTTTTTTGCTTCCATGTTCTTCATAATTAATATTAGTATGACAAGTTTGTGAAAGTCGTTCAGTTGTGTCCCATTCTTTGTGACCCCATGGACTGTAGCCCATCAGCCTCTTCTGTCCATGGAATTGTCCAGGCAAGAATAATGGAGTGGGTTGCCACTGCCTTCTCAGCAATTGAACCCAGGTCTCTCGCATTGCAGGCAGATTCTTTACCATCTGAGCCACCAGGGAGGCCTATTATTAATAGGCTGTATTAGTAGGTCACTATCAATAGTTCATCGAATGGAGACAAGAAGAAAGCATTTGCCTCAAACCATTTATCAGATCAGAGGGCAGAACTGGTCTTCAAATTTATAACCTTTAAATTCTTGGTTTATATTACTTGAGACATCTGTAACTACTGAATTAGAAATTCTAGACCACCCAGTACCAGTTAGTTTGCATCTAGAATCTGTGCTGCTTAATGGAAGTTGAGAATGTGTTAAGGCCACCATAGCCCTCTCTGTACCCCCATTCTTAATCATTTGGAATTTTAACATGTAGACAGGCACACACTCACACTGTCTTGCTCAGCTCTTACTGACAGCCAACATGGTAGGAGGAGACCATGCAACACCACTGTAATAGCTATTTACTAACCAATACTTAAACTTAGGAGAAGGCAATGGCACCCCACTCCAGTACTCTTGCCTGGAGAATCCCAGGGACGGGGGTGCCTGGTGGGCTGCCCTCTATGGGGTCACACAGAGTCGGACATGACTGAAGTGACTTAGCAGCAGCAGCACTTAAACTTACTTTTCAACAGTGATGAAGACCATCTGTATGTGGGGATTACAATATTCATCACCAGGCTTCCCTGGTGGCTCAGTCGATAAAGAGTCTACCTGCAATGTATAAGACCTGGGTTCAGTCCCTGGATTGGGAAGGTCCCCTGGAGAAGGAAATGGAAACCCACTCCAGTATTCTTGCCTGGAGAACTCCATAGACAGAAGAGCCTGGCAGCTACAGTCCATGGTGGGGTCACAAAGAGTTGGACAGGACTGAGTGACTAACACTTCATTACCTCACCATGATTATTATTTCTAGGGCCTATATTCTCTGTGTCCATTCAATCCTGTTTCTGAGATAAAGAACCATTATCATTTGTTTCAGGGCTTTTTATGTTATACAATCAATTTTACTGATAATTTCTGAAAATCCTTAAGTAGCCTGCAAAACCGTACCTTCCCACCTGCATCAGATCTATGCAAAGGTACCCTGCTCAGTTTCACTTGAGTTCTAACCTGTACCTTTGAGGCCAAGGCCTTGGGAATTCAAGGGAAAAGTGAATTTTAATTTGGTACATTTTGTACTTTGATGGAAAAAAAAAAATCCTCAAAGCTTGATGGGTTCTAGGCACATGTGCCTGTCACTATTTCTCAAACCATTGTACACAGAACTACAGGTACAAAAGGTCCTTTACTCAAAAAACAGATTCCTGGGGAAGGCACATCAAAAGAACAGGGGAGAGGATAAAATGTTTTGATTTTTCGAGTCTATTTACTGTCCAGTTGATTCTGCTGCTTAGGCCTTTGATCGTGCTACCAAGTAATTATTTATTTCTATGGTTGATAAAATGAGTACTGTATATTTATTTATCATTAATTGCAGTTTGAAATCACTTTAAAAAAAGATCCGTCATTTTGGCTTTTAAAATTGGTTTCTTCTCGCTAGACATGAGCCAAGTGCCCAGAGCTGACCACATTGCTCACTCTCAAGACTGTCCAGTCTTCCACACTAAGCCGGGCCTTGTGACTATTCTCGAGGTTAGAAAACCTATCCCCCAGTCTCGCAGATGCTGTTCTCCCCCGACTGGCTCTGCACAGAACATCATTATCTTTGCTGAGCTTCTGTCTCTATGGCAATAACAGATGGGAAGTGCTGCGGAATTATTCATGTTCTGGAAAGGAGGCAGTCAAGAAGGAGGGGAAGGTGCGGGGTGCGAGAGGGGGCACGACCTGGGAGCGCGGCGATGGGGGTGGGAGGAATGGAACTTGGATGTGCAGGGAATAAGAGGCTTGTAAGCCTCGGGTAGGCCCGTTGGGAGGAAAAGAGGAAAAAAAAAAATCTACGAGCACAGAAGTATTCCCAGTCGGCTGGCTCCAAATGTGGATCCCATGAGTGACCTCGAAGCAGTAAAACCAGAAGAAATTGGACGAAAATGCATCAAAAGGGGCGGGGGCGGGGGGGAGGAGGACAAAGCCAAATCTTCTGAATTCGGTGCACTGAGATCTGGGGTACTATTTCAGTTCCTAATTTTGCGGTGGGGTGGAAAAAAGGGGTTTTTCTTGGTGTTTCGAAATATGACGGAGCAGCTCGGCAGAGTTCAATATGCTAATCGACCACAGAAGAACACCGACCAGGGAGACGACTCTGTTCGGCCCCGAGGGTCACAGCCGAAAGCGCTTCGGTCATCGCTTTCCTCGTCTCACCTCCTGTTCGCCTCCAAAACAAAATCCCAAACTCCTCAGGAAACACTGTAGAAGCATGTAATTTCTAGCTCCCTTTTGGAACCGAGAGTAGCAGTCTGGTGAGGGGGTGGGGGGAGGGAGGCTGAGAAGTAGAGACAAAAATGTTTTCTCTCGGTTTTGCCAGAACTTCTGCCAGCCCTCCAGCCCGG
Source organism: Bos indicus (assembly GCF_029378745.1). NCBI lineage: Eukaryota > Metazoa > Chordata > Mammalia > Artiodactyla > Bovidae > Bos > Bos indicus. The sequence continues at coordinate 97,451,022 of NC_091760.1, read as the reverse complement.
GCCGATGGCGGAGGAGGTCAGCCCAGGGAAGGCGTCTGGGCGGAGGCCGCCCAGGCAAGGCGGGGGCCGCCAGGGTAGGGTGGGGCGGAGCGCAGCGCAGCGCAGCGCCGGCAGCTGGCGGGGCGGCCCTCGGGCGGGAGGCCCCGCGGAGGCGGGGGGCAGCCCCCGCGCGCTGGGCCCACACGGGGGCCGCGGCTGGGCGGCCGCCACCCGGCTGCCTCCGGGGCGGGGCGGCCCAGCTGCGGCCCCGCGGGGGGAGGGTCGCCTGTGCCTGACCTCGGGCCGCGGCGCTCGGCCAGGCGGGCCTTGCCTCCGCCCAGCCGGCTGCTGGGGTCGCGCACAGTGCACCGCGCGGTCGCCCTGCCCCCTCTCTCCGTGTCGCGCGGCGGCCGAGCGACCAGGGCGCCCCCGGGTCTGGCCCGTCTCCACGGAGCAGCGGGTGGGGCGGGGGCGGGGCGGTGGCGGCCCCAGACAGCCGGCTAGGCGACTCGAGGAAGGAAGGAGGGAGGGCGGCGGTGGGGGTGGGGCGGGGAGGGAACATCCTGTCTGCGCCGGGTGCACCGCAGACAGCGCCGCGCGCCAGCCGCCCAGACGGCGAGCGGGGCCAGGAGCGCCGGGCGCGCGCCTGGGGGGAGGGGCGCGCGCGCCAGACGACGGGCCGGGGGAGCCCTAGGGAGCCACTATAGGGCAGACGGCGCGCGCGTCCCCGAGGGGCTAGGAGCCGCGAGGCGGCAGCGGCGGGCTTGCGCACGCGGTGCCGCCGCTGGCTCAGTTCTCCTCTCCTCCCCTCCCCCCACTGCCGCCCTCGCTCTCCCCCGGGCGGCCGGAGACGGCGGCGGCGTCTGCGGGAAGCCGTGTGTCTCCGCAGTGACGTGGGCGGGCCGAGGGCTCGGTGACGTCAGAGGGCTGTGTGTAGCGATGTGTGTGGGGTTCGGAGCGGCGCCGGCACAGCCAAGGGGAGCGGGCGAGCGGCGGCGGCGGCGGCGGCGGCGGCGGCGGGCACAGGTGCGGCCTCGGCTTGCGGGGCGGGGGGGACGCAGAGGTAGGCTAGGGGCGCGCGGCTCCCGGGGCGCCCGAAGGCGGCGCCGGGCGTCAAGGGGAGTTAACAAAGCTCGTCGGGCTTCCTCGGGTGCGGAGGCCGTAGTCGGGGGTCCGGATGCTGGGTCCCGGGTGGGGTCGGGGCCACGGAGGGCGCGCGGGCCGGGTGTCCTACAGCGGATGATGCCTCGCTTATCCCGAGTGATGGGCGCGGGCAGTGGCCGGGTGCTGCACTTGACTGGACCCGTCGGGACCCCGAACCCTGGACGCCCGTCACTGTCCCCTTCCGCCCCCCGCCCGCCGCCCGTCTGCGCTCCGCGGGGATGCCCCGGGCTCGACCCGGTAGGTCGGCGCTCAGCGACTGGGAGGTCCCGGCTCGTCGCCCCTCCCGCCCGCTGACCCCTCTCTCCTCTGCCCTGGGCAGACGAGGGGAGGTGCAGCCTTAGGGGTGCTCGGGTAACACCCGAGAACTTCCCGGGGAGAGGGTGCGCGGGGGATTTCCACAGTCCTGCCTGCGGCCCCCTTAGCGGGGCGGTGTTGAGAGGGCACCGGGGTGTTCCGAGACTGCGGGGGGGGCGGGGTTTGGGGACTCCTTTTCCTCCACTTCCCACTACCCGCTTGCAAGCCTGAGGCGTCCCGGGTCCCTTGCCCTCCTCTCCCCGCCTCCGCCTTGGGTTTAAGGTGGGTGAGTGGCTTTGCGTGGGCCGAGGATTTCAGGGTTTGAGGGCTCCCCATTCTAAGTCATGCCTCCTGCCCTCTTCCTTGGCCTGCGTAGGCTGAGGTGTTCCTGTGGTGGGCGAAAGTCAGTACGTTGGCTAGTGGCCTTGGTACTTAACCCTTTGGGTCTGTTTTAAGGTAAATTGCTGGGAGTTTGGCTAGCAAAAATTTGTTTACTAGATTTTTTTTGGATTTTCTCTCAAGAAGGAAGTGGAAGAAGAATCTTTGCTTTTTCCCTCTTCCTCCATTTGCATTCTTTGTGAGGTCTGTCTGCCTTGTGCTTTTTGTCCCGGATTAGTCTTATTCAAGGATGGAGATTCCCAGGAGTGGAGTCTATAGCTTTTGGCTTCCATTAAGCAAATTCACTAACCTTTTAAAGGGAAAGCTAATTTTTGCCTATAGCTATTCCAGAAAAATAACGTACACTGACTAGATTAATTATGCACTTAAGATTGTGACTTGTGTGTAGTAGGTGTGTTATAACTGGTGTTTGATTTTTAGATGAAACTGGTGGGGTTTTTTTGTTTGTTTTTTAATTAAGAGATGAAGTAATAGGTTATTTTAGTTAAAATAGATTATTTTAGTTAAAATTGCATAATTGAGAAAAAACCTCTAGTACTGAGTTTTGGGTGAGATGATCCGTTTAAGGTTTTTCCTTTTCTGGGTTGGAGTAAACCTCTCCCGTTTGAGGGATATTATTGCTCCCTTTACTCATTTGCCAAATTGCTTTCCGATTTAAATGAAGGTACTTCTAATTAACTGGTGTTAGATTGAAAGAAATCACTCAAGTGTCACCTTTGGTAAAGTGAACTCAGTTTAAGATTAAGAAACTAGTTTCAAACTGACCCTTTGGCCTCTGGAACAAATTCAAATGTAACTCTTCCCCAACCCCCTTCTCTTCCAGATTAATTAAAAGAAGAATGAACAGTAATCCTTGAAGATAACTGGGCAGATTTTTCTTTAGGTTTCATTTTTAATACAGAAGTTCAAGTGGAGTCAGAGTCTCTTGTTACTGGTGTGAGGGTTTATTCAAGCCTTCATATTGTTCACACAGACCAACAGATCATCATTTTTAGAGAAGATATCCACCCCTCCCCCCCCCCCCCCTTTTTGGTATCCTTGGTGCCAAATACTAAATTTGGGTGCATAATTTTGACACAAGTGATTTTTGACACAAGCATAAACTTTTTGGGTGTTGTGCCTAAAACTAAACCAAACTGTTGCACTGAGCATGGACATCTTGAATTGAGAGAACTGGTAACTTGATTTTAGTACATATACCTGAAAATTAAAAAAAACAAAAAGGTTTCCTTGGAGGTGTGCCTCTTAAAATTATTTTCTTTGTTATTAGACATAATTTTTTTTATAGCACTGGCAGTACTTATACTGAAGTATTAGCAGAACCAAACAAAGTTGCAAAATCTATTGAGTAGTGTAGGGATCTCTCTATGGAAATTTAAATTTTCTTTGAGAATAAGTTACCATAAGTATTGGTATTCATCAATTCTCTCTCTTAAAATAAGCAACTAAATAATAATGCAAATTTCAGACTTACTTGTTTAACACAATAGTTTTTAGCAATGGAAAACCTACAGACGAATTTTTCCTTGGTTCAGAGCTTAAATAAAAAATTGAATGGGATGGAAGATGATGGCAGCCCTCCAGTGAAAAAGATGATGACAGACATTCATGCAAATGGAAAAATGATGATAAACAAGTTGCCAGCAGTAAAGAAGGAACACTTGGATGATTATGAAACACCAATGGAAACCGACGAAGAGCATGTCAAGAGGACCTGCGCCTCTGTGCCTGAACCTTTACATTTAAATCCCAGTTTGAAACATACTTTGGCACAATTCCATTTAAGTAGTCAGAGTTCTTTGGGTGGACCAGCAGCGTTTTCTGCTCGGTATTCCCAAGAAAGCATGTCACCTACGGTATTTCTGCCTCTTCCATCTCCTCAGATTCTTCCTGGTCCACTGCTCATCCCTTCTGATAGCTCCACAGAACTCACCCAGACTCTGTTGGAAGGGGAGTCTATTTCTTGTTTTCAGGTTGGAGGAGAAAAGAGACTCTGTTTGCCCCAAGTCCTAAATTCTGTTCTCCGAGAATTTTCACTCCAACAAATAAATACAGTGTGTGATGAATTGTACATCTATTGCTCAAGATGTACATCAGACCAGCTTCATATCTTAAAGGTCCTGGGAATACTTCCATTCAATGCCCCATCCTGTGGGCTGATCACATTAACCGATGCACAAAGACTATGTAACGCTTTATTGCGGCCGCGCACCTTTCCTCAAAATGGTAGTATACTACCTGCAAAAAACTCATTGGCCCAGCTGAAGGAAACTGGCAGTGCCTTTGAAGTGGAACATGAATGCTTGGGCAAATGTCAGGGTTTATTTGCACCCCAATTTTATGTTCAGCCAGATGCTCCATGTATTCAGTGTCTGGAGTGCTGTGGAATGTTTGCACCCCAGACGTTTGTGATGCATTCTCACAGATCACCGGACAAAAGGACTTGCCACTGGGGCTTTGAATCAGCCAAATGGCATTGCTATCTTCATGTGAACCAAAAATACTTGGGGACACCTGAAGAAAAGAAACTGAAGATAATTTTAGAAGAAATGAAGGAGAAATTTAGCATGAGGAATGGGAAGAGGACTCAATCCAAGGCAAGTTTTTTTTTTTTTTTTTTTTAAGTAGCAATTTTGAACACTGGTAATGGTGTACTTTGAAATTGTATATTTAGAATCTAACTTAAAGTATTACTGCTCATTCAACAACAGCAAAAACTATTGATCTGTATAAGATGTTTGTATTACACATTTTAGGCTGTAAAGTGCTTCCAGTGTGTGTTCTCATTTGATGTTCCAAACAACCTGCTGAGAGAAATGGGATTATTCCCATTTTACAGATAAAGAGAATGAGGCTCAGAGATCAAGTGACTTTCCCAACATTATATAAGCAGGGAGTGGAGGATTTGGGGCTTTTTTCTTGAGTCCGCTTTCTTTTTCACACATTTTGCCTTTTGATGACTGAATCAGTTGTTTTCTTAGGACTCTTAATTTACACTTTGGTCTTATCTCCATTTGCAAATGGTGTATTGCTAGCCAAAACAATTCTGGTAATGGGCTCCAAACAGCATTTTTCAGAGGTATATTTAGGATTTCTGACATTGTTTCTGTAATTGAATATTCAGACTTCATCAATATTGGAAACAAATGCAAAAGACAGATTGATCTGAAGACTTTGTGATTCTAGTCTCCAAGATTTTTTTAAAGAGGAATAATTTAAAAATTTATGACAGCTAGAATAAAGATTATTCTAGATTAAATAAACATGAATATAAAAACAACCAGCAAAGAGATTTTAAAGTTATTATTTTCTCACTGCGTTATTTGATAGGCTAAATGAGTATCTTCATTCCAAGAGTTTGAATACCTGGCTAATAAGATTTAGGCTATTAAATATTCAGTGTGTGGATCTGGTTTTAAAATATTTTCCTACTTGAATAAAATCAGTATAATAGCTAACACTGTTAAAACGTACCAAGCATTGTTCTTGAATAGTTTTACATACATGATTTTATTTTATTGGTACCACAAAAAAGGTGGCTGTATTTCATCGTAAAAATCTAATCTTTCCACTGTTAATTAGCTTTTTATTCCTTCAAATAGTCTATCTTTTCTCGTTCACAGAAGAAATGAATGAAGTGTACTAAATGACTGAAGGTTATTTATAGTGAGACTAGAGCTTAGACAAGAACCCAAGGTTGAGTGTCCTGTGCTTCAATAGGGTGTCTTTCCCTTTTGGGAAATTTAGTTTTCCCAATAGGGAAATTTAGTTACAATGTAGTTCTAAGACAGTGATTTGTTTCAGAAGCCCAGTGAAGATACTTTCAGACTTGAATTCAGGGTAGTTTGCTCCTTGCTGAATCCAAAGCATCAGTACTTTGAAATTCCTCGCCTGTGGCTACTAGATAAGTTTATATTGTTCTGGTGCCATTATTAACTGATTTTAAAGCATAGTTAACCTCAAGCCAGTTCTCACGTTGTTGGACTTGCTTACAACTGACCTGGTCAGAAGCTGAAGATTGTGCTTATTACAATTGTCTATATTCTCAAAATGTGGAATGCCCCCCCTTAATATTTATGGTATTTTGCCCTAACCTAACTAGAACTCTTATATGTCCATAGGTGGCCACATTGTTTGCCAGATGTTCTTGGTCTGATCTTGATTGCTCTGACATAAGCATTTTGGGGATAAATTGCTTTGCCTAATGTTCTTGCTCTGTGTTTGTGAGAAAAAAATACCTGAGAACCATGATAAAGGTTAAAAAAAAAAAAAAGGTGATGAATTTACTTAACTGAAACTGAATGTGCTAGGGTTTGGTTAAAATTGAAACCGTCCTTCATCTGGATGTAGTCCTTTTATTGTATCAGAATTTATTAATTTGAATTCAGTTTTTATTTGGGGAAGATGTGAGTTTTTTTGCCATCTTTTTACTATGTTATTTTTTGCAGTATTTGCTACAGTGTTTTTGGCATATTTTGGTATTTTTTCTAATTTAATGTGAATTTTAAGCAATTTAAGAGAATTTAAGAAAATTTTCAATAATCAAACCTTTCAGAAAGAAGTTTGGGGGGAGTTCATGTATAGTAATGTGTGCTTGCCACTTCACATTTTGGAAATACGTTCTTCAAAACATGTTAAAGTAGTTCTTTTTTGAAGTTCAGATGAGAGACCAGTCCCAGATGGGTTGCATGCTCCTGGCTGTGTAACTGATAAGACAGTAGAATCGGGAATTGAATGCAGGTCTTCTGACTTGAAGTCTAGAAATTTTCACTACTTTTCCCTAAAGCACACTCCATAGCAGAAACTGAATTTTGAGAAACATTAACTTTTCTTGTCAACTTTCCTTCGTACAATGGTTCTTAAGCTCTCTATTAACTTTTATATAGACTCAGACTAAGGTATTTTACTGGGAAGGGAGTAAGGAGAAGGTCCTTTGACTGGGGAACATTTTTCATTATCTTCTATGAGTCATTGAATTGGTTGCCCAACAAACCAAATAGATCCAGAGGAAGTTCATTTTAAAAAGTCAAAATAGACTTTTTAAAAAAAAATTAAAGAATAACCTACTGTATAGCTCAAGGAACTCTGCTCAATGTTAAGTAGCAGTCGGGATGGGAGGAGAGTTTGTGGGAGAAAGGATACATGTATATGTATGCCTGAGTCCCTTTGCCACCAACTTGAAACTATCAAAACATTGTTAATCAGTTATGCTCCAATACAAAACAAAAAGTTTAAAATGCTTAAAAAATTAAAGAATATACTAAATATATTAAGTTCTTATCTAAAGGGCTTTAGGTTTAATCTGAACACTAATATAATCGGGTATGTTTAGCTAAAGAGCAGTTTTCTTGCTTTTAAAAAAACCCCCTCAAACTCAGTAGGCAATTGTTTGAAATGTAGCAACTGTTAAATTATTTCTAAGGATGAAAGTTATATTAGTAATGGTTACCAAACTATTTGCATAACTATACTGACTTTGCATAGTTAGGACTTAGATGAGAGAAATAAGTGGGATATGGTCAGTGTTCTAAGTGGAGACCTGACTATTCTTTGCAGACACCAAAGATAACAGTATTTTGAACTCTTTCTTAGGTCACCACAAGAAATAATACTTGATATTAGATCTGCCTAGCTTGCTTTGCAAAGTGGTGTTATAAAAACTAAACTACCTCTTCATATCATTTGAGTTTTTTATGTTTTTATTATAAAAATGATTATAGTATTTTACAGTGTGCAAATATATGCAAGAATATAATTTTTCCAAGCTTGGATTCTTTTCCAAGCTTCCAGTGTTATTTGATCTAATTCTGATTTTGTTGAGTCTTATGTTTCTATCTGGAAAAAGGTTTGCCAAGCAAACTGATCATTTGTAAATAAAATTTGAAGAGTAATGTTTACTTTGGATTATTTTCAAGCACATTAGAAAAACCTATTTGTAGTCAATTGATAAGATCTTTATAGGTGATTCTTTCCTGTTAGAGCATGTGGCCAACAATCTCCAGATCACTAAGTAAAGATGATTTATGCCCTTATTTTTTTTTTTAGGAGTTAAAATTTAGATTTCTAGCATTTAGACTTGACTGTAAAATAGTATAGTGTTTATTCCTACTTAGGGAAAAGGCCCTATGAATTATCTGTGATGCGAATAGATTACTTAAAGATATCAACTTAGAAGTTTTCCTTTTAAAGTCTATTCAACATTTCACTTTTAGTATTGCATTTTTCTTACAGTTCATTTCTGTAGAGGTCATTTGGAATAATAATACTACAAAAACTTTCTCCCCTCTTGTAAGCTATTTTTGAGAGTTACTTTTGTTTAGGAAGTGTGTTTCTTAGTACAAACCTAAATGAGGGAAGGAAATACACTAGAGAGGATGGGTAACTATAAGAGTTGTGTTGGGACAAAATATGTAATATGTAAAATACTAATTGTGATAGATTTGATGGTAATTTGTTACATCAGAGGCGTAGTTTGCATTTTATGATTAGCATAAATTTTTATCAAGTGGTGGTAAGCTCAGAATCAAATGAAGTATTTGTGCTCATAGAAGGGACCAGTATGAATATTTTTGTCTGACTTTCTAAAATTAACAACTATCTTAATGGGTTTAGAGACTCTAAATTCTGGATTTTCCCAGAATTTAGTCTAGTGCTTGGCATGTCAGTTACTCAGGGAAAAGGAAACTTTTTTAAACTGAACAAATTTTTAAGAGACAACCCTGTATTTTAGAATAATTGGGATTTTTTTTTTTTGTGAAAAATGATGGTTTAACCCTTAATAAACATATAATTTGCAAGTAAACTATTGAATAAGACAACTGATCAAATGAGGGAGTGGATGTAAAAGTATTTTTGAAGAGTCTAGAAACATAGGATGATACTTCAAACTATGATTGAAATATTTACTAATATGTAATTTTGGATTTTTCCTTTCCCCACTTTTCTTGATTTTTCTAGAGGTATCTGAAGATATTTCTAAGTAAGATAACTGAGTATTGGGCTCAAATGTATCTCACATTAATTGTTTGTACACAGTAATTATATTAGTTGGATATTTGTTTACTTACCAAAATGAAGTTTGCAAGAAGAAAGTATAAAACAAGTTTGTTATAAAATATGTTATAGGGACATTTCAGTGGAATCATTAGAATGGCTTTGGGAATAGTGCCCCCTTATGGTTTAGAAATATAGTCTGTTCATTTTTATCATTAAAAAATGGTAGAACTTTTAAAAATGTTAATATTTTTAAAAAGGCTTCTGCTAAAAAAACTTGATCCTTTTGGTCTGAGAAATGTTGAAAAACTTCAAGGAAATCAAGTCTCCTTAAAAACTTTGAAGAAAAGGGATAGGCCTGAATCAGTGCATAGTCAGCCAATAGTGTTCTTGTAGCTATGCATATGTTATAATTTATGCCAGTTGAGAATAAGGAGGAAAGCAAGAATTGGATAATTTTAATGCCTTTAGAATTCTGAAAGCAGAACATATGGAGCCAGGACTCAATTTGATCAAGTAAAGAGGTAAAACTAGTGTGGGAATATATATTTTGTCCATGTGTAAAATTTTGCTCTTTTGAGGTTTCATGTATGTTACATGTACATTAAAGTAATGTAAGGATTTTATTTGACTACAAGAAACCTAAAGAATATATAATTAAACCTTAACCATTTTTAAGGGTGTGGTTTAGTTCCATCACTAAATACAGTATAGCCCCATGTTAGGCAGAAAGAGTATTGAATAGGACAGATGTAAGTTAGTTTCCCTGGAGGGGGCCATGATGGCCCATTCCAGTATTCTTGCTTAGAGAATCCTGTGAATGCAGGAGCCTGGTGCACTATACTCCAAGGGGTTTCGAAGAGTTGGCCATGACTGATGTGAATGAGCACACACACACACAGTTAGTTTAAAACTCATTTTGATTCTGAAACTTAGAAATGGGTCACAGAAGTGTGTGTGTAAAGACTAGCTGGAGGCTCCCTGGGCCAGGAATGCATCCTGTAGTTTCTAAATGTAGAAGGTGGTAGATGCTTAACAAAGGTTTGGATAAAACTGAATGAAAAGTCTTACTAGCCGTAGAAAGCTACCAGTGATTTTCAAGGAGGAAAACAGTTTAGTTTTAAAGCAATATAGCATTTTGTTTTTATTTGTGGTATTGAATTTATTTTACGGTTTCAAATAACCTTAAAAGTGTGTATTTTGAGTATCTTTGGGGACAAAGAATACAAAAATTAAACTTAACTAAAAATCACTTTGGTACATAAAAATAAGGCTTTTACTCCTTTTTGAAAAGGTTTTTTGGTGTGATTATGGAAGCACTATAGGCCCATTATAGTACATCCTAAAAAAAGTGCAAAGAAGAAAACAGAATTTTCTCATCATTTTACCATGGAGTGATAACCACCATGGGAATTTATTCCTTTATATCTGTAATGCTTTGTATTACAGATCTGTGCAAAATTATCTGTAGAGTGCGCTTGTTAATTTAGGACTAATTGTTGAAATAATACATTTGGATAAACTGTAGAACTTGCACTTAGAGCAGCAGTCATCAAATTGCAGTTTTTCATCTATATACCCTTTCCCATCTGGGGTTCTCTGAGGAGAATTAAGCCCTTTAGAAAGATTGTATATAGTACTGTTCTAAGTACTTTGGAGAGAAGTTAATTTAATGCATACAATGGGGACTTTGCAGAATTTAGGCTTGTCTCTTGAGAACCTCAGTTGAGAAGGATGGGGGGATGTAAAGGAAGTCAATTTAGTGGGTCATCAGCACTTTAAAAATACATGAAATAGAGTAAAATTTTAAAAGTGCATTCTATTGCACATAATAAAATAGTTTACATTTTGATGTTAATTTACATTATATGAAGGTCAAAATAATCTCAGTTTTTTAAAAGCATATATCCTGAAATGGGATAGAAAAGCAAAGCCTTACATTTACATAGATTAACTTTTGACACATAGTTTAGTGAAAGGATGTATGTGACACGTAAATTTTCAAATAATTGCAATATTAAGTGAACTAGACACCATAGAATGCCACTGTAAAGAAGTTAATTTTTTTAAGTCCCAGAAATTAACACGATTTTTATCAGTTTGTTCAGATAGAAAAGGAAGTGATGTTATACTACTGATTTTTACATGTCTTTGTTTCCATGAAGGATTTAAATGATAATTGCACATAAGAATGTGAGCCTTCGCTTTTCCTGTGCGAGTTTTTAAGCACTTTAAACCTAAAATTGGCTTTATGAGGTAGATGACACAATTTTGTAGTGTTGAGTAGCAGGAGACATTGCTGATTGCTGATTGCTGCTTGTTGTGGTTGTTAGTTGCTAAGTTGTGTCTGATTCTCTGGGATTCTGTGGACTTGCCAGGCTCCTCTGTTCATGGGATTTCCCAGGTGTGGGTTGCAATTTCCTTCTGCTGGGGATCTTCCCCTTCCAGGGATCAAACCCACGTCTCCTGCATTGGCAGGCGAATTCTTTACCACTGAGCCACTGGGGAAGCCCATGATTTCCTGCAGATCATCTTTGATAAGTTAGTGGAAGTTCTTAGATCATATTGTTACAGGTTTGTATCAGGTTGATTAATAATTATAATTAATCATTACAGTGATTACTTTTACAGTGAAATGAGGCACAAAACTAAGCCTTAAAATGCTACCTTGTAACACTATTCCTATTTCAGTTGTTGAAACACTCATTCACAACATGTTGAAAGTATTGAGGAAACCTTATCCTATTCTGAGAGATTCCATTTCTTTCAGTAAGAGTATGTTGGCAGCTGTCTGAGAGGGTGGTAGGGTGTCTAGTGTCCTGAAATCATTTATGGACCACTTGAATGTCTTAGTATTACACATAATGAACTTGGTAGGGACATTTGCTTTATACCTAAGGAGTTATTGCTTAACGGTGTGTTCAGTCATGTATTTACTAAGGTTGCTAACAATTTATGTTTGGCTGTATAAAATAATGTGTATTTAATATGCATTATATTTTATTTAATGGAAGCACACCATTATAGGTGTGAAATATGGGTATAGACTATGAAATAGGTATAGACTATGAAACTTACCAATCTACCAGTCCTTCATACATATACTGGCTTATAAATACCAAAATGTAAAAATTAATTTTTGTCTTCCTAAATTCTATTTTAAAAAATTCTTTTCCCATATAGTAAAAAAATTTAATCCAGATTTTTTGAGGGGAACTTTTAAAATCCCATCAATACTTTGAGATATTGTCTTGATTACTTCAGTTCATCAATGTTTGTCATTAGGATTTAATTAAAGATCACAATATTAATCTGCCACTATAATTAGAAACTAAGAGTGCCACCTAAAATCAGAGGTCACTATTGAAGATAAGTCTGGGAGTTTTAAAGGGTTTTTGTCTTATTTGTCTATATATTTTTTTAGTGCAAATTGGAATGTATATGTACTAACGGTGCTGAGTGGATGAAATTGCTTTTGTTACTACAAAGTGATGACAGAAATACTTATTGGTCTTTTTGTAAATGAAACCAGATTTTCTATATTATTTGTCATTGTGAGACTAATAAGCATTGTACCGAAATACAGTAGTTCTTTATCAGGAAACCTGATTATTAAAAGGTCATGTATACATAACACAGTTAAGTTGAAACTTAGAGAAACTTTGTGTAAAACATTTTCTAATATTTACTTATTTAAAATTAATTCTTCTACTATACATTTTAGACTTGTTTAAATTTTGCTTTCTTAGACGTATTTGTTGTTTTATGACTTAGAGAAAGAACTTTAGGAATGAAATCATGCCTGAAATTTTTCTTATGTGTTTCAGATGAGGATGCCATCTGTTCATTTTGTGGTAGATAATGATGGGGAAGTTGAATGATAAAAGTATTTTAAAATGTTAAGGCTCTAACTTGAGCTACTAAGTGATCTATTTCTTTTCTTTGCCAAATAATGTAATGTAGTCTGTTTTAGTGTTTAATTACTTGAAGGGAATAAATTACCCTCATATTGAAAGGTAAAAGAAAAGGCAATAGCTGTATCTTGGTGTTTCATTTTTATTCCTGATCAGTAGTAGCATTACTGCTGTGCCATTTAATTATACTGTTATTTTTTTGACGACCTAATTTGTATGTTGCCACAAATGCAGAATAGATGAGAAAATCTGGCATGACTGTGAATGTTCTGTTGTGTTCTTTTCTTAATTGTTTTTAACATGCAGTTAGGATAATTTGTTGTAAATGTGTTTATGGCTTACCACAGAATATTAGGTAAAATTAACTCCCAACATTTTATCATGGTTAGTGTTGTGCATTTCCCCATCATTTATATTATTTAATTTGTAAATCGGATCTCTAAAAATGCACCCAGAGACAGTTGAGATTCTTCAACACTTCATGGAATAAAGGGGTATTAGTAAATGTGAAAGGGACTAGTAGCAGAGTAACCTTAAAGGGGGCCACCCTGGGAATTTAATGAGCTACACTGTCATTCAGAATTCATTCAACGAATATTTATTGAGTCTCTACTGCATTGCCAGGCGTGGTGCTAGGTACTGAAAATACGAAAGTAATTAAGACAGTCCTTGACCTCAAGCTGCTACTTAAGCAGAGGCCAGATAACCACTCATCAGGAGCCTTGTATAGGAAATTCAAACATTTGCTAGAGGACTGCACTAGATGATCTTTAAGGTAGGTTTTTTTAAGAACCCCCTCCTCTGGGTCTCTCTTCGTGGGTAGGTACAAGAATAGGAAACAAAGGTCAGAAACAAGAGAGGGATGGGTGTTTAAATAGAAACGAATGTGCTAACAGTTATTTAAGGTGGCATTTGAAGTTTAGATATATCATAAAAGCAAAACTATACTGAGTGTGGATTATGAATAAAAAAGTAAAACTTATACAAACTTATCAAGCTATAGAATTTTGAAATGAACATGATCAAAATTGAGTCAGATGTGAAGTCAAGATCTTTGGCTGAAGAAGTTTAGAATTTGTTATTCTGAAGATTTAAAATCCAGCTATCCATAATAGTAAAAACTTTTAAATATAAATATCAATTTTAATAGTTTTAATTAAAAAAATCTGGAAACTGTTGATTTCTTGGGCAGTAGTACATCCAGGATGTCTCAGATATAAAACTGATGTAAAGTGGAGCTTTCTTTATTTTCTAAATAATGTGTATTTATAAATTATTTATTATATTATATTATATTATATTATTATATTATATTATATTATTATATTATTATATAATATATATATATAATATATATATAATATATAATATATAATATATAATATATAATATATAATATATAATATATATAATATAATATATATATTATATAATATAATTATATTATATTATTATATTATTATAAATTATTTATAAATAATGAATTTAACAAATGACCTCTAAAAAGGAATTTCTCATTTATTTTGAGCTGATCTTATATTTCATTGATTTGTTAGAATGAGCTTTTTGTTCATTAACACCTCTTTCATTACAGTGTTGGGGTGAAAAATGTTCTGCCTAAATGAGTTTTCTAGATAATGAAACTACTCTTCTCAGCACTGTGTCTTTTTAAAAAACTTTAACCTTTTTTAAAATCTAAAATGCCAAATACTTTTCAGTCTTTCTAAGTGTATGTATGAATATGTATATATATGGTATACTACTTATGAGTATAAATATTGACTATAACTATGTCATATTGACTCAAGACTTCTTAAACATTAGACACTCTGTTGGAATAAGGATAGGGAACAGTTGAGATATATTATTTTTCCTAGCCTGTGTATGAGAAAGCCCTCTGATTGTCTTGCTTTTTGAATCAGTTTTTGTGTTTGTGTCTTGTAATTCTTCTCTCTCTTTAGGCTGTCAGCTGGCACCTGGCATCTATCATTTAGTATTTCTGTTGCCATTAGTCAGTTCCCCTTCTAATTTATGGTAGAACTAAGCTATAGGCTGAGAAATTATGTAAACAAATGATTGTTGTATTTTATAAATAAGCAGTTGATTTTGCCCCAGATCCTGAACTTCTTTAGAACACTTGACCAGGATTGTGAAGTTTTAAAACAAATTCTACTCTGTATATAGAGTCTAGAGGCCCTCACTGAATACTCACCTCTTAAATCCTTTCAAAATATTATTCTTTTCCCTATAATCTTATGGTCTTGTTAGTCTTTTAAATTCTTTGCCCAATAATTCTTAACAAAATGTTGATCTCCCAATATGTGTATGTAGGGGGAGGGGAGACGTGTAAAACAAACCAAATGAGGAAGTTAGTAACCACAGGTTATTTATTTTTTCTCAGTTTCTGAGCCTCAGTTTTCTGATCTGTAAAGTGGAGATAATTGTACCTAACTTAATAAGCTATTTGTTAGAATTCAGCAGGATATAAAGTTCTTATCATGAACTTTGAGGTAGCCAGTTACCCTCTCCTTTTCCTTTATTTACAAGTACAAGGCTAAAAAGAGCTTTTCCTATTTATGATAAAATGTGGTTTACTGATAAGTGTTAGCAGACAAAGTGGTTTCGAAATTCGGCAAAGTATTGCTGTAGGATGTTATCTAATGTAGTATGCTAAGAAATACTGTACATTTGCAGAGTACTGTTATTTAAAATGGATTTTTAACACAGATTCCATAAGTATGATATTTGATGAAATCATTTCTGGTAGTCCATGTTAATATACATGCTGAAGCTGTTCTTGTGATGAGGTAGTTAATGTCTCTTTGAGTTTTAAGTGACTAGACCTGGTATTTTAAAGAAAGACTGCCCTATTCAAAGATGATTCTTGAATTACATAATTCTTTACTAGTCAGTGTTCTCCAGAGGCAGCCTACGGCTCTGTTGAATACACACCTAAGATTAACCATCATATCTTCCTTCAATAAACTTTTCCACTTCTACATTTTCTACAGATAGATACACCACCAGGAATGGAATTGCAGTCATGGTATCCAGTTATAAAACAGGAAGGTGATCATGTCTCTCAGACACATTCATTTTTACATCCCAGGTGAGTGGGTATTAGCACATTTGTTCCTTCATTCAACATCTATACAGCAGATGCTTTTCTAGGTTTTTTTTTTTGCTAATCCAGGGAATGAATTCAAATAGGTTGAATATTTGAATTAACTTTTTTTGTATGTTTCTATGTTTTTTCCTGGAAATATGTTATTTCCTTTTTGCCCTAAAGTGGAAAAAATGAAAGTTTAAAAATTTTCCTTACTTCCCTTCAAGAGGTAAACCAACTCTCCAAGAGTGTGGTGTACAACTTTGATTTTTTAAAATGAACCTTTTTTTGAACTTAGAGGCTTTCATAGTAGCTGCACCCCTCAAAATCAATGTTCATATTTTCAATAAAGATACACCTTAGATTATAAACTTTTTATTTAAAAAACCTAGACTTTTATCTGCTGCTGTACACATTTATCTCCTCAAGCACAGTGATGGAGAATCTCAATCTTACATTTATATAGTTCCTTCTATTCCTTTTACATTTGAAATAAGCTTTGGAGCAGTATTAAACCTGTCAGTTTTTTTTGCAGGATACTGAGTTTTCACCCTCAGAATTCATGTAATTGGTCTAGAGGGACAATATAGATGTCCTGTACAAAGAAAATGTAATATAAGAGGATATTATTTAGAACTTAGAGGATGAAGTGTTAGGTCACTTAAATGGTTGCATCTTTTGGTTAAAGGTTAAGCAGATTATAGTTAATCGTATGGTACTTAAATATCTAGCTCAAATTTGTTCCATAGGTCTCTCAGATAATCTCTTGCACAATTTTATGTGAGCTTTGAGCAAAATTGGTATTGGTGGTTATCCCTTTGATCTTAGTTTTGCTTGATTTTATTATTGCTGTTTTATCAAATTAAGTAGGAAATATCAAACTATTTTCAGAAGATTGCGTGGTGGAGTCTGATCCAAGGAGGATAGCCCAGTAGCTGGGCGTTGTTCAGAACACTGATTGTTTTCTTGAAAAGAGAGAAGGGCCCTGGGAGCTTTGGGGCTGCAGTGAATCAGGCCATAGCCATGCAGTGTGGCCTGAATCAGCCTCACTATAGCAGAGCAAGGGCTCCTTGCTTTGGAGGGGTGGCACACAGGGAAATGGTCCTCCGAAGTACCTTGTAGTTTGTTTTCTTTGGGCATAAACATTACCTACTCAGGGTTGTTGAACTGCTGTGTAAAGTACTTCATGGTTTTAGTTCTCATGAGGTTTTGAGGGAAGGAAAACTGATTTTCTTTTCAGTGAGTATCTTTTTATTGTTTAGAAACTGCTTTTTGCAAAATAACAGAAATATCCTCATAATTTTGCTCTTTGTGCCTCAACTACTTACTGACATTTTCAAGAATTCTTTTCTAAGACCCTTATTTTCTAAATTGTTGCATTATCTGTTTTGGTTAAAAAAAATTGTTTAGCTATAGAAATTGATGTTAATATATTTTTACCTAAATGTAATATGTATCTTATTTTGCCATTCTTTGTTTTCAGCTACTACTTATACATGTGTGATAAAGTGGTTGCACCAAACGTGTCACTTACTTCAGCTGTACCCCAGCCTAAAGAGGTCACAAAGACAGAGGCAAGCAAATCTATACCAAGACAGTCAGAGAAGCCTCACAGTAGTGGGAAACATCAAAAAATAGTGTCTTATCCAGATGTCTCACTGGAGGAACAGGAGAAAATGGATCTAAAAGCAAGTAAAGAATTATATAGCCACTTAGGTAAGGATTCAGAAATTACCTTTTTAAAATCATGTCCCTAATCAGCATATTTATTCAGCATTTTCAAAAAGAGGGTTTCTTTTAATAAGAGAATTTTCCGAATAATTGAAGCTTATATCTTAAAAAAAAAAAAAAAAAAAAACACCTTTCAAAACTCTGAAGTCTGGGAAGATCCCAGGTGCCGGGGAATAGCTAAGCCCATGCGCCACAGCTGTTGAGCGTGTGCTCTAGATCCCAGGAACTGCAGCTGCTGAAGCCCGCCCGCCCTGTAGCCTGTGCTCTGCAAGAAGGGAAACTACAGCAATGAGAAGCCTGCACACTGCAATGAAGAGTAGCCCCCACTTGCTTCAACTAGAGAAAAGCCCATCTAGCAACGAAGAGCCAGCACAATAGGTAGCCAAAAATAGATTAATAAAATTATCTTAAAAAAATATATGATAATCTGTAAAAATATTGAATCAATTATGTTGTACACCTGGAACTAACATGATACTGTTAATCAACTGCTTCAATTAAAAAGAGAAAGAAGTGTACTAAGTGTAGTTAGGTATAGGACTCAGAGACGTTCAGTTGTGGAATAAACAAGGATTGAAAATGAATAGCTGTGGGAGCCAGGCAGATGGCATAAATGCAGAATGCTGGCTGGACATTTAAAAAAAAGCTGCATAGTTACAGTGCCTTTTAAAATATGGTGGACCAAACAAGATATGTCTGCTCACTTGCTGCCTGTGTTACCCTCTCTGTAGCTACAGAGTTTTGCCTACAGCTTAAGCAAATGTAACAATTCTTTCAGCTTTCTCAGAGCAATGGAAGAATCCTTTTGTTATGTAATTGTTTTCATAGATAGTTGCGATTCTTTGGGGGGAGTTTTTACTTTAATTTTGAGATTTTCCTTGGATTTAACTATGGCAAAGAATAATTAGTAACATACGTTTATAGCATGTTTATATTATATTTCCTAAAGTATTCTAGAGGCTTTAAAAAAATTGTTGAGGTGTAATTCATATACCATAAAATTTATCCTTTTAGATTGTACAATTGAGTGGTTTTTAGTAAATTCACAAAGTTGTATAATGATCACAATTAATTTCAGAACATTTCATCAACCTTAAGTCCTGTAATCCAGAAGTTAGTCTTCACTCTCCCCTTTTACCAGCCTCTAATCTGTTTTCTGTTTTTATGGATTTGCCTGTTCTGGACATTTCATATAAAATGATTGTACAGCATGTGGCCTTCTGTTGCCTGGCTTCTTCCACTAAGGATGTTTCCTCAGTAGATGTTATAGCATGTATTAGCACTTCTTCCCTGTTTATGGCTTAGTAACTTTCTGTTGTGTGGATGGATAAGACCCTGTTTTGTTTATCCATGTGGACACATCCAGATATCCAGCTGATGGACATTTGGATGTGTCCACATTTGGCTGACGACTAATGCTACTATGAACACTTAAGCACAAGTTTTAATGTGAACATATGTTTTTATTTCTCTTGGCTATATATTTAGGAGTGGAATTGCTGGGTCATATGGTAACTCTATGTTTAATATCTTGAGGGACTGCCAAACTGTTTTTCAAAGCAACCATACCATTTTCCGGAGAAGGCAATGGCACCCTACTCCAGTACTCTTGCCTGGAAAATCCCATGGGCGGAGGAGCCTGGTAGGCTACAGTCCATGGGGTCACGAAGAGTCGGACACGACTGAGCGACTTCACTTTCACTTTTCACTTTCATGCATTGGAGAAGGAAATGGCAACCCATTCCAGTGTTCTTGCCTGGAGAATCCCAGGGACAGGGGGAGCCTGGTGGGCCGCCGTCTATGGGGTCGCACAGAGTCGGACACGACTGAAGTGACTTAGCAGTATACCATTTTCATTTCTAGCAGCAGTCTCTGAGGTTTCCAGTTTCTGCACACCTTTGCCAACAGTTGTCATTGTTTGTCTTTTGATGAGAGCCATCCTCATGGTTGTGAAGTGGTATCTCATAGTTTTCATTTGCAATTCTCCAAGTTGACTGATGGTACTGAATATCTTTTCATGTTTTTATTGGACACTGCAAATCTTTCTCTTTTTACTTATTTGGCTGTGCCAGGTCTTAGCCGCAGCACATAGGTAGGGTCTTTAGTTGCGTGTGCACTCTCAGTTGCAGCGTGTGGACTCTAGTCCTCTGACCAGCGATGGAATCCAGGTTGCCTGCATTAGGAGTGCAGAGTCTTAGCCACTGGGCCACCAGGAAGTCCAAAGATTGCAAATCTTTGGAGAAGAACCGTTGAGATCCTTTGCTGTTTTTAAGTTGGGTTGTCTCTTTATTGTTGTAAGAGTTAGGCGTACATTCTGGGTACTAGAGCCTTACCAGTTAGAGGATTTGCCATTGTGTCAGTTGTCTTTTCACTTTCTTGGTAGTGTCCTTTGAAACACAGAAGTTTTAAATTCAGATGAAGTCCAATTTGTTCCTTCTTTGGTTGCTTACTTTGGTCATCCACTTTTAATTAATTTTTATGTAAAATGTGAAGTTCAACCTCAATTGTATATAGATACAGTTGTCCCAATAGGGTTGAAAAAGCTACTATTACTCATTGAATTGTTTTGGCACCTTTGTTAAAAACCAGTTGCCTGTAAAAGTATACGTTTATTTCTGGACCCAGTCTTTATGTCCGTACTACACATGGTTTTGATTTCTGTAGCTTCATAACAAGCTTTGCAATTGGAGATTGTGAGTCTTCCAACTT
Organism: Bos indicus; assembly: GCF_029378745.1. NCBI lineage: Eukaryota > Metazoa > Chordata > Mammalia > Artiodactyla > Bovidae > Bos > Bos indicus. The sequence continues at coordinate 97,430,733 of NC_091760.1, read as the reverse complement.
TGTTTTTCTTTTTCAAGATTACTTTGGCTATTTTGGTTTCATTTTATTTCCATTTGAGTTTTAGAATCAGTTTGCCAAATTCTGCCACACAGCCAGGTGAGATTTTGATAGGGTCTGCATTGAAAAAGTAGAATCAGTTTGAGACTACCATTTATTGTAGTCTGTTTGGGCTGCTATAACAAAAATAACATGACTGGGTAGCTTATACCATAGACACTTACCCTTTCACTGTTCTAGAGGCTGGGGAGTCTTAAGATCAAGGCACTAGTGGATTTGGTCTGGCAGGGGTTTGCCTCCTGGTCTTCTCATTATGTACCCAAATTGTGGGAGAGCGCTCTGGAGTCTCTTTTATAAGGGCATAAATCCCATCATGGGGTCTCTACTCTTATGAGCTAATTATCTCCAAAAGGTTTCATTTCCTAATACCATCACATTGGGGGTTAGGATTTCAGCATAGGAATTTTGGAGATCACTGACTTCCAGATCATGATATCGTCTTAATATTAAGTTTTCCAATCCATGAACATAGGATTCTTTTCCATTTATTTAGGTCTTTTATTTCTTTCAATAATATTTTATAGTTTCTGTTGTATAAGTTTTATACTACTATTGTTAAGTTTATTCTTAAGTATCTTTATTTTTTTATTTTGTTTATAAATGAAATTGTTTTCTTAATTTCATTTATGGATCATTCTAGTGACTTTTGACAGAGTGGTGTTTATACTTTGTTACTTCTTTTTTACCTTGGAAGATCCATCAGTCTCGAATAATGCTACCAGCAAAAAGAAACCTGAGTCTACCACTTGCAGCTTAGCCAGAGACACAAGCAAGTCAGGAACTGACTGTGATGTTGCAGCTTCATCTCCACTTCTTGTCAAAGACGTCACTTGTGAGGACGATAAGGGAAAAATCATGGAAGAAGTAGTGAGAACTTATGTAAAACAACAGGAAAAATTGAACTCAATTTTACAGAAGAAGCAACAACTTCAGATGGTAAAATTGTTATTTAAATGATAGTCCATTGTGAAAAAATACTTTTGCATATTCTTCAAGATGAGATGCTATAAATGTATTTAACGTTGTTCAGTTTTATACTTATAAGAAATATGAATATACTTTTAAATTTTTAGAGAAAATAGTTTTCAAGATAACTACTTATGTATAGAATTAATATGACACCTCAGTTTTGTAATAGATACTTTCTGTCCTGTTTTTTCTCTGAATTGAAAGGTTTAATGTGATAGAAATAAAGTAAAAATTACATTGTGACTCTTTAAATTACAGGAAGTTGAAATGTTGAGTAGTTCAAAAGCTATGAAGGAACTTACTGAAGAACAGCAGAATTTACAGAAAGAGCTTGAATCTTTGCAGAATGAACATGCTCAAAGAATGGAAGAATTTTATGTTGAACAGAAAGACTTAGAGAAAAAACTAGAGCAGGTAATGAAGCAAAAATGTACCTGTGACTCAAATTTAGAAAAAGATAAAGAGGCTGAATATGCAGCACAGGTAAGAATTACACAGTTTGTATAGTGTTGCCTTTTCAATGTGGAAATTGAAGCTGTTACTTTAATTTTATTACAGAAATTACTTTTTGTTAAACTCGTTTCATTTAGGCTAGACTTTGAAATAGATAATTCTGTTAAACACAATTTTATGCTATATCATTCAAGATGATTGTTTTGATCTTGGTTGTTGCATTACTTTACATTTTTATTGGATTTCTGTAGTTTAGTTGTCCTAATTGCTAATCTCTAGCTATCTGAGTATCAGTGTTATTATAATGTAATACATGGGCTTTCAAATCAATGGCTTAACAAACGTAAACTGTTGCCTACTATGTTCACAAGCCCTGGGGCAAAAGTGCACAGTAGCTCACAACTTGGGAAAGATGAACAAGTAACTCCTAATCTGAGCATGCTGTGGTAAAAGGTATACTGAGGTGTAAGGCATAATGAAAGTGTTCTGAGTGTTCAGTTCCCTTGACCTTTGTTTTGCCCTCATTTTAAGGTCATGTCAAAGTCAGATTAATAGTATTGGATATTCAAGAGATTATACTATGCGTGAAATAGTTCATTTTTGCAAAAAGTGAATTGAAAGTAGGTCTTTGCCATGATGTGAGAAGTAAAGGAAAACCAAAACTGAATGAAAAACTGACACAATCTTCTGAATCACACAGCTGGCAGAACTGAGACAGAGACTGGACCATGCTGAGGCTGATAGGCAAGAGCTCCAAGACGAACTCAGACAGGAACGGGAGGCAAGACAGAAGTTAGAGATGATGATAAAAGAGCTAAAGCTGCAAATTTTGAAATCATCAAAGACTGCTAAAGAATAGAAACCTTCAAAGAAATCCATCTGTGTGTTCCCAACAGGGTTTATTTTTATTTGTTTACTTTGGTAAATGAATTCTGAACAATTTAGCTGCATGAAATAACTAGGCATTCTATCTATTTGTAGATCAGAGAAAGTGAAGAGATTATATATTAGTATATAAATTTTTACATTTTCCAAAAGAATGAAAATGTATGTTTCTTTGTACTTTTCTTTTCAACCAGCTTCAAACCAATACTTTGCAATTTCAACTATTAGATATGATGCCTATATTTCTAATGCAGTTTAACAATTGCATACTTTTTAAAAGCTGCATTGTGTGATGGAAAATAGTTTTGATCAATTTTGTTATCCATATTTTAGACTCAATTTTAGATACAATGATGGCTTCATATTTCATATATAGAGCTACTCAAGGAGTTGTCCATTTTTTTCATTAACTCAATCTCCTTTCTAAGTTGAAAGTATACTCATTATTATAATCAAAATTTTTTTTGTTTCGTCTTGTGGCATGAATTTCCATCAGTTCCTTTCTATTTAATGTCTCCTAAGAGACATTTTGTCAGTAGAGGAATTTCATTGATGAGGTTATAGCACACCCCAAGGGAAAAGATAACATGCTTTCTTATATACTGCTGCTAAACTCAAGAAGCAGTTATAATTAGATTTTCTGTTTAAATGTGGTTATATTTAGAGAAAATTTTTTATGCAGCAACTTTAGAAGAGGGAATAAAATGTCGTAATTTTTGAACTTTTGTTTATGTTGTTAATAGTGTTGTGAAAATATTAATGTACTTGAGAAAAACTGATCCCATTGATGTACATCGGTTTCTATACAATCCATAATCCTCCTGTACAGTTTTTTATGTAGTTGTGGGTCGTACTGAAATTTATATAATGGATTTGTTTTCCTTTAAATTGTAAGATATTAAACACTTTGAAGGTTATTTTGGACTTTTGTATGTTTAAATGTTAAGTCTTACCAAATGTGCATGAATGGACCATTTTCAATTATTATTTAATATCAAAATCAGGAATTTACAGTCAACTAGTAGTGTATGATAGGTTAATATAGGGAAGTTTACTTATCTGCTACTAAGAGATTTTTAGATAGTTTTTAGAAGACAGAAATTCCATAGTTTGGGGAGGGACAACTTCTTTCTGCACTTTTTTTTTTTTTTTGCACAGAAAAGTCTATCATTAATGGCAAATTTCATGTTAGTTAATTCTTGGCTTAAAAGATACTAGGTAAAATTCTTAGTATGCATTTTTTAAAAGAAAGTTTCCTGAAGCTACCATTAATTGACATTGTTATCTCATGAATTTAATTTTTATATTCTTGTGTATGGTACTATATGAAATTACTTGAGAGCTAAATTTATTTTATAAATAAATCAGCTAAAGTTGAGGTTATTTACTCTTCCCATAATAGACAATAGATACTTGGTATAGAACTTCAAAAGTAAGTAGGTTATCATTTAACCAGTTATTTTCATATTTTGCTTAATGGTACTTACATAGCCTAAAAGAATTTTTGTACTTCCCAAAGTATAGTTTCTTTACTAGAATATCATCTAAATGTGTATTTTCTATTTTCCATTTAAGTTTTACTGTGTTAACCCTGCAGTTTAATTGGTTGATCCTTGGAATCTCCTTAAGGAAGAACACATGTTAAAATGACATACAGGAATAAATATTACAAATGACATATGCTTCTAATACTTTTTATTTGCCTTTATCTGGAGAAAGAAAAACACAAAGAAATTTATGACACAGTTTCGTTTTAGTTGTGGATTAGTTGCATCACAGCTAAGGTTTTTGGGAGGTAAAACTCAAGCCTGTATAATTTATTTTTCTATTTCACTCAAAATCTACTTATGTTACTTAGTTAAAATGATAAGCTATTGAAGTTTCAAGTCAAAACATCTAAAATAATTTGTTTAATCATTAAAATATGTTTTTAAAAATTCTAAGCAATGCTTAATCACCTTTAAATTGTCATAAGCTCTTAATTTATTAGCTTTGAATAAAGAACTATTTTTTCTAGTCCTTCACATAAGGGAAACTTGCCACATGAAATTGTATAGTCTTCATTTTTCAGAAGATACATTAATGTGCCATCAGTTTCTAACTTCTTTGAAAATAGTGTTTTTTTTTTTAAGCCAATTGTAAATAGTATGCCTATTCTAGATAAAAGTAATTTTAAGTTAAACTGTACAACATAGCTTGAAAGTATAGAGACTTTGTAATACTTTACAAGTGGCCTCTGCTAAAAATATCTTATCCATATAATTATTCTTCTATTCTTTGCATGCCCATTTTGTGTGTTGGTTGTTAGCTTAAAGTTTGTTTTAATGTTAACTTTTGGGTGCCAGCTCATCAGGCAAGAATATTTTCCCTCAGACGTCATAATATTTTTCTTTTTAGGAAAAATATAAAAATACTTTCAAAAGCTGTGTTAAAGGAATGACATATCACAAGTGCTAGAGCATCTTTAAAAGGAAGAAAAGATAGAATATTAGTTGACTGGGTGATGAATGATGTTAAATTTGAATAATGATAGTTTCTGTATTCTAAACTTGATGAGAAAAAGGTACCAAGTCTATTGTAAAACCTGCTGTCATTGAGGAAGCTCTGAACAACCCTGGTTTCACAAATAACACTTTGAAAGAATTTGACCAATAATGTAAGTTTGGCTTGTGCTTTAGTTTTGTAAGGCATACTTTTTTGCTTCAATTTCTGTGTCCAGGAGAGTTTGGATGTTTAATGGTTCTTGAGCTAATTTTATAATATATTTAATATATTACCAGTTGAGATATATAAAAGTTGTACATATTGAATTAAAAACCAGTTGCTAAAGTAGGTGTAATAGACTGAGTACAGTGATACCTGCAGGTTGGTTACCCATATGTTCTAGAAGTCATGACAGAACAACCAATTCATTTACACATCTTTGGTTTCTGTTTGAAGGAAAGTAAAATGATAAACTTGAGCAATATAATACATGCTCAAAGTTATTTCCCTATATGAGTAGTAAAGCTGGTGCTGAAGATTTTTGATCAGTTTCTAAAATTTTCTACTCAATGACTTATGTTTTGATTGCTTAGGAAAAAATCCTTACTTTTATTTGCTCTTATGCATTTAATCCACACGACAGCATATTACAGATTAATAGAATGAAAAGTTGTGCTCATACTGTACATTTATTTCTGTGCTTAAAACTACTTGTTAGTTTTTATTGAAGCTGCCAGCAATAAGGGACACATTACTGCTGTATTATACATTGTGAGATTGAATAAACAGCTTAAATTTTTTTCCTGGCGTAAGACACTTAAGCATTTCCATTATTGGAAGGAATTTGTATGGGTATTCTATATTTCATCTTGTTTAAAAGGACAGTCTTTTTTTTTTTTGTAAAATCCATTTTAAACTACATAATGCAATTTGGAGCCTGTTTTTTTTTAGTGATAGTAGTAAATGTTTTATATAGTGCTACTGTGTTTGAATTAAAGAGAACAAATGTAAAAACTGAAATTAAAAAATTAGGCCTAGAAAACAAAATAGTGTATTAAGTTAGTTGAATGTAAAAGAAATTTATAAGATTTTTTTCCTATAGATACCTCACTTGAAAATAAAGCACAGCATACTTAAAGTAATTATAGTTTAAAAAAAAAATCCTACTAAAAGAATTACTAAATCTTGAACAACTCTTGGGGAGAATTGTAGTTTGGGAGAAATAAAATATACTTGCTTTTAACCATCCTGTTAGAAGTATGTATTTATCCTGATAATTTTAAGCCAACACAGTAGTCTTAAATTATTTCTGAATTTCTAATCTGTGAAAGCAGTAAATGAAAGATCTGTCGTGCAACTGTTGAAACAAATTGTTGACTACATTGACCATAATTCAATTTAAAATCTTGCCAATGATGTACAGTTTTATGGGTAAAATTGCTGTGGTTGGTTGCATTACATGACACACAAAACTGTCCTCTACCTCACGTGAAATAAGTATTTTATATGGTTTTACTATAAAACAAGACTCATCTATCTGGTCACTTAGTTTACAAATTTTGAATTATATTTATTGAAACATGACATACTGTGCTCTTAGCTTATACCTCAATTGTATTTTGTGCTGTTTTCCATTTTCATGCCTTGTAAATAACTTGTATAGATTGTGGATCAAATTCCAAATAAAAACTTTTAATGCCAGTGAAATTGATTTAAGCCTTCTTGGTATCCTGTGTGAACTCAACTTTCTTGTTTCTTAAGATTGACATTTTCTCCTTTGGTTCCTTTAAAGTCTATTCATTACACAGCAAGTGACTAGGAACTTTTTAAAAATAGTAAAATGTGAAATTCTGTGTGATTTTGTTTTATTCTGTTGGCCATACTGCACAACATCTGGGACTCTAGTTCCCTGACCAGGGATCTAACCCTTGTACCCTGCATTGGAAGCATGGAGTCTTAACTAGTGGACTGCCAGGGAAGTCCCCTATGTGATGTTTTATGTGTGTTTATTGTGTGTTTATTCTTGCTTTAACATCCTTTCCTCACCTCCACCTCAGGTATTAGTTACTATATAACATTATTTTAAAAGCTAGAAGCTTAAAGGATCACACATGGTATCTGAGGGGCTGAAGTCCAGGAGTAGGCTGCCTGAATGTGATGGCTCTTAGAAGGGTACTTTTCTGGTGTTAACCTGGGGCTGAAGGCGAATGAGAGCTTGACAGCTCTGATCTGCTTCCCAGCTCACTCACAGGGCCACTGATTGACAGGAGCTCAGTTCCCACTGTTTGAACCTGTCCATGAATCTCTTCAAGTCTGGTGAGTGACATCTCAACTGAGTGATCCAAAGGAGGGAAAGAGTGATGCCACAATTTCATTTATGATCTAGATTTTTAAGTCATATACTGTTTTACCTTATGCAGTTTGTTAGAAGTCAGTCACAAAGTACAGCCCATACTCAGTTGGAGGAGATTATACAGGGTATGAACCCCAGGAGGCAGGGATCATTGGGGACTTAGGAGTCTGGTTATCATATCCTCCAAATATTTTTGTGTGTGGCAAAATGTACGTATCATTAATTTTAGCATTTAACCATTTTAAAGTGTAATTCAGTGGTATTAAGTACATTCACAGTGTTGTGTAATTATCATCCCATATCCAAAACTTAACTATCCCAAACAGCTCTGTACCTATTAAACAGTAACCCCCTATTACCCCCCCTCCAGCTCTTGATATCCTCTATTTCCTGTCTCTATGAATTTGCCTATTATAGGCAATCCACATACACAAGTGGAATCAAAATATTTATCCTTTTGTTTCTCATTAAGCATTGTGTTTCACTTAGCATAATGTTTTCAAGGTATACCATGTAGCATGTATCAATTTAATTCCTTTTTATGGCTTTACAATATACCATTGTATCTGTATACAACTGGAAGGATGTCTATCCAGCTTCTTTGCCCATTTTTAAACTGGGTTGTTTTTTGTTGTTGAGTTGTAAGGCTTCTTTATATGTTAAGAGTATTAATTCCTTATCAGGTATATGATTTGCAAATATTTTCTCCCATTAAAAAAAAATACATTTATGTATTTATTTAACTGCACTGATCTAGTTGTGGCATGCAGGATCTAGTTCTCTGACCCTATGTCCCCTGTGTTGGGAGTGTGGAGTTCTGGCCACTGGACCACCAGGGAAGTCCCTCTCCCATTCTTGGGATTGTCTTTTCACTCTCAATATTGTCCTTATGTTTTGATCAAATTCATTTTATTTATTTTTTCTTTTGTTGTCTGTACTTCCGGTGTTATATCCAAGAAATCATTGCCAAATCCAATGTCGTGAAGCTTTCTTCCTGTGTTTTCTTCTGAGAGTTTATATTTTTAGTTCTTATTGGACTTGTGTTAGTTTCCATTTCAGATTGTCTATTGCCAGTGTTTAGAAAATGCAATTGATTTTTGGGTGTTGATTCTGTATTCTGGAACTTTACTAAATTTTTTTATTAGCTAACTGTGTGTGTGTGTGTGTGTGTGTGTGTGTGTGTGTGTGTGTGTGTGTGTAACCTTTAGGGTTTTCTGTGTGTAAGATCACATCACTTGGTAGTGGTTTCATGGTGGTGGGCTTCCCTGATGGCTCAATCAATAAAGAAAGAATCCATCTGCAATGCAGGAAATCTGGGTTTGATCTTTGTGTTGGGAAGATCCCCAGAGAAGGAAATGGCAACCCACTCCAGTATTCTTGCCTGAAAAATCTGATGGACAGAGGAGCCTGGCAGGCTACCACTGTTCATGGGGTCAGAAGAACTGGGCACAACTTAGTGACTAAAACCATCACTACCAAGATCAAATCACTAGGGAATAGAGATAATTTTTACTTCTTCCTTTCCAATTTGGACGCTTTTTGTTTCTTTCTCTTGTCTAATTGCTCCAACTAGAACTTCCAATGCTAGAAGTGGTGAAAGCAGGCATCCTTGTTTTTGCTCTTGTCTAAGAGGGAATGCTTTCAGTCTTTTACCTCTGAGTATGATGTTGGCTGTGGTTTTTTCATATATGGTCTATATCATCTTGAAGCTCCCTTTTATACCAAGTTGAATTTTTTTTTTTCTTTAAATGATGAAATAGTGCTGAATTTTGTCAAAAGTTTTTTTTTTTGTATCAGTGGAGATGATAATGTAGTTTTCCCCTTCATTTTATTCCTATGATATAGTACATTGCTTGGTTTTCATAAATTGAACTGTCTTTTGCATTTTAAGAATAAATCTCACTTGTTCATGGTGTATAATCATTTTAATGTGTTGTTATTTATGTATTTGAAATAATTTGATATACAGCATTCTATAAATTTAAGGTGCACAACAAGTTCATTTCATACATTTATATGTAGCCTAATATTCTTCTTTAGGCTATATATAACCTAAAATTATTCTGGAGATGGGAGTATCAGACCACTTTACCTTCCCCCATGAGAAATCTGTGTGCAGGTCAAGAAGCAACAGTTAGAATCAGAAATGGCACAATACACTGGTTCCAAATTGGGAAGGGAATACATCAAGGTTGTATATTGTGATCCTACTTATTTAATTTATATTCAGAGGACAACATGAGAAATGCCAGGCTGAATGAAGCATAACTGGAATCAAGATTGCAGAGAGAAATAATAATCTCAGATATGCAGATAATACCACCCTTACGGCAGAAAGCAAAGAGGAACTACAGAACCTCTTGATGAAAGTGAAAGAGGAGAGTGAAAAAGCTGGCTTAAAACTCAACATTCAAATAATGAAGATCATGGCATCTGGTCCCGTCACTTCATGGCAAATAGATGGGGAAGCAATGGAAACAGTGACAGACTATTATCTTGGGCTCCAAAATCACTTCAGATGGTGACTGCAGCCATGAAAATGAAAGATGCTTGCTCCTTGGAAGGAAAGCTATGACCAATCTAGACAGCATATTAAAAAGCAGAGACATTACTTTGTCAACAAAGGTCCGTCTAGTCAAAGCTGTGGTTTTTCCAGTAGTCATGTATGGATGTGAGAGTTGGACCATAAAGCTGAGTGCTGAAGAATTGATGCTTTTGAACTGTGGTGTTGGAGAAGACTCCTGAGAGTCCTTTAGACTGCAAGGATATCACACCTGTCAATTGTAAAGGAAATCAGTCCTGAATATTCATTGGAAGGACTGATGCTGAAGCTGAAGCTTGAATATCTTGGCCACCTGATGTGAAGAACTGACCCATTAGAAAAGATCCTTATGCTGGGAAAGATTGAAGGCAGGAGGAGAAGGGATGACAGAGGATGAGATGGTTGGATGGCATCACTGACTTGATGAACATGAATTTGAGCAAACTCCAGGAGTTGGTGAGGGATAGGGAGGCCTGGCGTGCTGCAGTCCATGGGGTCACAAAGAGTTGGACACGACTGAGTGAGTGAACTGAATACGCTGAATTTGGTTTGTTAAATTCATGGATGTTAGTAGCAAGTCACAAGGGATACTGGCCTGTAGTTTTTTGTTGGTTATTTTGTAGTGTCTTTGTTGTTGCCTGCTTGCATGTTCAGTTGCTTCACTCCTGTCTGACTCTTTGCAACCTTATGGACTGTACGCTGCCAGGCTCCTCTGACCAGGGGATTCTCCAGGCAAGAATACTGGAGTGGGTTGCCATCCTCTCCTCCAGGGCATCTTAACCTAGGGATCAAACCTGCGTCTCCTGCTGCATGTGGATTCTTTACCTCTGAGCCACCAGGGAAGCCCCATCTTTGTAGTTGGTATTAAGTTAATCCTGCATCATAAAGTGACCTAGAAATTGTTCTCTCTGTTTTGATTTTTTTGGAAGAGTTTGAGAAGAATTGGTGTTAATTCTTCTTGAAATATTTGACAGAACTCACCAATGAAGCCATCTGGTCCTAGGCTTTGCTCTGTTGGGAGGTTTTGATTGCTGATTTAATCTCCTTAGTAGTTATAGGTTTTATCTGTCTCCTGTTTCTTCATGAGTCACTTTCAATAGTTCATTTGTTTCTAGGAATTTGTCAGTTTCATCTAGTTTATCTAATTTGATGGCATACAATTGTTCATAGCATCCTCAAAATCCTTTTATTTCTGTAAAATAGTTTAAAATGTTCCTATTTTCATTTCTGATTTTAGGAATTTGAGTCTTTATTTTCCCCTTAGTCAATATAGGTAAAGGTTTGTTAATTTTGTTGATCTTTTCAAAGAACCAACTTTTGATTTCTATTGATTTTCTTTTTATAGTTTTTATTTTATTTATTTCCACTCTAATCTATATTATTTCCTTCTACTAGTTTTGAGTTTAGTTTGTTTTTCTAGTTTCTCAGAGTTTGAGATCTTTTTTAATGGATGCTTTTGTAGCTATAAATTTCCATCTTAGAAAATAAAAATAGTTATAAACCAAAATTGCAATAATAATAATTGCAGAAAAAAGCAATAATTGCTTTTATATTTGTCCATGTATTCACCTTCACTGGAGATCTTTATTTCTTAAGTTACTGTCCAGTGTACTGTCTAATGTATCCCTTTATTTCAATTTAAAGGATTCCCGTTAACATTTCTTGTAAGACTGGTCTAGTGGTAGTCGGTTTTTGTTTTTTTTGTGTGCATGTGCATTAGTAGTGTCTGACTCTTTACAACCCCATGGACTGTAGCCCTCCGGGCTCCTCTGTCCATGGGATTCTCCAGGCAAGAATATCTGGCAGTGTCTTAATTTCTCCTTCATTTTGGAAGGACAGTTTTGCCATATATAAATTTCTTGTTGAAAAGTTTTTCTTTTGGCATTTTACATCATTCCACTGACTTCTAGTCTTCAAGGTTTTGGCTGAGCCACCGTTAGTGATCTTACTGAGAATTCCTTATTCATGATGTCACGTTTCTGTAGCTGCTTTCAGGATTCTCCCTTTACCTATGTCTGTCAGCAGTTTGATTATAATGTGTCTTGGCATGGGAGTTTACCTTATGTGCAATACATTAAGCTTGTTAGATTTGTAGATTTTAAGTATTTTGTCATATCTGCACTGTTTTCAGGGATTATCTCTTCAAATAATCTGCTGTTTTCTCTCTTCTAGGACTCCTGTCATTTTTCAGAATTTGGTTTATTTTTAGAATTTGTATTCTTTTATTGATATTCTTATTTTGTTCATAAATTATTTTCCTGATTTCCTTTCTTTTTTGTCCACATTTTCCTTTAGCTTTTTGAGCATGTTGAATACCCTTGTTATAAAGTCTTTGTGTAACAAGTCCAATGTCTGGACTTTTATGAGGGTGGTTTCTGTCAGTTTGTTTGTTCTTTGTAAGGAATTATATATTGCTCATTTTTTGTATGCCTTATGATTTTCTGTTATACAAAATTAAGCCTTTGACAACTATAATGTGGTAACTGGAAATCAGATTTTCCCTCTTCCTGAAGGTGTTTTTTTTTTTTTTTTTTAATTATTGCAGTAGTCTGTGATAGTCCACTTGCTTTGAGACTTTTCCACACTATTTTGCAAAAGACTATTCCTGATTGTGTGTGCTCATGAAAGTGTCTGTTCCTTTAGCTCATGTTCAGCTAATGTTTTGAAAGAGTTCCTTGAATGCCAGGAGCTAAACAAACAAAACAATAACAAAACCTCATGAAACAGAAAAGCGGAAAAATACAAGATCTGACTACTTCTCTCAGCCTGCAGCTTGGCTCTATAAGATGCTCCTTCAGTACTTAGGTAGGCTTGCTCTGAACCTAGGAATCAGTCCAAAGTGAAAACTTAGGTACTCTTAAGACTTTCCTGGGTATGCATCTTGCTTGGGCTTTCTAAATTCCCCATCTTATAGATAGCTGTTTTTGAATGTTCTAATTTCCCAGAGAATCTCATCCTAACTTACCCTCTAGTTCTTAGACAGTCTGTTGGTTGTTTACACCTGTAATATTTTGTCCCAGGCATCTGAGTCTGTAGTTCACCTTGCATCTTTTACAAGCAGTACCCACTGCTTTTTGCATCTGAGTTCCAAGTTAGGCAAATTGAAGATGAGACTCTTGTGTTGGTAGTACAAAGATTCCCCAGAGAGGTCAGATCAGATGTACATGATGGTTTTAAATAAGGTCTGCTCTGCTCCCTTGTTCAAGGGAGGAACTGGCAATGGGGCTGCTGCTGCGCTGGGACAGAAAGGTGAAAAAAAGTTAAGTTGCTCAGTCGTGCCTGACTCTTTGCAACCCCACCGACAGTAGCCCACCGGGTTCCTCAGTCCATGGGGTTTTCCAGGCAAGAGTACTGGAGTGGGTTGCCATGCCCTTCTCCATGGGATCTTCCTGACCCAGGGTCGAACCTGGGTCTCCCGCATTGCAGGCAGATTTTTCTCTGATCTGAGCCATCAGGGAAGCCCGAGGAAGGTGAAAGTATGAATAAAAATGTCCCAAACTTTCCTGTCATTTTGAAGGTGGCTTTTCTTGACTGGGTGTTTGCTTGGTTGCTATTAACATTTGACTGTTTTCCAGAGCAACAACAAAGTTGGTCCTGACATTTTCTTGTCTTTCTCTTTCTCTCTCAAAGGGGCTTCCCTGGTGGCTCAGATGGTAAAGCGTCTGCCTGCAATGTGGGAGACCCAGGTTCAGTCCCTGGGTTGGGAAGATCCCCTGGAGAAGGAAATGGCAACCAACTCCAGTACTCTTGCCTGGAAAAGTCCATGGACTGAGGAGCCTGGTAGGCTACAGTCCATGGGGTTGCAAAGAGTCGGACACGACTGAGCGACTTCACTTTTCTTTCTCTCTCTTTGGATCTTTTTGTGGGAGAATGAGAGCTTGGAGTTTCCTAGTTGATTGTTTTTCTTGCTGCTGCTGCTGCTAAGTCGCTTCAGTCATGTCCGACTCTGTGTGACCCCATAGACGGCAGCCCACCAGGCACCCCCGTCCCTGGGATTCTCCAGGCAAGAACACTGGAGTGGGTTGCCATTTCCTTCTCCAGTGCATGAAAGGGAAAAGTGAAAGTGAAGTCGCTCAGTCATGTCCGACTCTTAGCAACCCCATGGACTGCAGCCTTCCAAGGCTCCTCCATCCGTGGGATTTTCCAGGCAAGAGTACTGGAGTGGGGTGCCATTGCCTTCTCCAGATGGTTTTTCTTACCACTCATCTATTTAGCCACAGTCTTTTTATAACTTGATCTTGCAAGTGATACCCCATCACTTCTGTCATGTGCTGTTCATACAGACTCACCCTGGAACAATGTGGGGCGAACTATGCAAGGGTGCGAATCCTAGGAGGTGGGGATCACTGGGCATCATCTTGGAGGTTGCTTACCACAGGCTAGGACCAGAACTTTTCTCCAAAGTGATTTGGGTTGAGGCCGCAGTGCTTTAGACATTCAAATTAGAACTTTGGTTTGGAAAGCTTTAAGAGAAGGTGTTTAACTCAGATGAAAATGACTACTGTTTGCCTGGCCTGACACTGATACTCTGCTAGATATTGGACTTCCTAGAATGAGTCAGGTACAACTTTGGCCTTTGAGGAACTCCCAGACAGGTGGATAGCAGAATGACTCAGTCCTATACAGAGGGCTAGGGAAACATGAGGAAGAGACTTCACTCAACCTGGGGTGAGGAACGTTCCAGTTCCAAATGACCCCTGGACAGAACTTAGAAGTGAGCTGGAGAGAGAGGGAGCTATGGCTGTGTTGGAAAGCATTCTAGGTAGAAGGAACTATGTGAGGATAGGTTGGAGGCTAGTAATGAATGCCATATTAAGAAAGTGAAAGAAAGTGTTAGTTGCTCAGTTGTGTCCGACTCTGTGACCCCATGGACTATAGCCTGCCAGGCTCCTCTCTCCATGGAATTCTCCAGGCAAGAATACTGGAGTGGGTTGCCATTCCCTTCCCCAGGAGATCTTCCCGATCCAGGGATTGAACATAGGTCTCCTGCATTGCAGGCAGATTCTTTACTGTCTGAGCCACCAGGGAAGCAGAGAATTCAGTAATGAATGCAACATTATACTTTCTGAGAAACAACTCACACAGTTAAATTAGAAACCAGATGGATAAAATATGGATAATTTAAGTTTTGTTGAAAGCATGCACAAGGTATTATGGGAACTGTTCAGAACTTCATCGAAAGAGGTAGGATAGTCATGTCACAGGAGGTTCTTATGCTAATTTTGGGTGACTGAAAAGTAGCTGGGTGGAGAGGTCACTTCTTGCAGAACGAAGGGCAGGTATGAAGCATAAGGGATGAGACTGTGATGTTTCTCTACAAGGTGTGGATGTTACTTGGGGTAGGGGGCTATACAGTGGAGGGAAGCGGATATTGAGGGGGTTGTGTCATAAAAGGCCTGTGTGATCCTGTATCCTCAAGGGCTTGAATTATGTTCCAAAGAGGACTGCCAGTGAGGTAGTAACATAATCATCACATAGTGTACAGGGACATGAGCATTCTTTATATACCCTTATAATAATGAATATTTTTAAAATTTGAAAATATTTAATTAATTTATTTATTGGCTGTGCCATATGGCTTGTGGGATCTTAGTTCCCAGACCAAGGATCAAACCTTCGCCCTGTGCAGTGGAAGCATGGAGTCCTAACCACTGGACCACCAGGGAATTCCCCCAAAATATTTTAAAATAAAAAATTAAACATTTTTTTCTCATCATAAAATCAACTCATGTTCATTATGGAAAATTGGAAAATGCTTACACACAAAAGAGGAAAACCCATCAATATCACTACTCCAAGGAACTGCTTGTTAACATTTCAGTGTATATTTTCCAAATATAATTTAAAGATCAGTCTCTAACTGTACAGATATTTTGAAATTAAATTAGCAGTTTGCACTTTGAAATCAAACTGAGATAAGATATCATCTCGGAGAAGGCGATGGCACCCCACTCCAGTACTCTTGCCTGGAGAACCCCATGGACAGAGGAGCCTGTTGGGCTGCAGTCCATGGGGTTGTGAAGAGTTGGACATGACTGAGCAACTTCACTTTCACTTTTCACTTTCATGCATTGGAGAAGGAGGTAGCAACCCACTCCAGTGTTCTTGCCTGGAGAATCCCAGGGACCGGGGAGCCTGGTGGGCTGCTGTCTATGGGGTCGCACAGAGTTGGACACGACTGAAGTGACTTAGCAGCAGCAGCAGCAGCAAGATATCATCTACTTCTTAGTTGAACACCTAATTGAAATGTAAATTGAAAGAGTTAATTGAACACTTTTGTAATAATTTTTAAAAACTTTTTAATTTTGTACTGGGGTATAGCCAGTTAACAATGTGATAGTTTCAGGTGAACAGCTAAGGGAATCAGCCATACACGAACATGTATCCTTTCTCCCCCAAACTCCCCTCCCATCTAGGCTGCCACATAATACTTTTTTTTAGATAGACTGTTAGAAGCTGATCAAAGAATATACATATTTTATTGTATTTGCTATATATTGCTGAATTACCTTTGAAAAGAGATTTGTCAGTTGTGTTATTGGCATTTTTTGATGTTCATTCTTTGAATTAGTTATTTTTACTGAATCATTTTAAATAGCATTAATGAGAGACTGTGAGAGCCCTCCAGTGGCCAAGCTAATTCCTGTAAAAATATTGTCAGTGGATTAAAAAGGAATTGAATTTAGTTGTTAAATCTTAATGGTAGAAATCAGAGAGTGCCTAGAAATAGCTGATAAAAAAGGGCTTATCCTGTAGTCAGAGAAGAGATGCCATTGGCTTTCCTTTCAAATTCTTGCTCATCTGCTGTTAGACTATGAAATGTTTTGAATTTCGCAGCTGTGTAAAATGAAGGTTAAGATCGTGTTA
This sequence comes from Bos indicus, assembly GCF_029378745.1. NCBI lineage: Eukaryota > Metazoa > Chordata > Mammalia > Artiodactyla > Bovidae > Bos > Bos indicus. The sequence continues at coordinate 97,414,123 of NC_091760.1, read as the reverse complement.
ATTTCAAACAGGTTTACAATCAACTGATTAACTATTTTTGGTGTAAAAGCTAATACATACTGAGTACTTACTATGTATTAGGCAATGCTCCAAGCACTTTACATGTAGCAATGCATTCTCCATGGCTATTATGAAATAATTACTATTCTTAATACCATTTTACTGACAGGAAATGGAATTTGAGTTTCTAAACACCAGTGCCCTTAACTTCCCTGGTCGAATGCCTCCCTGGGAACTTGGTGTCCAAGAATGTTCTCATTCAGGATCGTTTCATAAAATAGAATCTTTATTTATGTAAGAAACAACAAAAACCATTGGTGTGATTGAAACATAAGCTTCTCTTCTAGCCATTTAAAAAAATTGAAATAGTATAATATTGATGCTTCCCCAGTAGCTCAGCAGGTACAGAATCTGCCTGGAATGCAGGAGATGCGGGAGAAGCAGATTTGATCCCTGGGTCTGGAAGATGCCCTGGAGGAGGAAATGGCATCCCACTCCTGTATTCTTGCTGGGAAAATCCCATAGACAGAGGAGCCGGGTGGACTACAGTCCATGGGGGTCGCAGATGGCGGCATAGACCAAAATAGGCCTTCACTCTGCCTCCTGCCCTTTCCCTAGAACAGCTATAATCCGCACCTGATTTCTTCTGTGCTGTGTTTTTGGAGTCCCATCTGCTATAGACTGTGTATTTGTGTCCTGCCAACATTCATATGAGGAAACCTAATCTTCAATGTGATGATGTTTGGAATTGGTGTCTTTGGAAGGTGAATAAGTCATGAGGAGGGAGCCCTCATTAATGGGATTGGTGCCTTTATAAAAGAGACCCCCAGAGAGCTCCTTTGTTCCTTCCACCATGAGAAGACACGGTGAGAAGACTGCTGTCTATGAATGAGGAGCAGGACTCTTCAGCAGACACAGAATCTACCAGCTGGTGCCGTGATCTTAGAGTTCCCATCTCCAGAATTGTGAGAAAGGAGTTTCTGCTGTCTATGGTATTCTGTCATAGCAGCCCGAACAGAGTAGGACAGCATCCCAGTGAAACCTGGAGACTTGCAGATTCAATCTCTTTGGCAGGATCCTTCAGTTCACCTGGGAAGTAGGGGCTTCCCAGGTGGCACTAGTGGTAAAGAATACGCCTGCCAATGCAGGAGACATAAGAGACTTGGGTTCGATCCCTGGGTTGGGAAAATCCCCTGAAGGAGGGCATGGCAACCCACTCCAGTATTCTTGCTTGGAGAATTCCATGGACAGAGGAGCTTGGCGGGCTATGACCCGTAGGGTCACAAAGGGTCTGACACGACTGAAGCTACTTAGCATGCACACATGCACTTCAGTTCACTAGCATCCAACACATATTTATTGAGCACCTTAATGCTTGCCAGGCACCGTGCCAGACCCAGATTTCAGTGACCAACCAACCAGACAAAACCCCCCGACTCCCAGGGCATTTAATTTTTTTTTTAAGGGGCGGGTAAGAAAAGATTTGTTTTATGTTTTTTTATATTTATTTTTATTGATGTATTTATTTTATTCTTTACTGCTTTATAACATTCTGTAAGCTGCATGTGTACAACATTATATTTCTAATTCTGTATACCACAACATGCTCCCTGCTGCAAGCCCATTCCTTTGAAAACTTTGCTTTTAATGTGGGCTTTTGATGCCTTGCCAGTATGATACACACTTGTGCTCTAACTGAATTACACTGTTTGATTAACTCTTTTTAGGTATAAATGGTAGAAGAACAGTTAACCAAGCTGCTTCCTTTGTTCATTTTCTTGCCATTATTACACAGTTGACACCCTTTACTCATTTTGCCTTCTTTCTGCCCCTTCTCCTCTGATAGTCACTACTCTGTTCTCTGTATCTACATGTTTGTTTTTGTTTGGTTTACTCATTTATTTTTCTTGCTCTACATATGAATGAAATAATACAGTATTTGTCTTTCTCTGACTTATTTCACTTAGCATTAATACCCTCAAGATCCATTCATGTTATCACAAATGGCAAGATTTTACCTTCTTTAAGGGTGAGTAGTATTTCACTGTAATATACCACATCTTTTCCCATTCATCTATTCATGGACACTCAGGTTGTTTCTATATCTTCACTATTGTAAATGGCATTTAATTTTTAAAGCTTATGTTTAATACATTAGTTTACACTTGGATTTGCCCTACAATATTTCTAAAAATGCGTGTATGTGGAATTTTTGCCTTACCAAATAGAAAAATCCACAAGAGAAATTTCTCCTTTTAAAAAGGGATCTTATTAAAAGTACTTTATTTTTAAATGAATAATCTCACCTAAGTAATTTCATATATGTTTTATGTTTTCATGTTTGGTTTCCTAAAGAGATACCTCTTAATATATGAGTAGAACTTTCTCAAGCAAATGTACATTGCATTTGGATCAAATGATCACACATTTGGAATTTGTGGTTAATATGTTTGCCTATGAGTCAGGCTCCTATTTACACAGAAAATGTTTTCACCAGCTATGCAGTGATAAAAAATAACCACTAGTAGGCGCTGCGAGCCCATTCCTTTGAAAGCTTTGCTTTTGATGCCTGTCAGCAAATAATTTGCCAATATGATATGCATTTGTGCTCTAACTGAATCACACTGAGTTTGATTAACTATTTTTAGGTATAAAATAGTACCTATTCTAATGGTAGAATAACAGTTAACCAGAGCTCCATCCTTTGTTCAGTACACATCTGGGGTTTAGGACACTGACCATTTCTCTAATCCTCCCCTTTAAGTATCTTTAAATAAGAATAAGGTTGAAAAAAGTATGCTCAAACCATAGGAAAGACCATTTCTCATAATGGAAAGAATGTTGGACTTAGGGACAGAAGACCTGAATAAGATTTCAGGTGTACCTTGTTATTAATAGCTCTGCTATATACTAGAGAAATGTGAAGAGATGGGAAAATTTTCTTAGAGAAAATTAGCTGGAAAAACCTCTGTCCAGTAGGTCTGGGGATTCATTGTTCTCACTCATCTGCTGTGATTGGACTCTGAGAGACTGTTTCTCACAACTAAAAGGATACCTGGAACAGTGGTAGACCTAGAATGTCGGTTTCTTAAGTTACACTATGTAGGAAGTCAGATTCTAATTATGAGGAGGGCTTGAGGGAGCAGAGTCACAACCAAAGAATGCAGATGACTTTGGGAAAAGTCCCTTGGCTAAGACAGCTTGAGGGACTTTCCCACGTTACAGAGAGCCTTGCCAAAGGGATGACATCCTTGGATTCTGCGATCACCATACCATCTGCATCTCCTGTGGATAGCAAAGGGTTCTCATGGTCTCTCTCTGCGTCTTGGCTCCCAGTTTTCTGTGATTGCAGGGCTGCCCAACTTCCTTTCCAAGGAACACACTCTCTTATTGGCAGCTAATTCCTCCAAACAGGGTATTCTTTGCTGGCCTCCCTTGAGCAGCCTTCTCTCCATCTGTGCTGTGATCGTTTAGACACAGATAAAATCTCAGGATTGTATCTTCCATTAGTACAAAATGATAATAATAACCTAATTATTTAAGTTTTAGTCTTTATCAAAGGTAACTCATTTCCAGTTAACCCATATTGCCTGTGAATAATACTAACTGCTAAGTCGCTTCAGTCGTGTCCGACTCTGTGCAACCCCATAGACGGCGGCCCACCAGGCTCCCCCATCCCTGGGATTCTCCAGGCAAGAATACTGGAGTGGGTTGCCATTTCCTTCTCCAGTGCATGAAAGTGAAAAGTGAAAAGTGAATGTGAAGTCGCTCAGTCGTGTCCGACTCTTCGTGACCCCATGGTCTGCAGCCTACCAGGCTCCTCAGTCCATGGGATTTTCCAGGCAAGAGTACTGGAGTGGGGTGCCATTGCCTTCTCCAGAATAATACTAACAGTAGCTGACATTTCTGAGAACCCATCCGTGCTGGGTACTGTGCTTTGCACAATTGTTAAAGGTATCTCAGTCCACGCAATAACCCTGTGGGGACATCTGCTAGTCTTACTTTAAAAGATGAATCACACAGGCTAATGGACAGCCCAAGTGATAAAATCAGACTATGAACTCAAGAAATTCCATTCCAAGATCTTAACTTCACAACTTTTTTTACCAGTTAGTGCCTAAGTTCTGAAATCTGGCTTTACAAAGCCTCTGTGTGTGTTTGTATGTGTGTTTGTGAGTGACCTGTGGGAAATCTGGGCATTGTTGAATTATGATTGGTTTAATTTTTATCATTAGAATGTCAAATGCTCATGCCAAATGCATGAGATCAGATTTCATAATTGCTTTTTCAATGAATGATGTTGCTAGGGTTTTATATTTTATATTGTACTTCATACAAAAGCTCTTTTTTATGTTATAAGGAAATACCTGAAAGCATCCAGGTCAATAAACCCTGGTGATGACAAGGCCCCAGACACAATGACTCATTCCAAAAAAAAGGGCATAGTCCTATAATATAGTAGTTTCCACAAATCAAACTATGAATTCAAGAACACATAAGAGTACCAAAGCAAGAGTTCTGAATTTTATGTAGATAAGAATTCTATATACAAGAGCATATGCAGCATATACAATAGCAGCCCAGGTTCCCTAAGGCCTTTCTTTGTATCAGTTCAGTTAGTTCAGTCGCTCAGTCGTGTCCGACTCTTTGCGACCCCATGAATCGCAGCACGCCAGGCCTCCCTGTCCATCACCAACTCCCGGAGTTCACTCAGACTCACGTCCATCGAGTCAGTGATGCCATCCAGTCGTCTCATCCTCTGTCGTCCCCTTCTCCTCCTGCCCCCAATCCCTCCCAGCATCAGAGTCTTTTCCAATGAGTCAACTCTTCGCATGAGGTGGCCAAAGTACTGGAGTTTCAGCTTTAGTATCATTCCCTCCAAAGAAATCCCAGGGCTGATCTCTTTCAGAATGGACTGGTTGGATCTCCTTGCAGTCCAAGGGACTCTCAAGAGTCTTCTCCAACACCACAGTTCAAAAGCATCAATTCTTCGGCGCTCAGCCTTCTTCACAGTCCAACTCTCACATCCATACATGACCACAGGAAAAACCATAGCCTTGACTAGATGAACCTTTTTTGGCAAAGTAATGTCTCTGCTTTTGAATATGCTATCTAGGTTGGACATGACTTTCCTTCCAAGGAGTAAGTGTCTTTTAATTTCATGGCTGCAATCACCATCTGCCGTGATTTTGGAGCCCCCAAAAATAAATATTTTGTATCAGACATTGTTTAAAGCTTTAAACATGTAATCATTATGATTACATGATGATTAACTCACATAATCATCAAGGAACCTATGTATTAGGCACTATCTTAATCCCCTTTTTATGAATGAGAAAACTGAGGCCCAAAGAAGTAAAGTAACTTGAATTCACAGCTAGTAAAGAGTGGAGACAGGATTCGAGACCAGGCAGCCTGACCTGCATTCTTAACCACCTTGCTCTCTTGGGTGATTATTGCAGCTCTTGCACTTGACACTCTGGCATCTATTACAGAGGCTTTTCTGTCTGTGCACTTGATTTCTTTGGGGTCTCCTTGAGGCAAGTCTTCTCTAGGAAACACAGTGATTTACCCTGACATCCAGCAGAGATAGGGGGAAGCTTAGTACTTGTGACTTACGATCCATATCTTAGAGTGTTGAGTAGGAAGTTTTGTGTTTCTTGAAATCCTTCTTATCTTTAAATCTCATGCTTGTTGATAGAGGTATACAAGAAGTCAAATGTATGAAAGAGAGTTAAAACTGTTTAATGTAAATATAGCCCAAGGAGGACTTCTCTACATGATAGAAAAGTACATATAATAGGTCTCCTCAAATGCACGGTGAGAAGGTGGCTTGATGATGTTGATGGTGGGTGATGAAGGCGACGGTGATGATGGTGGTGGTGGTGATGAAGGCAATGGTGATGATGTAAATGGTGGGTGATGAAGGTAACCGTGATGATGGTAGCGGTGATGAAGGTGGTGATGATGATGGTGGTGGTGGTGATGGTGGTGGTGGTGATGAAGGCAATGGTGATGATGTTAATGGTGGGTGATGAAGGTAACCGTGATGATGGTAGTGGTGATGAAGGTGGTGATGATGATGGTGGTGGTGGTGATGAAGGCAATGGTGATGATGTTAATGGTGGGTGATGAAGGTAACCGTGATGATGGTAGTGGTGATGAAGGCGACGGTGATGATGGTGGTGGTGGTGATGAAGGCAATGGTGATAATGATTATGATGATGATAGCTTACACTTGCAGAGCACTTGCTCTAGGCTAGGTAGTATTCTCAGTGGAGAACACAGATATTAATTTATTTACATTGAGAAGGCGCTGTCAGCCTAGCTTTTAAGGTAACAAATGAGACACTTGAGTCCTGTAGGAATTTTCAGAAAGTGACAATTAGGACAGGTTCCCAGGAATGGTCAGTGAGGAGGGTTGAGATGGGAGGGTGGAATCTATCCCTTCCTTGCTACTGTACTTGGGCAACTTAACCTCTCTCATGCTGTCTCTTCATGAGTACCATGTATAAACAATTGTTCCTAGGACAAATGACAAATTGTTCCTACGTTTAAACAAAGGTAGCAACCATTTAAATGAGATAAATACATTAGCATAAGCACATGCATCAGGCTTCCCTGGTGGCTCAGATGGTAAAGAATCCGCCTGCAATGCGGGAGACCTGGGTTTGATCCCTGGGTTCCATCCCTGGGTTGGGAAGATCCCCTGGAAGAGGGCATGGCAACCCACTTCAGTGTTCTTGCCTGGAGAATCCCCATGGACAAAGGAGCCAGGTGGGCTACAGTCCATGGAGGACTGAGCAACTAAGCACAGCACAAATACAAACACGTAGTAGGTGACACAGCTGCACAAACGTGAGTGGCTAGAGACAGCAACAATGGTTTGTTGTCATGTCGATGGCCATGGCCACCTCTGATGATTTTTAACCAAGGGCAGAGGTTCATTTTCTTTCTGCCAGTAACTAGGATAATGCTGAATGCTTCGCGTCTGTTGTTTAGGGCAATTCTTAGCTCATCAGTTATCATCATGGGCCGAGGAGGAACTGTACTGGGCTCCTCCTGGAGTCCCACGGTCCCTGCTCTCAGCTGGGGAAAAGGAGTAGGGAGAAGCTCAGGAGGGATGGAGCGAAGCGGAGACCCAGGGATAGAGATGAGAGAGGGCAGCTAGAAGGGAAATAATTCTCAGCAAAATAGAACTCGCGCTCTACGCGGGCCCTCTTGTCGCTCTCCATCACTGGGACGTGGTTCGAATTATTTTATTACCAAACTTTGTTATTTCCAACACTAACCGTGCGAAGCCCGCTCGCGGGCCGCCCCCCCACCCCACCCCCGCCCTCCTGCTTCCCTCCACATCCCACTCCGGACCCCGCCCTGCAATTGGCCAGCGGACCGGGAGCCGTCGCGGATTGGAGCTCGCCGGCCTGGTCTGCGGGGTTTAAAGAGGGGGGCGGGGGCGCGCTGCCCAGCCGCTCTGCTGTCCTCGCCTTGTGCCCGTCGCGCAGCTGGGCTTGTAGCGTCTCCTGGCCTCCCGCCACCTCCAGCGTCCTGCATCGCGCTGTCGCCGGCCAGCGGCTCGAGAGCGCAAGAGAGGGGCAGGCGCCGTCCAGCCCAGGCGCGGGCACAACTAGTGAGGGGCGAGGCGCCGGGACTCCAGGCTGGCCATGATGGTGGCCACATGCTTGCAGGTAGTGGGCTTCGTCACGAGCTTTGTGGGATGGATCGGCATCATCGTCACCACGTCTACCAATGACTGGGTGGTGACATGCGGCTACACCATCCCCACCTGCCGCAAGCTGGACGAGCTGGGCTCCAAGGGGCTGTGGGCCGACTGCGTTATGGCCACGGGGCTTTACCACTGCAAGCCCCTGGTGGACATCCTCATCCTGCCGGGTAAGATAAGAACTCTTCCCCATGCCCCTCAAGTGGCTTCTCCTGAATAAACCCTTTCCCTCTGGGCAGACGCGGGAGGGGGCATTGGGAGACGTTCACAGAAATATTTGGGCGCTTGAAGATTTGGGGGGAACCTTTTGACATCTTCAGTCCCACTTTGTTGAGGAGGAATTAGGCAGCCCTGAGATTAACTTCTCTCGGTCTCAGTTTTCTTATCTGAAATTTGGGATGATAGTGGTGACCACTGGCGAATCACCCTAAGAAGGTAATGAACTGAAATATAGATACATAGTTGGAACTCCGTGCATGTTAATTACCGCCGCCTCACCCGCTGCCTGCTCCCACCGTCCGTGATAGATCAGTACTTCAACACCCCCCACCCCTCCCCACCTTCCCCAGGCGCCCTGCTTTCCCAGTAAGAATCTACCCACAGGGGCGAGGAGGAAAGAGAGAAACAAAAGCATTCCTGTGATCGGAACAGGCCCAGGCTGAGTTTCCCAGTCCTTGTGGGACGGCCGAGGTGTCCTGGCCAAGTTAAGGTCCTCCTAGCTGCGCCCGGAGGGTTCCCGCTGTCCCCGCGGCCTATCTCTTTTCCCCCACCCTCTGCCCCTCGAATAGTAATAGTAATATCAGTCGGGCCTGCCGCGACTCCCCTTCGCGTCTCTGCACCCTGGGGTCGGACAGAGAAGAGCGGGTGCGCTGGAGGGCCGACCCATCCTAGGAAAAGGCGCACCGCCGCGGGCCGACCCCTCCTCTCCCGGAGCGTCTCACAGTGGGGAGGGGAGGGAAGATTGCCTAGTCTCCACCTTCCCCGACGCCACTCGAGTCCCATCCTTACTTGCTGCCCCGGTGAAAATTCTGGGCAAGTTTCAATTCAGATTTAAACCTCGAGCCAGTTGGGTGATTTACAAGGTCTTGGGCGCCCCTATGGGTTTTCTGCCTGGAATCTTGGCTTATCCCTGCCCTGGGGAAAGCACCACTGCCTTCTGTGCCCCTAGCCTTTGAGGATGGTGCGCCTCTAAAGGCCTTTCCTGGCTTCTTTAACGAGCGGAGTAACTGGGGCCCCAGGCCGCCAGCCTGAGATCCTTTGGCTTTTGCCTTCCCTGGACGAGCCTTTCGCTCCCTCCCTCCTAGAGGCTCTGTGTGTGTGTCTGAAAGTCGCTCAGTCGTGTCCGACTTTTCGCGACCCCATGGACCGTAGCCTCCCAGGCTCCTCTGTTTATGTGATTCTCCGGGCAAGAATACTGGCGTGGGTAGCCATTATTTTCTCAAGGGAATACAATCGGGTGGAACGCGGGTCTCCAGAGTCTCCTGCATTGCCGGCAGGTACTTTACAGTCTGGGCCACCAGGGAAGCCCCGCCCCCCTGCCCCACCTCCAGGCTCTGCCCTTCTTCAAGCCTCACCTCAGTGCTTCCTGTTTCCAGGTCTCTGTAGTCGGAATCTATCCCTTCCTCCTTGTTGCCGTGATATTTGACTCTTATTCCCGTTAGTGCACATTTAGGGCTTTTTTTGCTCATTGTTTGTGAGTCAGGTTCTACTTTGTTGTTCAGTCGCTAAGCTGTGTCTGACTCTTTGCGACCCCATGGACTGCAGCATGCCTGGCTTCCCTGTCCTTCACCATCTCCCAGAGTTTGCTCAGACTCACGTCTGTTGAGTTGATGATGCCATCCAACCATCTCATCCTCTGTCACTCCCTTCTCCTGGGCTTAATCTTTTCCCGGCATCAGGTTCTCCTACCAAATTTTAAATTCCTCAGAGATATAGATAGCATCCTGCCCTTTCTGCATCTTCCCCTGCTCTGCCCTCCATTTTGGACTTCCAGAATGACAGAGGTCAGGGACCCAGATGTGGCTATGCCTTCAGTTAAAGCTGCTGTTGGTAGATCTGGGTCAGACTCTGGGATCCAGCCCTCACAACCTGGGTGACTGGGGACAAGTTACTAACCTCTATGAAACCAGCTGTCTTCTTCATTCCATCTTTCAGAATTGTTTTGGGGGTTAAATGAGATGAGAGATGCAAAAGCCTTCTTAGATGTAGTAAAGGCTTCATAAATGGTGATTTTATTAATTTTTTTATTAAAAGCTGGGCATGGTATTTGTTAGAATCTGAGTGAAGCAAATAATTACCCTCTGCTTCCTTTTCCTGAAATTAAGTTTGCTGAGCATTTGGTGACAAGTGGTTTGTTTACAGAGAACACAGACCATCCCACAGATGGGGTACGTTTCAGGGAGGGACTCCTTCTTACTGGGTCCCCTCTCTCACACTCTAGGTGGAGACAGGGACTGATCTCAGTCTCCTTCTTTAGATTCTAAATGTGGCCTTGGCATCTAGCTTGTGGATCGCCTGAGTCATAAACTTTGGAACCTGGGTGGCTGACTGACTCTCTTTTTTGCCAGCCCTGGTTCTCAGCCACAGGGGCACGGTCCTGTGGTCAGAGGTCTTGCCTCAGACGACCTGTAGCTGCTTTCTGGGGGTCTTCAAGTCAACAGATACTTGATTGATTATCCTTAATTCAGAAGAAACTGAGGTGAGCAAGGTTGAGAGAGTGCCCTTGTGGACTCTTGTTGTTCAGTCGCTCAGTTGTGTCCAACTCTTTGCGACCCCATGGACTACAGCAGGCCAGGCTTCCCTGTCCTTCACCATCTCCCAGAGTTTGTTCAAACTCATGTCAGTGACGTCAGTGGGTGTGGACTCTGAATTCTGGCAAGCTACATCTTGCTAAGAGGCACTCTTGCAGTTGGGTCTTGGTGCACAGGTAGGCTGGTTTGGTGTCAGGGTCCTGGCACATGAGGCAGAAGTTGGGGCTTGTTTCTGGTTTTGCCATTAACTCTTCCTCCCCCAGGCCACTGGCTCTACTTTCCACTGAGTAAAGAGGAAGAGTACATATATACCATTCCTCTCCTTTTTTGGAAAGAAGGAGTGTTTTAGTGAGAAACGGTACATTCAAGTCTGTCATATTCTCCCAGAATCTTCTCATATTTATTTTACATAAACATTGAACACATTCTAATCTGTTTCTTAATAAAGCAGTTACCTGGCATTTTATTGGAGAGTATAAAGTGCAGGTCGTTTTGCTTCACTGTTACTATTCAACTTGTTAACTCCATCGTTCATAACTGTATGTTTGCATCATCTGGTGTGACCACTGTGTTAACCCACGAAGGCCAAGGCAGGTGTCTGTTCTCCAGGAATCCTTAGGGGGTTGGAGATATTGCTTTATGGATAATGTACCATTGTGGAAGTACGTCCAGGGCACTGTGGGGGAGCTTGACCATTTTGGGGGGCAGGATTCATGAGCATAGCAGCTTCTCAGGCGATAATCAAGAAAATGACCCTGAGCCTTTGCTTAGTCTAGTTGGAGCCACACACTATACACAATGTGAATTAAAAAAAAACATGGTTAAGGGACAAAATCACCTAGTATACCTGGGGATAAAAGTACTGCCTTGACACAATAATATTAGCAATTCCAGTAATAATAGCTGACCCCTTTTGGAGTACTTAGATTGTGCTAGGCACTGTTCGAGCACTGCATGAATTTACAAATTGAATCTTAGTTAGATTCCATTGGCAAGACATAGGTACTATTATTATTTTTACTCTCTAGATGAGGAAAGTGTCAAGGCACTTGGCCAAGGTAACCCAGGTAGAGCACATCAACAGCACAAGACTTGTTGGAAGATTTAGATTTTAATCTGAATCTTTTACAAGGTGATATAATTGGACTCTTGGCCCCTTCATCTTGGAAGCTTGGATGAGCGGTCTAAAGCCAGGGATCCTTGTTCAGTCTCTCCTGCCCCCAGCCTCTCTTTCATCTGTCACTGCGTTTGGATACCTCTGAACATATTTTAAGTCCTGCAGTGGGACAAAGGGAAGGCAGGCAGATGGTGCTGAATTCTGTGAAGCAGGATGCAGGATCCAAGGGGACCTGTGGCCTAACCCCACTGTCTGTGCTCTTGTTTCCAGGCTACGTGCAGGCCTGCCGAGCCCTGATGATCGCTGCCTCCGTCCTGGGTCTGCCGGCTATTCTCCTGCTGCTCACAGTTCTCCCGTGCATCCGAATGGGCCACGAGCCTGGCGTGGCCAAGTACAGGCGGGCCCAGCTGGCTGGTGTCATGCTCATTCTTGTGGGTAAGACAGCTTTCTGTAGAGCACGCCCACTCTGAGCGGACCTGAAGAATCTCAGGTCTTGCTGCTCAAGAGATGTGGCCAGGAAGACATATGAATCCACTGGGGAAAAGCCCCTCACCATGTGTATTCCTTTATGTTTCCTGGTGGTTGAGGCAGAGGGACAAATGATGTCTATGGGAGTCACTGAACATAAAAATAGGAAAAAACAAACAAAAAGGATTTTGAGGGAATATGTAAGAGAGAGACCAGAGGACAGAAGAGAGGTATAGGCTGGCCCTCCATTCAGACTTCACCATGGAGTCTGTTTTCAGAAACACCTGTGCCCAGGTCCCACTGCAGGTCCATTGACTCAGAATTTCTGGACAGCCGACCAGGCAAAGATATTTTTTTGAAAACTTCCCAGGTGGCTCTTAAGTGAAACCAAGATTGAGAACTTAACGTATAAAGAAAGACTAGAGGAAAAGAAGGGCAAGAGAAAAGTAAGAGGTCAAGGGTAGATCACTAGGTAGATCACTAGTAGATCACTAGGTGATGAATCACTCCATCTTTCGTTCTGTACAAATTTCATTGAGCACCTGCTGAGGGCCAGGCACCATGGTAGGCACTGGGCATATTGGCAAACAGAAGGCAGCCTCTGCCTTGAGTGTTCTTGAACATCTTGATAGAGCATGGGACATACTTACCTATAAAAAGTACACAGGCTGTGCATACCTAGAGCAAGGTATCTAATTCAGACTGGAGGAGTTTCCCAGCACAGAGGATCCCAGCAATGACTTTTGAGAGTTGGAGAGAAGATGGTCAGGTCATGGGTTGGAGAGAGGGACAGCCCAGACCAAGGGCATGACATGTGCTCGTTCAGTGTTCCTGATTACACCTGCACACTGGGGGCTTGGTTTACCAACCTAGGGAGGGTCCTTATAGCTCTGCTCTCATCAGTGATTTCATCTCTTGGTTTTTGTGAAGGCTATATCCACCATTCTAAATCTTAATAGAAGATAGGCATTTTAAGAGTGGTAGCTCTTGTTGCAAAATGCACTGAGATAGCAGTGAAGAGACATTGGTCTGGATATGAGTTAGATATAAATTAAGTTCCCTGGGGACAGGAAATTTCCATCCCCAAACTGGTATCAGACTGGGTGTCTGAGGGGGCAAGGTAGGGAGTCAGGGTTCTGTGTGGGTCAGTGCCGTTTAATGATGGTCACCCACAGTGTCACCAGTGAGGGGAGGGGGACATAAGACATAGGGGTGCCATTTCCCTTGATTGTAAAGGTGTTTAGAGACTTGTGAAGCTATGGAGAATTCAGAAGGGCTTGCCTGTGTATGTGTGAATAGGAGTAAAAAGACCAGAAAATCTCTATAATTTTGGGAGAAGAATCTGGGCATGGACCCTTGTGGTTCCAGCCACAAAGAACTTCTGCGGGGGTGCCATGAGGAACACATGGTGGGTCAGCATCACGTGCTTCATCCAACTCACAGGGTCCTTCCCTGCGAGGCTTTTCGGTGGTCGGATCTCTGTATCTGAACTCCCTTTCTAGTAAGTAGACCAAAGTTCTGCAAGTAAGCTGTTTTGCAGAATCCAGGTGAAACCCTTCTTATCCTAGACGTTTGCGGTTGTTTGTAACTTTCCTCACAGTGTTACAGAAGCCCCAGAAGGCTCTCTCTTTGACTCAGAGGATGCCAAAGCCAAAGAATTGGTCTACTGTGTTGAGTGTTCATCTTTAGAAACCCTGGTCATCTGTATGAGAGTCACATTAAAAGAGAATACATCAAAATTTCCTGAACCCAAATCTTGTAGGAAATAAAGACATAAAAGCAACGTCATACAGACAAATTGGTATTTAAAACTCTCCTGAAAACCACTGAATTACCTAGTTGAAGATAATGGCTATTAAAAAAAATAGAAACCTGTTGTCCGAAACTTCCTAGTCAAATTATATACAGTTTATCTTTTTCAAGTGGGCTGGTGGATATAGACAGAATCTTAGGAGAGTGAGGTGGGTGGGCAGGTAGGGGTGGGAGCTCCTCAGTCCCTGTTTGCAGCCTGGAGGGAGCTGACGGCAGGGGCATTGAGTGGTTGAACACCCCACCCCGCAGGGAGGCTGCCCCTTCTGACCCATCACTGCTATGATGGAACAAGGGCACTGCTCCTTGCATCTCCAGTGGTGCCTGCATCCTCTTGGATTGCTCCTGTCTGGATTTACTTCTCAGTGGGTCACCCCTTGCCTTTCGGTTGGATGTTGTTTGGACTGGACCGAGCTCGCTCACCCTGGAAATGTAAAGCTCATTGTCTCAAGTGTGACACCTGCTGGCCTCCCCTGTCTTCTCTGCTGGGAGCCCGAGAGCCCTGTTTCCCCGGCTGGCAGTGAAGGCTCCCTTTGTGTGGCTGGGAAGGGCTTCTGGTGCTCTTCTAGCAGAAGCCGGCACTGGGCTCTTGCTGGGGCCTTGGGGTCACTGACAGTGGTCCAGGTGAGATGTGGTCCCTGACCAAGCACACTGTGGTGTGGGGACCTGGGAACAGGAACAGAGTCAAAGCTAATCTTGGGATGAAGACTGTAAGCACCACTAATTAAAATCCATCCTTCCTGACTCTGGAAACCTTTATTTTTCTGAAAGCTTAAAAAATTATGTCTCTGATACAACAGCTTATCTTCTCAGGAGTCTGAGTTCAGTGGTGTGAGGATTTGGTTCCTGCTTTGAGGGAAGGAATGGGAGCCTGATGCTGCTGACTTCTTAAGCCAGATGAGTAGTTCAAGGAGCATCAGGATCCTCAGATCCAGGATGTATATCATTCTAATCTGTGGCTTTTCAAGATGCCCTGCCGAAGCAGGTGATACATATGCCTTGAGATGCTTCATCTTATCGTGTGGAGTCAGACCAACTGTACTAAATCTCAGACCTGCCGCTTTCTAGCTCTGTGAACGGGGGCAGTTAAAGTCACTTAAAGTCTCTGAGACTTTATATAAAATGGGGACAATACTGCCTACTTCTGAGGCTGGTAAGAATAGTGAAATGGGATATTCAAGTTATTTAGCATCGTGTCTGGCTAAGTGGTCAACAAATGGTTGCTATTTTGTAGCTGTTGTTGGTTAGAGGAAACAGAGAGGTAACCTAGAAAGGAGCTGCCTAGAAGGCAACTGTGTATTCCTTCCATCACGTCTAATTTCTGCAGGGTTATGTCCACACGTGGAACTGGTAAGGAGAGATGACACCAGGTCACATCCTGGTCTAATGGAAATACTGCCTTTGATTGCTTTGTGGAAACCAGAATGTGGGGATTAATGGTTTGAGTTTTTGGCTTATTCCATTATAAAAAGTCACAGGAAGCTATACAACTGAAAATGCTCAAGCTTAGTTCTGATTCAGACTAATCTGCACCTTGCTATAAGTTAGAAAGTATTTGATTTTGGTGTTTCTTGGGGAGACAGGGTAGGGAATGGAAGGAAAGGAAAGTGGAATTCCTAAGTGGAATTCTTTGTCTTCTCTCCTCCTTTTAAAAGATGTGGCCCCAGGAATCCTATTTGTATTGAAAAAAAGTTTTTAACTTGGAACTTTGTGATTAAAATTTTTACTAATAACCATGAAGCTTTTTTTTTAAAGGGTGCAGGAAAAAAAAAAGAGTGATTTGTGGAATAGAAATAAAGGGGAAAGTGTTGAAAACAGGCTAGGAAAATAATGTACTCAAATATTCCATTGACTTGATGATTGTTGTAAATATTAGATATTCGTAAAAGTCGTTGTGATGTCCCACCACTGATTGCTTTAATCAAAACTTAGAGAATGGCAAGTGAAGAAAGTAGAACCCAAATTTTTCTGGTTTCAAATTATAAAGAAACAACAAAGTACACATGACTTCAACCAACAGCTCCTTAGAAATCTCATTACTTGTCGCCTTGAGTTAACTGGCTTCTTTGTGACAAGCTGATGTGAATAGCCAGTTAGATCGTATGATATAATAGTATCAATTGTAGAAGGCTGTGTTCAATGCCTCCTAAAATGTTACTTGGAGGGGGATTTTTAAACAGTTTTTATTGTGAAAAATTTCACACATACACAAAAGTAGACTAGTATCATGAACTCCATGAACCCAAACTCATTCCCAATAATGATCAACTCACAGTCAACTTGCTTCGTCTCTGTACTTCTACTTTTCTCCCAGTCTTCACACTTTTTTTTTTGGAAGCAAATCCCAGTTATCAGATAAAGGAAGATTTTTTCCCCCTGGTATTACTAATGAAACTCAGGGTAATTTAAGTGAGTTTAATGAAAAATACTAGTTTGATCTAGAAAAGATGCTTTTAAAAGTCTTTTCAGTGCTTTATATAGAAAGTGACAAAGTCTGAAAACAGGTGTTCATTGGAGGAAGGAAGAAATGTCAGGACCTGCTGCTCTTTTGTCTTTCTAGGCTTCTCTGTCTATCTGCCCTTCTCTTTCTAGGTTGTTACCTCCAAAGCTAAACACCTGTGCCAATTTTATTTAATTTCATCACATTTATTTAACTCCATGGCAACCCACTCCAGTGTTCTTGCCTGGAGAATCCCAGGGACGGGGGAGCCTGGTGGGCTGCCGTCTATGGTGTCGCACAGAGTCGGACACGACTGAAGTGACTTAGCAGCAAAGAGATGAAAAACTACACTTAACATTTCATTGCTCTAAAACTGCTTTCCCAAATATTTTCTGTGTTTGGCTACATCAAGATCATTGATAACTTTTAATAAGGCTGTTTTCTATCAACTAAAAAAATGATTATATTAAATGATTTGAAATTTATCAAAAGAGACAAACTATTTTCTTTTATGAAGAGCAAGGAATTTTGCTTGTGAGAGGACTGAGTCCAGATGAATCTCTATCTACAAAGTGAAGTTTTTTTCTCCCCTTGTCCTTCTTTTGATTTTTAAGATGATGATATCTCTGATTTTCCCTTTCTACTCCCCGTCAAGTGGGAGAATTTTTTTCCTCTTATGCAGTTAGCTATTACATCTTCTGAAGGTAGAAGGGGAGAAACAGAAAAATGTGAATGTTAAAATTCTCCTGTCTTATTTTTAGAGACTTAAATTCTGATGACACAAAAAGAAATGACAATTCTCTTCCATGTTCTCTACTTTATAGGTAATTGTGGGTTTTTAAGAAAAACATTGTATTTTCCTCAAATATGGAGAGAATCATTACAAGTTCGCATGCACGTGTGTGTGTGTATGTGTCTGCAAGTAGAAATAAGTCTTAGCAGGCCTTCTCTGTCTTTAAGAAAGCCAAAAATTACTGCCAGTTCTATTAACATTTCACATCTTTTAGTTGAGTATGATATGACTTGCATTTTTAACTTTACAATTAAAACATATTCTTCTTTCCCTTCAAGCCATGCTCAAATTGAGTAAACTCTCCCTTTTTTAGTTTTTAAGCGTTCTTCATTGTGAGTTCAACTGCAGGTCACTCTTCCCAGTGAACCTCTCATTCCCTTCATGTTGTGTGGTGGTCTGTCATCTTCTAGCGGTTTTTGATGTGGTTGGTCTCTGAGAGCCACAGGAATTCCACCCAGAGTTCAATTATCAATGAGGAAATAAAGGGTCTGCTGGTGCTCATTTGCCTTGTTTTGCATGGATTGTAAAAGAAGGAAATCTCTAATGAGGTAAATCATGAGTTTGTAGCTTTGAGTGTGTTAAAGTTACATTAAAGTTTTATAATTTTAGAAGTCAATTTTGGTGTGAATGAAGTGGAGAATAGACTAGAAATGGGTCTACCTCTCATCTATCCATTTGTCCGTCCATCCACCCACTCACTCATCCAGTCCTGTAAGTCCATATTTAAATCTTTAGACATTTTTCTGATTTTTCCCTTTCCTAGTGAAATCTATAGGAATAAAGTCTAACAAAATCTAACACTCAAAATCAAGACTGATGGTTACTTTTGGTATGTTGAGCCTGATTATTTCCCTATATGAAAATAACCTAGTTTTATTACTTTGCTTAGTAAAAGAGGAAGAATTCAGTGAAATTAGAGGCAATATTTAAATCTTACTCTGTAAAATCTAAACCAAACCTGGAAGTTAAGTGAGATTAAAACGAAATGTGAAGAATGCCCGTGTGTGTATGTGTGTGTGAGTGTGTATGTGTGGTGTGTGTAAATAATTGGAAAATATAAAACTTTACTTGAACCATAACCTGTTTTGAATCCAGTTAATTGTTTATAGGAAAGATCAATTGGATTGAGCCACATCAACTGGGAATCAAATCTGTTTTTTTTCCTATGGAGTTCAGCTTTTCCCTCTAATCAAGCATGGGTGTTTGGAAGCCCTTGCTAGATTGCTGTTTTTGCCCATCTCAGAACAAATGCCCCCTTTTGGTATTTAAGTGTGTGTAGCTGGATCATATTTTTGATGTGGAGAATCTAGAGCAATTCCTTCTGGCTCAGACACTCTAGATTATAACGATGACAATAGCCAAGCAGTTCTCCAAGAGTGCCAGATTTGGAATCTGTGGCCAGAGAAAGAGAAAAAAATGCATTATAGATCTTTAAAGCCCTGTGCTGGAAAGGGAAGGTTTGGTCAATCAGATCAGCTGGTCTATTTGAGTATACTCTATTCACGGAAGGAAAATACATCTTCTCAATCTCATATAAAAATATTACATGATGGGGCTTTGCTCTTTAAGTAAAGTGAAGTTATTAACATATGGGTAGATTTTAGCATCTTAGGTAATCTATATAAACTCCTTAAATATGTGAGTAGTTCACAACTAATAGAGTGAATTTAGGCTGTTAGAAAGCCAGTTGGAGCAATTCAGAGCCTCCAAATTCACTTCTTTACTCTGACTTCCACTTAGGATCTATACATTTTTAGGACATGAATCACGTCTATGTATGTATATCTATACACACCTTGTGGGGATGGACTTAGTGTGTTGTCAGCAAAACCTTATTGTACAAGCTGCACAAATGCAGTGAAATAGTCTAAGAGGTCTTTCAAATGGGTAAGACTTAAAAATCTTTTCTTTAGATCTAATGTACACGGCTGTAAGATTTGAGTGCTATTAAAGAAAAATTACATTTTTTCTCTGTGGGCATAGAGGTCAGTTAGAAAATTACTCAGTATGAGCAGAAATCGGAAAAAGTGTGCTAAGCTGAAGTGACAAGAGTTCCCTGGGTAGCAAACAGTGCAACGACTGCCTTGAATTTATCAAAGTGTTTATGACTAACAATTAGAAACATTTTTATTTTGGTCTGTTAACTTTAATGTGACATCCCAACTTAAAGTTTAAAAAAAATTTATTTTAATATTTGTTTTAAAAAATGTTTATGTATTTGGCTGCCTCGGGTCTTAGTTGCAGCGGGCAGGTGGGCTTCTCTCTAATTGTGCCGGGCAGGCCTTAGTTCCCCTGCAACATGTGAGATCTTAGTTCCCCAACCAGGGATGGAACTTGAGTTCTTTGCCTTGAGGGGTGGATTCTTAACCACTGGACCACCAGGGAAGTCCCCCAACTCAAAGCTTTACCTAAAATTTCTGTCTACTTGTAGTCGTGAGAAATCAGATGATATCAAAGTAAGAATAAAGTTACTTTCTAGAGCTTTGTTGCTTAGTACATTAGCCGCTAGCTATGTGTTCACT
This sequence comes from Bos indicus, assembly GCF_029378745.1. NCBI lineage: Eukaryota > Metazoa > Chordata > Mammalia > Artiodactyla > Bovidae > Bos > Bos indicus. The sequence goes on along the minus strand of NC_091760.1, from coordinate 97,394,501 downwards.
TAAATTTAATGAAAACTCAGAATTTGGTTTTCATAAGACGGAGAAGGCAATGGCACCCCACTCCAGTACGATTGCCTGGAAAATCCCACGGACGGAGGAGCCTGGTAGGTTGCCGTCCATGGGGTCGCTAGGAGTCAGACATGACTGAGCACTTCACTTTCACTTTTCACTTTCATGCACTGGAGAAGGAAATGGCAACCCACTCCAGTGTTCTTGCCTGGAGAATCCCAGGGACGGGGAGCCTGGTGGGCTGCTGTTTATGGGGTCGCACAGAGTTGGACACGACTGAAGTGACTCAGCATAGCCTCATAAGAAATGTTCAATAGCCCATGTAGCTTGTTAGCTACCCTATTTGACAGTGCTCGTGTAGAGGTTTAAAACCTTCTAAAAAATCTTTTTAGGCTCCTGCCTGTCCTGTTTTGTTACTTTGCTTAGGAGGAGGGGAAAAGCTAACTGATGCAGAGGCTATTTCTTATGATGATGACATTTGTCGTGATGGGTCACAGTCCTTGAATGGGTAATTTCTTTTACTCTGGGAACTGTTCATGTGTGTGTGTGTGTGGAGGTTTTGTGACTGTGAGCAGCACAATACAAACTCAGACTCCTAGCTGATACTCCACTGATGTCTGGCAGTATTCTCTACAGCAAGAGAATTTGTATAGCTTCTTCAGGTCTTTGTACTGTGAATTGACCAAATAGAAAACAAGAGTGGACATTGAAGTGGCACCATCTTGTCTCTCATTTCTGAATGGCTCAGGTCATCCAGTCATTCACCTGGTATACATTGAGCACACACTCTGTACTCTGTGCTGAGCTAAACACTGACTTTATAAACATAAGACATGGGCCCTGCCTTCAAGGATCTCAGAACTTGGCATGGGAAATAGAGTTGTAAAGAGATAATTACAATACATTTAAGTAAGTGTAAGAATAGAAATGTAAGTATATAAAGTCAAGATATATAAATAAATACAGATGCATATTTTTTGGGCTTAAATGATTTATTTCTAAGTTTTTACATTGGACTTTTTTTTTTGTTTCTGGGGAAGATCCTCTGGAGAAGGGCATGGAAACCCACTCCAGTATTCTTACCTGGAGGACTCCATGGACAGGAGCCTGGCAGGCTACAGTCCACAGGGTCTCACAGAGTTGAACACAAATGAAGCGACTTAGCCTGAGCAGCCCTCTTTTGTTTCTGCCACCTGTTGAAAAAATAAGGACCTAGCAGTTTGGCACGTGATTTTGATCTGTTTATTCAATAGACGTCAACTGTTAGGTTCAGACTGGGACGTAAAGGGAGCAGAGCTGAGTGTACTGAGTTTTGGAGTTGGTTGGAAGCCAGAGGGGTGCGTGTGTGGACTGAAGGGGAGCCTGGTCTTGTTGGTGTGTGATGGGGCTCCTCAGTCACAGCCCTCTCCTTGTCTCCCCAGCTCTCTGTGCCATGGTCGCCACCATCTGGTTCCCTGTGTGCGCCCACCGTGAGACCACCATCGTGAGCTTTGGCTACTCCCTGTACGCGGGCTGGATTGGTGCCGTGCTGTGCCTCGTGGGGGGCTGTGTCATCGTCTGCTGCGCTGGAGATGCCCAGGCGTTCGGGGAAAATCGTTTCTACTACTCTTCAGGCTCCAGTTCCCCTACTCATGCCAAGAGTGCCCATGTATAAGAGAGCTGCCAGCCTGCCCACGGAGGTGCTGTAGATGCCGGGCCCATGGCCCTAGGTTCGCTTGCCACTGTGAGGGGCTGGGAAGCCCACTCCTCTGCCAGGCTCCAAAGCCAAAGTTCTAGAAGAGCATCCTGTCTGGCACTCTGTAGTCTTAACATCTCCTTCTCCTTCTGTTGCCTTAAAAGAAATGTTTAGCTCAGATAATGCCGCACATTTTTTCCCATGGTTTTGCCCACTACTAGCTCTTTTCTGGGGCGTTCTTTTGTCATACATATATATATGTATATATACACATACACACACATATATATGAAAAAAATTTTCCTCTCTCTTTAAATTTCAAATACCTTGCAAACATTGCCGCGTTGGGTGTGGGGAAAGAAAGAAAAGACACTTTCAAGCTGTTACAGATGACAATGGGAGCCTCATAGAGATGCCTCTCTGTTCCCTCTCTCCTCTCAGCTCCAAGGTCACTTAGTTATAACCAATAGAAAAAGATAGAATAGGGAATGTGGGGTGGGGTAGGGAAGGGCATTGTGGACCTTGCCCTCCAAGGGGAAGTTTCCCTCTTGTAAGGTGAGGGAAAGGGGTGGGGATATTTTTTAGTTTGTGATTTTACATTTATCTGTACATACTTTTTAAGGTTGCTCATTTTTATAACCACGGTTTTCCTGAAATTCTCAATGCATCAGTATGAAGGAAATGAACCAAACAGACTTTAATGTTACCGTAAATAACAGTACAAGTGAGTATAACTAACTGACATGCCACAAAACATTCTTGATTTCCAGGTTTGTAGGATATAGTTTTTAATCCTACACTTTCATATGCTTCAATATAACATATTTTAAAAACTTTCTCCCTTTTCTATTTTCATTCTGTGAGCTGTCTTGAAGTGATACTGTTTAACATAAATTGTACTGTTGAATTTGGCTTTACGGGTGCAAACACTGATGGTGTACTGGTATCCAAGACCCTAAACTCTCCAAACTTGATGGTGCATTTTGTTCTTTAAGTGAAATCTGTGCAATAAAATAACAGACTGTCTGCAAAACTGGCCTGTAATATTCTGTTGTATCCAGAGGTATCATCCATCAATTTAAACTTTTTCGTTGATCTCTACTAGTAATCTACAGGGAATCTGGTCAGGGATTCAAGAGTAAGTCTTTCTGCCCTATGCTGAAAAATTGAAAAGATATTTTATTCACTGTATCGTGATGGTTACATGTGGTCATAAGGGGAACTTAGATGCTCTCTAGGTCTCTTAAGGAGGGACATTATGGCTTCTTTAAGTCATATAAATAGGCAACCATCAGATACCAACTGCCAAGTATCACACAAACTCCTTTATCTATTCTAGGCATAGTAAAGGAATTGGCTCAGTATAAGGGGAACTATAAAGCAATCTCATTTTTATTGGATCTTCAGGTAATAATATCTAAGTGCATTTTGTTTGAACATATGTATGTAGATGTTTAGAAATTTTGAACAAAATTGGATATAGCAAATTGATTTTTGTTTGTTTTCTATTCCAGAAAGTCTGTCAAGTTATGAGTCTGCTGTTAGAAAAAAACAGATTACAATCTACTTTGGTAGTATTTTTCCAAAAATACTAATTTCATTAGCTGATAGCATAATGGTTGGCAAACATTTCCTCTTTGGAAATATCCACTTGGACTAATCATTTTTGTAGAGATGTGTGTACATTAGGAGATTATAACCTAGTGGAAAGTATTTCCAAATTAACTTGTGGAGAAAAGATAATCTTCATGTTGACCAAAATATTTGCTCAGTTATGACAGCTTTGTAAGAATGCAAGTTTTGTGATTATATTGCCGGACCCTCTCTACCTCATGAAAACTTGCCAGAGTGTAATGACTGTGAACATGAATGGAGCAAGAGGGCCTCAGGGGGTGTGGACACAGAAGACTGTAGGTCTCACACCCCTTGTCTCCTCATAGAATCAAAAGTGTCCTCTTATGGCTGTGCTCACTCACACACCTCTTTCCCTGCTTTCCCTGCTTCCCAAGGCTGCTCCGTGCTTTCTCACATGAGGGGCTGTGCTGCAGGAGCCCCACTTTCCCCTGCAGCAGGAGAAGAGACACCCTCAATGTCTCCTGGATGATCATTGCCTCATTAGGGAATCCCATTTTGTAGGTCATAACTCCAGTGTTGGGTTATATTATCAGTGTGAAGGAGGAGGGGAGGGGTCACTGTTGCCCCTGAACAGCACTGTCCAGTAGAAATATAACCTGAGCCACATATATAATTTAAAATGTCCTAGGAGCCACATTAAAAAGCTAAATGTAAACAAGTGAAATCAATTTTTAATATATTCTATTTTATTCCAGTGCATTCAAAGCATTATCGTTTCAATATGTAATCAATTACATTTTTATGCTCTTCCTTTTGTGCTAAGTCTTTGCACTCCAGTGTGGATTCTACACTTACAGCATCTCTCCATTAGTCCTGGCCACACTGTAAGTGTTCAGTGGCCACATATGGCTGATGGCTCTTGGACTGGAGAGCACAGCTATAGAATAACAGGTTCCGCCTTAGTGACAAAACTAAGGGATGTTTAAAGGGATGACTCTTGATCTTAGCTGCCCTCATTAGAGCTCCACGAGAACCTGGCACCTACAGGGGAAGACAACGGCCCCCCAGTCACAGGTGAAATGGCAGACTCAAAGTGCTCTGCCTGAGTAATAGGGAAAAGGGAAGACCTGCTCTTGAGACCTGTTTGTTCCAAGAACTTTGTACACTTAATCCTTCTCACAGTCCCTGTTTTATAGATAAGGAAAAGAAGGTGTAGAGAGTTTAGGTTATTTGTCAAGGTCAGATTGCCCTTATACAGGACTAAAATAGGATTCAAGTCTAACTCTAAAGCCTTTGTTCTCCAAGATAACAGTCAATATAGAAAGTCAGGTAAATTTCAGATTCACTTTGGACACCAACTCAGTGGATGTGGGTTGGTACCCAAGAACCTGCACTTCTATTGTGCACCCCAGTGATTCTGAAGAGGTGATCCCCATGCCACACTTTGATAGAGTGAAGGCAAGAGCCCCTTTCTCATGTCTTTTGGTAGTGCAGCTGATCCCCTCCCTCATCCCTCTTAGATGGTCCTCAGAGACAAGATGACTTTGTTTTACCCAGCTTCCCTCCAACTCCTTGGTCCATTCTGAAGGGACCACATGCAGAGGGTCTTTAGTTTGAAATGAACCAGTTCTGCTCACACTTTCCAAGAATTTGATAGAAACCAAATTAGAGAATGAATGTTTCAAGAAATCTCTGCATCTACAGATGCTAGTTACAACAGCATCTGTAGATTTGAAATTAAAAAAAAAAAAGAGAGAGAGAAGATCGTGTACTTTAACAATACAAGTTACATATTTGTGCTGAACTGGTGGTTAGAGATAACAATAGAACAAAGTTTGGTTGTATCTTGTCCTGTGGTTCTCTCTCTCTCTTTTTTTTTTTAATTTCAAATCTGCATGTCAGTGTTTCTCTATACAATGTACACAATGTGAACTGCAACATCTTAAATGTTTGGCAGGACATTCATGCTCATGACATCACATGCTGGGAAGACAGGGAGGCCACTGTAGGGCTGGCCTCGGGCAGAGGCAGCATCAGTGCGGCCATTGAGATGTCCCCACAAAAGAGTGTGTGACAGCCAGCTGTGCAGCCTAAAGGAGACTGAACCAGAATTGTGGGTGGAACTTTGGCACATGCTGCTTATGGCTTGAATAGCAGCTCTTGAGGAATCTATATTATTCTACCTCACGCAGAATCTCAGCTCAGGCTTTGTGGCTCCGGGACAGCAGGAGGGAGTGGAGATGGAGGAACTTGTCACTGCTCCATGCCCCATTGTTGAAATGAAAAATGTGGACACCATAAGATTGTAGGGTTGTAGAAGGTAAGAACTGCTTATGCTTTACAACAAAATGACTTTCTAAATGGCAAAGAGCACCTAGTTGTCACAGTCTGGTACTTTCTTTAATTAAAATGTTATATTGAGTTATATTCAACTTTGTTTTACAACTTTGTGTGTAAGAGGCACATGGATCATGTGGGGGTCTTGTTAAAATGCAGTCTCTGATCCAGCAGGTCTAGGGTGGGGCCTGGGACCCTGTCATCTAACCAGCTCTCAGGGAATGCTGATTCTGTTGGTCTAGACTCAAACCCGGAGTCACAGACACTCATTAAAAAAAATCTGAACACTGTAGAAAAAGGCAGTTCACAAACTCTTAGAACTTGGGTTATCTTAAAATGGATTTTAAAAGCAACTGCTAAAATTTATTTCTTTATTCATTCGTTGATTCATTTGTTAACTAATTAAACAAGCATTTGATGAGCCCTAGTTATGTGCCAGCCATGCATTAGCCACCAGATATAAAAAAGAATCACAAAGTCAATCCCAGTCCTCAATTAACTTGTAGCTTAGTGATGTAGTTAGGAGCACCATGAATAATGATGCTGTTATCTTCTTATCATTGTCATCTTTAATTGACTTTGGAAACGTACACCCTGACTGAGAGGGGAAAATAAAATGCTGACAGAAGCATATTAGTGCACAGATGGAAGATGAGAGTTTACAGAATATTTGATATATAAAGGCATGTTGACCAGATCTTCTCCCAACTTGATACATTTTTAAAATGGGTGTTGAAAGTCAGCCAACTCCCAAACTCCTTGAAGGCTATTGACTTGATTATATGCAGAAGAATGAGGAATGGGCAGAGAAGGCCTTGTCCAGGCTTCTGCCAAGTCTTGCTGAAACCTTCCACAGAGAAGCTTGCTATTTTTTAGGGCTGGAATTTAGTTGAAGGTGTCAATCTTCTCTAGTTTGAATATTTTACAAACTTCCTCTCCAAGGACTTCCCTGGCAGTCCAGTGGTTAACATTCAATGTTTCCAGTGCAAGGTGTATGGGTTCAATTCCTGGTCTAGGAACTAGGATCCCACATGCTGTGCAGTGCGACCAAATTAAAAAAAAATAGTGAAAAGAAACAAAAACTTCCTGTCCTGGTGACAGAGCTCAGGTTTTATTGTGATAAGTACAACAGGGCAGCAGAATCTGCTGGCACTGATTCGTACTTAAAAGGCTCAACCAGGTACAGTGAGCAAAGTGGAGACCTGAAGCAGAGATCCCCAAGCTGGGCCTTGTAGGTGGTCAGAAGGTGCTGAACTGTTCCCAAGAAAAATATGAAGAATAATATATCTTTTCCTAGTTGACTAAAATCAAACAAAAATAAAAATCTAGCCATTTGTTGAGTGACTAATATAGACATATACTATCACACGAATCATTTCATGAAATCCATTCCACACACTGTAAAAGTTTAGCAAGCCAAGACTGTGGAGTCTTGGCTAACTAGGTGCTTCTTTACAAAGCCCTCAGGGATCCTGGATCCTTCCAACTCACTGCTTCACCAAACCCAGGGGTCCAAGATGGTAGCATCTACATTTCAGGTGGAGAAAGGATCAAAGGAAAAGGGCAAAGGTTCATGCCCACCATCTCCTAAGATAGTTTCCTGAAGCTGCTGCAGGAATCTGCTTGCAATAAGTTACATGGCCACATGTTGCTGCAAGAGACACTGGGAAGTTGTTTTTTTTTTTTTAATCGAGATTGGCTATGTAATTTGTAGAGCCCAGTATAAAATGAAAACAGCTCCTTTTTCAAAAAACCAGGGAAAAAGTGTTGTTACTTAAAACAGATAGTTTTTCCTTTTTTTGTGGTCTCTCTCTTGACTGTCATGGTGGTTTTTTTTTTTTTTTTTTCCCTATTTAATGTTGTCCTAAGTGAAAAAAAAATGAAATTTTTCTAAGTAAATTTTCTAAGAAAAACTAAATTACAAGCATGAATTTTACCATTTTTTAAATTGTGCAATCTGTTTTAAGTGCAAATAAAAGACAGTTTCACTTTTTCCTGTGGAAACACCAAAATCCCACAATTTGTATTTGGTAGCATGTACACATTTCAGTATTACTCATTAGAATAGTGGAAACATTGCACAAAACTAATTCACTTATTTTTTTTTTTTACTTCTTGATATGCACCCATTCTGCCAACACACTGCCTTCAGCTTACTGAAGAGTAAGAAGGAATGAAATGAATGGGACCAAAATGAATGGGACCTATCTTTCCCTTTCTATCTATGTCATCATTTTCAGCGTAAAATGGTTGGTGAATACAGGGAATTATTAATACAAGGTTAAGGTCATTCATGTTTCTTAGAACCCACTGCCTTCTTTCTACATTTGAAGAGAGCTGTGGTTTGAATGGTAAGTTTGTCCTCCGGGGACTTTCAGTGCACTTCTTTACTCAGTTTTAGTCTGTTCAGGCTGCTACAACAAAATACCACAGGTTGGGGGCTTATAAACGACAGAAATTTATTTCTCACAGTTCTAGGAAGTCCAAGACCAAGAGACCAACATGGTCGCTTTCTGATGAGGACCTTCTTCCTGGTTCAGAGCTGGTGTCTTTCCCTGCGTCCTCATGTGGCAGAAGGAGTGAGGTGGTTCCGTGGGGCCACCTTTATAAAAGCCCTAATGCTGTTATAAGGGCTTCACCCTCATGAGCTAAACACCTCCCAAAGGCCCCACCTCCTAACACCATCGCTTGTGGTATCATCAGCCACAGGCATAACACACACTCACCTCTGAACTTCTGAGTCCTGCTGAACTTTCACACATGTGGGTCCATGGGAAATCTGTGCTCATGGGGTATCATGGGCACTATGTGCGGATATAGTGGTAAGAAGTGATGGACACATATACTGCATGTATTTTCTCTCCTCACACACATGCTCCAGGTCTCCTTAGACTTCACTTACAAAACACAAGTTCAATGAAAAAGTTATTGAGAATGCCAACAGCACAGAATTAAACCAGGGTTTAATAATCCTTCTGCTTGTGGGGCCTGTGAGGCTATGCAGCTGACCCTGGCCTTTCTTCCATCTGGCCATGTACCTGGTTAAATTTTTTGAGTAAGTCTCCAAAAAGAAAAAGAGTAGATTTTGAGGGAAACTTGTAGCCTGTGTTATACCTTCTGACACTCTTAGGAAGGCATCTGTCTTAGTCAGTTGGGACTGCTACAACAAAATACTATAGACTGTTCTGGAGGCAGGAAAACCCAAGATCAAGGTGTTGGCAGATCTGGTGTCTGCGGAGGACTCTCTTCCTGGCTTGTAGACAGCTGCCTTCTTGCTGTGTCATCGCTTGGTGGGGAGAGAGGAAGGGGGAAGAGAGAGATAGAGAGAGAGGTTCTAGTCTTTCTTCTTCTTACAAAGACCCAAATTCTATCATGGGGACTCCATCCTCCTGACCTCATCTAAACTTATTACTTCCTAAGGGACCCACCTCCAAATATCATACCAGGGATTAGGGCTTCAGCACATGAATTTTGCAGAGCACACATTCAGTCCATTCAGCAATCAGTATCATCCCTCTTATCTACATGATGAAACTGGAGGTTAAGGAGGTGAAGTAATGAGTCCAGGCTACAGAGCTAGTAAGTATCAAGATCAGGATTGAACCCATGTCTTCCAATGCTAAGGCCAGTTCTCATACTGCTACAACATATTTGGAATTTACAAAATGAAACTAAATTATGTTTAATGAAATACAGTAGAATGAAAATGTCAAGAGTATGGGTCTTTCTCATAAGATATTAAAAACAAGCATACCTTTTAGTTAAAATAGTAACTAAGTGCACCATACGTATATTGTTCATTCAATTCTTATAACAATTTCATGAATTGAGGGCTATCATATACCTATTTTATAGATGAGAAAGCAGAGACACAGAGAGGTTAAGTAGATTGCCTAAGGTTCTACAGCCTTGCAAGCCTGATTCTAAAGCCCCAAGTACTGACCACTGCTCCAGCTTCACGTGGAATTTGTTCCTTAAGGGAATGAATTACTATAGAAAGCCGTTTAATGAAAGGACAGATTCAAAATTAGCTTAAGATTCTTTTTTTCTTTTGGCCATGCTGCTCAGCTTGTAGTATCTTAAATCCCTGACCAGGGATCAAACCCTGGGCCCCCTATAATGAAAACAGAGTCCTAACCACTGGATGTCCAGGAAATTCCCTTAAGATTCATTAACATAAATATTCTCCCAATTGAGAATGTTAGTTTAGGAGTAAGGTTAAATTCTGGACCTGTTAGTCTTCAAAACAAATGTTCTTAGAAATGGTTCCTTTAATCTGTGGTAACTGGAAAATTGAGGGAATTCAAGCTTCTCTATAGGGAAGCCCCACACACTCAAGCTTCTCTATAGTATAAGGGCTAGTCAATATTCGTATCTTTGGAAAGAGGAAATGTGGACTCAAATTCTCCACAAACAGATTTTCAGGAAATAAGGGGAATTAGCTACTAAAGGGAGTATACTCTCTTGTAGCCTTTGAAGTTATAATGAATGACAGAGATGATAATCTGTGCATAAAAAGCAAAGTCACAGGGGAGCACATTTTGCTAGCAACAGACCACTGTGTTCTCTGTGTGTTAGCAATTCCAGTGTCAAGGGCGAGGGGTGAGGTGGGGGATGATAAACAGAGTTCAAACCATGGGTTTAGTTTGCAAACAAATGCCAAGATGAGTGAGTACACTTTTTTTTTTTTTTTTTTTTTAGCAAAGAAATCACTGGGCTGGAAAACCCTCAAAATATCAATCACTCCATAAGGTCTCCTTAGGAAAACAATGCTGTGATTTTTGTACAGAGACCTTTGAAGTCAACCAGTTTTGGCTTAGAATTTGAAAATAAAATTAAAAAAAGACCACTATAGGTCAAGAGGTCTTTCTGAACTACTTTCAATTCCAAAAGGCTCCTCAAAGGGAAGTAGGGCCTTGATTTTGTTAAAAAAGTATATTTAGCTTCAGAATGGGAAAGAAAGAGCCAGGATTCTGATTTCTTAGTCACGTACTTTCCTCCCTAGCCCAGGGAGGGTTGGCGGGGCCAAGGCTTGCTGTTCAGTCTCTTGGTTGTGTCCATCTCTTTGCGACCCCTGGACTGCAGCACGCCAGGCTTCCCTGTCCATCACCAGTTCCCGGAGCTTGCTCAAACTCATGTCCCTCAAGACAGTGATGCCATCCAACCATCTCATTCCCTGTCGTCCCCTTCTCCCCTGTCTTCAGTCTTTCCCAGCATCAGGGTCTTTTCCAATGAGTCAGTTCTTCGCATCAGTATTGGCCAAAGTATTGGGGTTTCAGCTTCAGCATCAGTCCTTACAATGAATATTCAGGACTGATTTCCTTTACAATCGACTGGTGTGATATCCTTGCAGTCTAAAGGACTCTCGAATCTTTTACAACACCACAGTTCAAAAGCATCAATTCTTCAGTGCTCAGCCTTCTTTATGGTCCAACTATCACATTCATATATGATTATTGGAAAAGCCATAGCTTTGACTAGACAGACCTTTGTTGACAAAGCAATGCCTCTGCTTTTTAATATGCTGTCTAGGTTGGTCATAGCTTTTCTTCCAAGGAGCAAGTGTCTTTTAATTTCATGGCTGCAGTCACCATCTGCAGTGATTTTGGAGCCCAAGAAAGTAAAGTCTGTCACTGTTTCCATTGTTGCCCCATCTATTTCCCATAAAATGATGGGACCGGATGCCATGATCTTTGTTTTTTGAATGCTGAGTTTTAAGGCAGCTTTTTCGCTCTCCTCTTTCACCTTCATCAAGAGGCTCTTTAGTTCCTCTGCTTTCTGTCATAAGGGTGGTGTCATCTGCATATCTGAGGTTATTGATATTTCTCCCAGCAATCTTGATTCCAGCTTGTGCTTCATCCAGCCCTGCATTTCTCATGTTGTACTCTAAGTTAAATAAGAAGGGTGACAGTATACCGCCTTGATGATATACAGCCAAGACCTGGGAGGCTATCAAAGATGCCGTCTGTGTAATAGGATCTGAAATTTATTTCTGATGTCATGGTAAGAACAAAATAACTTTGCTCTGTGTCAGGCTGGAGTGGCTGCAGTGCTTTTAATGGCTAGAAGAGTGGGATTCAGGTTCTCCTTGAGGGCCATTTCCAGGGCATGGAGTTTTCCCCAACACACCTAACTTCCATTTAATAACCCTTTAGAGAGTTTTTCTCTCTGAATATATCTGAACCTTCCATGAACCCATTTATGCTTCAGTTAGCACCGTCACTCGGATTTAACAAGTTCCATATGTTTGCCACCCATAGTGAAAGTAGTTTTGCCTTTTATTTGTCCTCAGATTGTCTCTGGTGAGCTGGTTGCTTTTGTCTCAATAAGAGTTCATTTGGTTGTCACTTAGGTCCTTTCCTAGGTCAGTAAGCTGATCTCAGCAACTGAGCAGCTTTTCCCCCCCGCTTTCTCAAGATACTTTATTTATTGGAAAATAGTCATGTCAATGATTACCATGGATTTTTAAAAATTGGACTATAATTGTTTTACAATGTTGTGTTAATTTCTGCTGTACAACAAAGTGAATCAGCTGTATGTATACATATATCCCCTCCCTTTTGAGCCTCCTTCCCAGCTCCCCGCCTCAATTACCGCCCCCCCTCCCGCCCCACCCCCAGGTTGCCCCAGGGCACCCAACCCAGTCCCTGAGCAGCTTTTGGGATGCAAGTGTGGGGAGGAAGATTGGGTAAATATTCTGTAGCAATTGAAGATCTGGGCATAGTAACAAGTGAATCAGCTTCAAATGCATCCATCTTCTAACTTGTTAAATGGAAACAATAGCTCCACAGAATTTAAGAGAAGAAAACACAAAACATGTTTGAATCCCATTTTCAAAGCACTATATTGCTTTATAATGATAAGTGATAAAAACGCCTCATTTCCCTCTGAACATTTTCTGGAAACAGAATTTCATTATATTCATGAATTCAAATCAGGGTCCTCTTAGGAAAGATACTAGAATGTGCCTTTGTTTGGTCAAGTGAATTTATTTAATGATGAGATCTTGAGACTTTGTCAGAAAATGCCGATAATTTTCAATATTTAATACCTCTCTGAGAGCTGAATGTATGGTTTCATGTTTTTATCTTGCACAGTGCTATAAATTACATTCTGATCTTCTATTCAGTGCTATAGTTTAAATCCTAGGACACCAAAACTTTTAGAGAGAGTTTCTCTCCTCTTAATTACTACAGAATAAGCAAACAATAGTGTACCTAAAAGTATTCCCCACCTCCAAGTTTTAAATTTTTTCACATTCTGTGCAGAGGATCCACGGAGGAAATATTTTTATATTTCTGCTATTAAATTTTGTAAGAAGATTTTCATTCTGCAATCTTTTATTATCTCTTCTGTCTCTAGATTAACCTATGTATGTTTATTTTCTTATCTCTATAGATGAACAACTGTATTAACGTATTATGTACTGTACAAAATGTACAGAAAGTTGGGAGAATGGGCAAAAATGGCATAATATTTTAATTTTATTTCATACTATTTATATTAATGACACAAGCTATTTTTCTTTTTACTAGTAATAATATTTTAATGAGAGCAATGCTCTTGAACCTACTTCATTATTTAATACTGAGATAAAAACGTTCAGAAGTCTGATTCTTAGTTCAGTTAATTTTACTGCTTGGTTTTAATAGCTGCTTTAACTGAAAAAAGATACTTCGTGTGTATACACAGAACCAGACAGAAGAAGTACATCATTGACCATATTCCTTAATCGTTATACTCTTGTGTCAACCTCCTCCACCAATTTTGCAAAGATTTGTATTAAAATTTGGCAGTTCTCCATATTCCTTAATGCCTTTCAATTGTTTTTTCAAACGAATCAGGTAAGTTGCATGTTTTATTTCTAAATAAATTATTTGAAAGCCTATAGATACTCTGTAAAATTTCTTAATCAGGCTATAAAATTTTCTACACGTACAGAACTGTTTTCATAGTTGATACATATTATTTTCAGTAAGAAAATCACATACATGTCCAAACATCTTTTTACATAATGATCTCTCCTTTGCACTAATTTCAAAATGCAACTGCTGTCTCATGAATTGTATAAGATCATTGATTAACAAGGTTTATTTTGTTTTAAATTCTTGTCAGACAGCAAACTTTTGTACTTTTAGCTTCACTGTGCTTGCTGCTATAAATGGGCTATTTTATGGTTTCTTTGCAGGAATCTTTTTAACTGACTAGCTCTTTTTGTGAGGTTAGTTTGGTAAAAAGAGATAATACAATCTATGTACCTGTGTGCTAAGTCACTTCAGTCATGTCCGATTCTTTGTGACCCTCTGGACTGTAGCCTTCCAGGCTCCTCTGCCCATGGGATTCTCCAGGCAAGAATACTGAGGGGGTTACCATTTCCTTCTCCAGGGGATCTTCCTGGTCTGGGGATCAAACCCAAGTCTCTTAAGTCTCCTGCACTGGCAGGTCGGTTCTCAACCACTAGTGCCACCTGGGAATGCAATCTATAAATCTACTTAAATGGATATGTGTATTATACAAAACAGCATAACTTGAATGAGATAGTGAAGGTGGTGAGGGTGGTGCTGTATACCCCTCCTCACTGAAGATGAACCTCTGGCATCAGGAGCTCTTCAAGACCCAGATGACCATTAGACCCTCACAGGGATAGTCTGATGAATATGTGCCTCAATAGGATCCACAATAATAATAATACAATACAAATCAAATTATGCCTTATATTTAACACTGAATATATTATTTAACAATATGTTAATATATGTTATAATCAACATATTATATTGTTACTTTAATATATATTGTAATCAATACACTGTAATGTATTGCTATTATATTATTATACTAATTTAAGGCTTAATTTTATTCTTAATTTTTAGATGAAAATTATTTTAGGAAAACAGTTCTAATTTTTTTCATATTTTTTGGAGGCTTATGATCTATAGCAGAAGAGAGACATATAAACAAATAACTGTATTCAACATGTAAAATGCTTTATACATGGAAAAAAAATGCTATGGAATCATGTGATCAGGGAAGGACAAGGTAGGACAGAGGTTAAATTCCAGAAATTCAGAGAGAAGATATATTTGAGAGGAACTTGAAGGATGAATGGGAGATTGCTGAGTGGATAAGGGGGTGAAGGACATTCAAGGAGACACAAGAACACAGGAGAGTATGCCCAGAAAACCTTGAGTGGTCTGCTGGGATCAGAATATAGGATGCCTGGGGGAAGAGTTAGACTTGAGACTGGAGAGATGGATGGGATTCAGGCAGTGAAGGGTTTCATTCTATTGGTAAGTGGGAACTACTGGAGATTTTAAATAAAGGAATGACCTTAGTAAAGGATGTATTTCATTTATAAATCATGAACAAAATGCAGCTTTTGAAAATAATTAAATTTTTGGCAGGTGTGAGTGAAATTCTGTTCAATCTAATTTAACTAATATTATTGACCATATTCTGTGTGACAGGCAACATCCCCAAGGCAACACAAAGGTATATTGGAGCATATTTTACTTGGTAGAAGAATTAAGCTAAGCATTTACAACTGAATACGCACATATCTGCATTTATTCTTTACCATGGTGATGTCTTTTTGATAACCTCAACATCTGGAACAAATTAACACTGGTATTTAATACTTAACAATACACATGTGATCCAAGTATCCAAGCTTATGAACTCCACTTGAGTTTGGATTTCTTCTCCTGAAGGAATATGAGCCTCCTACAAGTGCCAGTATATAGAGAGAAATCTGCCTATGATATGGCTTTGAAAGGATAGCTTCTGTTGTTTGTGTCATTGCTTGGGGGGAGGCACCAAGGTGACTTATTGGTTTGCCATTTAGCACAACAAATACTTGTAAAAGGCCCTTGTGTTACAGGGAATAAACATTAATTACATTGTATCTTTGAAAATGAAAGTGAAATATGCTTTGAAGAAAGTTTGGGAAAAACAGAAAATCATGAAGAAGAAAATGCAAATCCACCCCAAATCAGACTTCTCAGAGGTAACAATGGTCTCCCTCATTGAAGGCAGATTCTTTACCAGCTGAGCCACAGGGAAGCCCACAATGGTTGCTGCTGCTGCTAAGTCGCTTCAGTCGTGTCCAACTCTGTGGGACCCCGTGGACTGCAGCCCACCGGGCTCCTCCGCCCGTGGGATTTTCCAGGCAAGAGTTCTGGAGTGGGGTGCCATTGCCTTCTCTGCCACATTTGTGTGGGCTGCAGTCCATGGGGTCGCCAAGAGTCGGACATGACTGAACGACTTCACTTTCACTTTTCACTTTCATGCATTGGAGAAGGAAATGGCAACCCACTCCAGTGTTCTTGCCTGGAGAATCCCAGGGACGGGGGAGCCTGGTGGGCTGCTGTCCATGGGGTCCCACAGAGTTGGACACGACTGAAGTGAATTAGCAACAAATGTTTTTTATGTGCATATGTAAAATACATGTATTTTCAAAACTAAAAACATTATATATAATCTTTTCATCTTATTACCTTAAAAATATAGTTAGTGAATATTTTTATGTCATGGGATGTTCATTGAAGATATTTTTGTATGACTGTGCCGTATTGAGTTCTAAAATTACACTATAATTTATTTAAACAACTTTCAGTTTGGGACATTAGATTGATTACAATTTTTTCCCTGTACTTATAGAGATATTCTTTGGCATAAACCGTTGATCACATCTCCGAATATTTAATTTTTTAGGATCAATTTCTAAAAGTGCTCAAAGGATCTGGAATTTGTAGGAGAGGTGATCTGTCGAATATTTAAAGAGAGTGATTGAAATTGTTCTCCACTTTGGCAAAAGCATATGGAGGGCCTTTGTATGATAAGAGAATACTTAACTTTGATTCATCCAGCCCTTCAACAAATATTCTCTGAATGCCTCCTCATCCCAGGCTCTGTTCCTGGGTGCTAAGGTGCAGCAGGAAGCAAGAGAGATGTGTTCACCTCCATCATGGCAGTAATCCAGAAAGTTAGAAATCATGGGTCAACTTCCTGTTACAGAAAATAGGGCAAGCAGCTTGTCCGGTTTTACACAGCCATCCACGGAGAGCCAGGAACACAGGTTTCTCTCCTGCAGTTGAAGCCCCTCTGCCCCCAACCAGCCATCTCTTCCCTCAGTGAGATCTTGAGGGCAACAGTTCAGGGCTGGCTTTTGGTGTCTTCTGTACTTAGATCTAACTCTCAGCAAAGTTGTGAAGTGAATGGGGCCAAGCCTGTTGTTGGGGCTCGGGCCTCTCCCTTTTGTGCCATTTCGCCTCCTGGAGTCCCCTAATCCTCTCTCTCAGGCACCCCACAAACTCGTAATCTTTTCTCGTGACTTGTGAAAACTCCCCTTTCTGGGAAGGAACTGATATCAGTCACTTGTATCTCAATGTGAATGAATTAAGACAGTGTTTCTTCTTCCAAGGGGAGTTAACTGTGAAGGCATTTGAAGATCTCTTTCTTATTGAAGAATGCCAGACTTTGTTTCCAATGGAGGCATTTTGGGCATCAGGGAGTAGGTAGGGCAGGGATGCCCT
Organism: Bos indicus; assembly: GCF_029378745.1. NCBI lineage: Eukaryota > Metazoa > Chordata > Mammalia > Artiodactyla > Bovidae > Bos > Bos indicus. The sequence goes on along the minus strand of NC_091760.1, from coordinate 97,377,371 downwards.
TCTTTCACAGCACATCTTCCCACACCATTTCTACCATAGTTGGTTAGCCCAATCTCCCCCTTAAATACAAGGTTGACAAGGCTGGGTGGGGAAGTTGAGGACATTGTATCCATATCCTGAGTTTATTTCCAGTATATTAAAGGGGCTGCTTTAGTTTGGGGAAGAGTGGATACCTGTATATGTAAGGCTGAGTCCCTTCACTGTTAACGTGAAGCTATCACAACATTGTTCATTGGTTATATTGCAACACCAATTAAAACGTTAAAAAAAAAGAGGCTGCTTTGAACCTAGAGCTTCAGAGAACAGGGAACCCCATTGCTAGGAAACCCCCTGCCCCCTTCCCACCTGCCCTGTGAGGAGTGTCTCCGCTAGGAAGGAAATTCAATTACAGTCTTCCAGTCACCAGAATTGAATTTGGATGGACTATTTCCTCTTTGGATTCTATTCCAAATTGTATTCCTGTTGCTGTGTTTGAAGTTAATTAGAGTCACAAATCATTCATATTTCCCTTCTCTGAAGGCAAGTCTGCCACAGTACTTATCTCATCCAGTTAATTGACTTTCAGAGGGCTCATCCCTTCCTGAAAACACTCTAAATGGCTCTGTAAGCATCAGACTTACACATATATGTAATAAGCAGTTGGAGAATTCAAATTTTAGGTCATAAAAATGGGTGGGGGCATGGTGAGGCTTTTCTCTCTGAGCCTCACAGCTTAGAGTTTTTCTTGATTTGATTGAGGCCAATAGGAGAATGGAAAGAACTTCTCATGGGGTAGAAGCATGTGGGCTGAGGAGAGGAAGGGAACTCGACACAGAAAGGACTCATTGCCAGTCAGTGAGCTCCTAACAGTTGGAAATAACATGTGGGAAAGCTGTCCACTGAATGTTTGAGATATGTGAATCCTTTACATTTCTAATGAGTATTTAATTTTTAAAAATGGTTTTGAGCTACAGACTAAGGAGAAGATGCCTCTAAAACACCTTCAATACTCTGAATAAACCTTTTAATCTTTTTTTCCCAATTTTTAGAATTATGGTAAAATATATATAACATAAAACATACCATAGTAGCCATTTTTAAGAGTACAGTTCAGTGGTATTAAGTACCTTCATATTGTCGTGCAAATGTCAACACCACCCTCTCCCAGTGAGAAGCTCTATATCCACAGTAACTCTGCACTCTTCCCTCCCCCAGCCCCTGGCAACCTCTATTCTTTTTACTGTCTCTATGATTTTGACTACTCTTGGTACCTCATATTAGTTAATATTTGTCTCTTTGCAATTGGCTTATTTAACTTAGCATAATGTCCTCCATGCTGTAGCATATGTCATAACTGTATTCATTTTTAAGGCTGAATAATTTTCTATCCTATGTATAGACCACATTTTCTTTATTCATTTATTCATTGATGGACATTTGGTTCCCTTCATGTGTTAGCCATGGTGAATAATGCTGCTATGAACAAATACCTTCGAGACTCTACTTTCCTTATTTTTGGATATATGCCTAGAAGTGGAATTGTTGGCTCATATGGTAGTTCTATCTTTAATGCTTTGGGGAATTGCCAAGCTGTTTTCACAGCAGCTGCATCATTTTACATTTTCACTAACAGTGCACAAGGGTTCCATTTTCTCCAAATAGTCATCAGTATTTGTTATTAAATAACCTTTCAACTTTAAGACCCATGTAATCAGGTTGTATTTTGGAATATCAATCCAATTATTTTTGATCCTGATAATCCCTAGTTCCAGGTTGCACTATGACTCTTCTTGTATACTGTTTGTAAACGTGCAAATGGGCATCCTCCCACCAGTAAGACTAAATTATCAGGCTTATTGCCACCTACCCCCTGCCCTGGAAGAAGGATAATATGTAGGGAAGTCCTTTTCAGACTGAAAGAAGAGGGCTAGTCCAGCCCCTACTGGTCCTGCTAGATGATGGGGAGAGGAAGAGAAATGGAGGTAAGACAGAGAGGGAAAAACACATGTCCAGGCTTTCCCCACTCTGTGGGCAGGATGTGATAGGAGTGAGAATGCCTGAAAACATCCAAAGGGTTATCCCCACTCTGTGGGCAGGATGTGATAGGAGTGAGAATGCCTGAAAACATCCAAAGGGTTATGGTACAGTGAGCTGGAAAGATATAAGCTGTGGTGTGCTTGTTGTTGTTGTTCAGTCACTAAGTTGTGTCTGACCCTCCGTGACCCTATGAATGCAGCACACCATCCTTCACAATCTCCTGTGTTTGCTCAGATTCATTCCATTGAGTCAGTGATGTTATCTAACCATCTCATCCTCTGCTGTCCTCTTCTCCTTTTGCCTTCAGTCTTTCCCAGCATCAGGGTCTTTCCCAATGAGTCGGTTCTTCCCATCAGATGGCCAAAGAATTGTAGCTTTAGCTTCAGCATCAGCCTTTCCAATGAATATTCAGGATTCATTTCCTTTAGGATTGACTGGTTTGATCTCCTTGCAGTCCAAGGGACTCTCAGGAATCTTATCCAGAACCACAATTTGAAGGCATCAATTCTTTGGCACTGAGCCTTCTTTATGGCCTAACTCTCACATCCATACATGACTACTGAAAAAACCATAGCTTTGATGATACTGACCTTTGTCAGCAAAGTCTTTGTTTTTTAATACACTGTTTTGGTTTGTGGTGTGCTTATAAAACAGAGAAGGCAATGGCACCCCACTCCAGTACTTTTGCCTAGAAAATCCCACGGATGGAGGAGCCTGGTAGGCTGCAGTCCATGCGGTCACGAAGAGTTGGACACGACTGAGCGACTTCACTTTCACTTTTCCCTTTCATGCATTGGAGAAGGAAATGGCAACCCACTCCAGTGTTCTTGCCTGGAGAATCCCAGGGATGGGGAAGCCTGGTGGGCTGCTGTCTATGGGGTCGCACAGAGTCAGACACGACTGAAGTGACTTAGCAGTGCTTATAAAGATTTAACAGACAGCTCTCTGGGAAAGGAAAAAAAAAAACCCAACCCTGATCTTGCAGCTTGTGCCAATTTGCATGGCGTAAATAACGCTCACCGTGGCTGAGCTGTGTGAATTCACTGAACACAGAGCTGGGAAGAAATGTGTAATAGCTCATCATTACATAGTATTTCCTCTATACAGACGTAACAGTTGTAAATAACCTCAAGAGCATAGATCACAGTTACATGTAATAAAACAGTTTTGAGTATTTATCACCTTTACTTTCAATATAACTAATTGTAAGTTTGTAGAAGTTAAGTGTTAATAATGATTGTTTCTGCAACTGAGTCACCAAAGTCATGGAAAGTTAATCATTCTCATGAGCAGGCTGTCGCACACCATTGGCTATATGCCTCTGTAAGCAGAGGCCAGAAACGATAGTGTATTGTTAGTGACAGGCGTGGCTGCTACTCGAGCCCCAGCTGGTGCCCCAGCTCCTGGTTCTCAGGCCCATCCCGTGGTGGGATGCAGTGAATTCTAATCCAGAAGTGCTGAGGCCTCAGCAGACCAGCAAAGGTCTGGAGTCCAGCTGAAGAGGCGTCAATGTTCAGGAACTTTTCCAGAGTTAACTGCCAGGCCTATGAACTTTGGAAGTGAGTGTCATCATGAGACCCACACGGCCCTTTGTTCTTCAGTGGTCATCTGTCCAGGGAGCTACCCAGGGAGTCACTCTGCAGGAGCATCCATTAGTGATTCAGAGCACCCTAGTCCTCATCTACACCTGAACTCCCCTCTCTTATGAGATCTCATCAGCTCTGTTCCCAGATGCCATTTTGGACAGAAGCAAGGGAGAAGGGAGGAAATCCAGAAGATGGAGAATTTATTACAAAGAGACTAGATCATCTAAAAAGAGACCAAACTGGAAGGCAAATGTGATTCCATAAATTAATATATTTAAAGTTTGTTTTTCTCTTCCCTGCTACCCAGTGGGGTAGATCTTTGCAAGGGAGATTAAGGAGTTGTAGGTAATAAAGACAAGGCAGGTTCTTCACATCTCATGTGGTGTGGACAATATGTGACCCTGATGCTCCTCTCTATCTTTTCTGCAGATGTCACTATCTATGCCATCAAAAAGTAAAATAAATGAATGCTATCATCATTAATTGGGTTTGAGACTCTCGGCAGGTAATGTTCTTGCAATTAGGCCATAAAATGAACGTGGGCAATAACTCTAATGTTCTAAGGGTGGAGGGATGTGTGGCTGTGCCTGGAAATTGGAGCTGGGAAAGCGGTAACTCACAAGGCAGCCTAGTTAGCAGGGTCCTGGGTAAAGCCCTGTATCTTGTTGGAGGAAAATGGTGAGAGGGAGATGGAGTCACTTCATGTTCTCCCAAGTCTGCTAAAGTGGAACTTTCAGTTTCTTTACTGAAGTAAAGTGAATTTTAAAAGGTAGGATGGCACTGACTTTCTTCAAATTTAAATTTTAATAGTCGATTACCTGTAATTTTTAAAAGTTTTTTTATTCTGAAAATGAATTTTCCACAATAATGCAATTAGTTCCAAAAAATGAGCTCATTTATCTCACTTTTCTACAAAGGACAATTGAAACATTTAAGGCAAGATTCACTTATTCATCTCCATTTTAATATGGAAAGAAAGTAGCAGACTTCAGATATTGGTTGAGGTTAACAAAATATGGGAAAGCTCCTTTTCTTTTTTTTCTTTTGGTCGCTTCCTGTATAAGAGCTTTACATTACTATGGATATTTTATAGTAAGACACTTTTGTTTCTGACTTTCTTTATAAGCCCATTTTAAAATTTAAAGGCACACAATAAAGCTTTATCCATTTATTAAAATATACACATTTTGGTAAATTTAGAATTTTTCCCTTAGTATCTTGATAAATCAATATATTGTCAACATCACAGTCATTTGAAAATAAAACACACTTCATAACATATCTGGATATTATTTCTTTCTTCATAACACTACACACCCCATTGTACAGTGCACCAATGGGAATTAGAAACCACAAAACGAACAAACTTTAACAAACACAGAAGTTCATACCAGGAAAAAAAAAAAAGCAGAGAACACCACCAGAAGTTACCATCTGCAGAAAGCAAGTTGTACTTCTTAAGGATCAAACAAAAATGAAACATGTTAGTAAAATTTACAAGCTGTATTTATAACTTTGGATATGAATTAAACAGTAACATTTCTTTTCCACAGTGAGAAAAGCTAGAATGTGAGTCCTGGATAGATGGTGTGCCAACATGGAATGAGGACTGTAGCTGCTCTTTAAAAGACCTGCAGCCCCTTCTATTAGCCCAGACAGATGAGGTATTTATACACCATCATAGCATTAACCGTGCTTTTGCTTTGGAAAGTAGAGGTTTATGATTTCCAGGGTAGATTCTAGCTTTTGTGAGCATGAGTGAGTGAAGCAAAGTATCTGCAACTGCAAAGACCAATCAGTAGGAGATGTACAAGGAACAGCGTCCTCATCCCAGTACCAGAATGAACTCAGTCCTTCATAGTCTGCACTTTCTGGGGGACTCACATGACCCACAGTTCCCATTAGCCAATGTCACCAATGCCAATGTCAGAAAAATGGGGGGAAAATCACAGAGTCTATATGAAAAAATCCACAGGCTGCCCCTGTTTCCTAGTTCTAATACCAAGCCATTTTCTTTCCTTATTGTATCAAAATGCACTACATGTTCTTATAGAATATGGAATTATAGTTGCCTGGTTTCAGAAGATTTCAAGCCCAAAGCTGTTGTGCATTTTATTAACTCCATTCAGGTAGTATACTGTTTAATGACGTCTAACACTATTTTAGTTGATACTACAGAACATATGTTCACTTTCGATGGCCTTCAAAATGTCCACTAATCCTTTTTGGGCTTTAAGTTCTAAAAAAAGAAGAGAAGGTTTTCCTAGAGAAGGAGTTTTGGCAAAAGGCAAGTGCCTAGGTATTTCAAAAGGATGCGTGAGTTACTCAAACCAAGCAAAAATAGGAAAGCTTTTTAGGAACGAACTTGCTCCTGAGCGGGAAGAAAGTTACAACAGTCTCTCCTCTAAAATCTTTGAGACAATGAAAGTAGATACAGGACTATCGTACACGATAGGGGTTTCTTGCTATCCATCATCATTCCAGCTGAGAAATAAAAATGCCTTGGGAAAACAGCATCCGGATTTCCGGTCGCGGCTGAGGCCTGCTGGCTGGGACGCTGTCCAGCGCGCGCGTTGTTCATTTACACATTTCTGGCTCTTTCACTGCGGCAGCATTGCTGCGTACAGGTTGGCGCCCATCTTTCCGAGGGACTCTAGAGGCCTCTGTAGACAAAGGGGTCCTTAGAGTCTGGGAGGTGCATGCATATGGGAGAAACCGAGGCTCCGTCAAATTTGGGATAGAAAAACGCTCCTGAACAAGTTATATTCTGAAACAGCGAGAAAATGGAGTGCAAATTCCACGTGGCGCATTTGGAGGGTGTGTTTCCTTTGCTCCGTTCTCTCCACTAGCATAAGATACTAAGGCCAGCTTCGGAGTGCTGACTAACCCGAGGGTTTTAGTCCAAGAGTGGACTGCTGATTGCCTCCTGGACTCGGTGAGTTGACCCCCAGCTGTGGCTTCAGACACGTCTTCCGATTTCTGACATCTCCACCCAACAAGGCAGTCTAATCGGAGACGCAAAATCAGTAAACCTGTGGCTGACCCTCGGTTGGCTTTCACTGACATCTCAGCCCTGCTAAAACCTGGTGAAAAAGTGGACAGCAATTTCCTCTAGTCTTTTAGGCTGATTCTCAGACTCTTGTAGTTTCTCTTTATGTTGCCGTGAAGAGTTCTAGCCCCTTGTAAAGTTGATTTCCAACAAGTGGGGTGTAAAGGAGTTCAGGTTCATCAACTCTTTTCAGAATGGGAGAAGACATTTCTTTGAAGGAGTTTGTGTTTTATTTAACCAGTATTACTAGGTTTATATCCTGAACAACCCATAGGTTTTAGAGAAAGAAAGATCATTAAATTCAGTAGTTTTCTCCCCCTGTTTATTAAACAGGCTCATCATAACCATTATGTTGATATTTGATTGCTGTTAGTTTGTTACTAAGAAGTAGAACTGGATTCTTGACCTAATTCTGTCATTCTTTTCCTTTCACTAGTTCAAAGTGGCTTTGTACTCAGGTTTGAGTAAAATCGTGAGCTGCAGTTTTAACGTTTAGGTTAGATAGATATAAAATGTTGTTAGCTTTGTTGTTTAAACGTATTACTGAAAATTTTAATGTGGCTGGAAATAACTGTGTTGTCTGTCTACATGTTAAATGAACAAACTTCTCAGCTAATGATGAAATCAGACAGGATTTCAAAGGAAGTATCATATGTTGTTTTAAGAATGGATATTTTTCTCCTTTAATATGTGAAATCAACTTGGAGTGTGTATGTGATTTATTAGCTCCTTGCCTGGGCAGAGGAAGCCACTGCTCCAGTTTCTTAAAGTCCAGCCTTCACTGATTCATACTTTCATCATTTTCTCAGTGCCTCCCCACCCAAGGAGAGCTGCCGAGCTCAGTTCAACATTCGTGTCTCTCTGTGCATGAGCCCTGACCTGCCTTCTCAGCATTATTTCCTACAGTTCAAAATATAAATCATGTCTTCTTGTTAAACTAGCTTCTTGCTTTCCCTTGAAGGAGACACAGTACAAGTTATTAGTCAAGAGATAGTTATCAGCCACAATCTATACCTTACTCATGCTGATCCTGCACTTGGCAGGCATCGCTTTCGTTTCTACCTGGCAAAATTTTGCCCATCCCACAAGGCTCAACACAAGGGCTGCGTTCTCTTTGATCTTTCCATTGGAGGAAGGTCTTTTCCATATTTGAATCTCTACGGCACATAATATGCTCTCCACAAATATTGTTGAATAAGTATTTCATTTTCCTTTCATTCATCTACCCATCCATCAGATTATCAGGTATTTATTGAACATCCACTATAAGCCAGGCACATGTAGTTGGTAAAATCTAGCCCTGAAGCTTTTCTGTGGGTGTCAGTGGTCTCTGCTGTTACAATTCTTCGCCCTCCTGAGGAAAGATTTAGTCTTATCATGCTGAAATACTTCTTGCTGTCATTATCAACAATTTCATCATTTCTTAAGTTGCTCCCTCATTGGCAAATTTAGCAATGCATATCAAGTTTCTCCATTTGTGCACTAAATACACTTCTAGCTTTGTCTTATCCTTTCTTTTCTATTTTTATTTGCCTCACATTCCTCATTTCTTTTTTTTTTTTTTTGGTATTATATGTATTTTAATAACCACTTGAAATCCTCTTGAAGTGAAGGAGAGTACTAATAAGTAGCATACATTTAAAAAGCCAAATAATTAGCTCCAAGCCATAAATCCATATTATGAGATCTCACCGAAAGAGCTCTTGCTACAGAGGATTCAGTAACATATAGGTCTTCCTAGGATGTTGTTCAAGGGGCTAAGTGTCTGAGGTAATTATAGGGTGATCTTACTTTTAGTGTGGTCCTACAAATATAGTCTTAAGAAAATGAATTAGGAGATGCTAATATCATTCTAGTGATTAATGATATTTGAAAACTGCACTGTGAAATCTGAGTCTATTTCACAGAGGCTGGGAACCATGAGAGAAAAACATGTCTATTTATCTTGAAAAACTTTCTATTATATTGACTAATTTTTAAAAAAAACCAAGGTCACTGGTGAAATGACTAACCAATTTAGAGCAATAAAGAGAGCAAAGCTTAAAAAAAATATAGAGATACTATTTGAGAGAAATGACTCCTGGAATGAGGGTGATTTTGAGAGGGTCTTTATGAAATCAGTACCAACAGGGTTTACCAAGCACGAGTCCTCTCTTCTCATGCTACAGAAACTCCACACATCTACCAGAAGACAGTTGTTACAATAATACTTACACCTTATTAGTAAAAGGAAGCTCTTTCAGGCATGTTAAGATTTTGTTATTTGCATTCATATTTCTCATATTTCTCTTTGAACACTTTTAATAAATACAGTTCCACCCCATCTGTCTGGATATGTCTTAAGTCTAATAGATTATATTTAAACTAGGCAGATTTGTTCAGTCCTAAGACCAGTTCCCGGAGAAGGCAATGGCACCCCGCTCCAGTACTTTTGCCTGGAAAATCCCATGGATGGAGGAGCCTGGCGGGCTGCAGTTCATGGGGTCGCTAGAGTCGGACACGACTGAGCGACTTCACTTTCACTTTTCCCTTTCATGCATTGGAGAAGGAAATGGCAACCCACTCCAGTGTTCTTGCCTGGAGAATCCCCGGGATGGGAAGCCTGGTGGGCTGCTGTCTATGGGGTCGCACAGAGTCGGACACGACTGAAGCGACGCAGCAGCAGCAGCAGCAAGACCAGTTCCAAAGTTTGTTTTCACAAGAAGTACTAATTTAATCTCCAAAGATATATTTCACACACCAGCCACTGTATCTTTATGGTTAATCTTAGGGGAGAGAGAAATGGAATTGCCAAGCATTACATTAAGATGAAAAAATGACCTCAGGAAAACCAGAGTGCTGAACAATTACTATAGAGGAATGAAAAAAAAAAGATCTGGAGAATAGTAATTATTTGAATTTAAATGGCATACATTGGCTTCGGGTGGGATATCCAATTTATTAAAGAAAAACTAGTTTCAGTTGGCCTTTTTATAAATATTATTATTTTTAAAGCCCAGTTCATCAACCAAGAGGACTTGCCATGTTTGGTTGTTTTATCTACATTTATCAGGTTCCGGTGCTGCCCTTTCCCTGGGCTGTGAACCTCCAAGGGCAGATGTTACATTTCTTTTTATTCCTATTGTTTAGGATTTGGTGCATTTTTGATCATTGTTAGTTTCACATAAAAATGTGCTTTTGTATCCTGTCTATAATCCTGAACCATGCCAAGATGGCACAAATCTCAACCTTTAAGAAAGAACAGACTTAAACATTAGTTGATGTTCTGGAAAACTTTTGGCATAACTCGAGATCCAGGAGACAGAGAGAGCAAAGAATTTACTATTTTGCCCTGCTTTCAGGAAATCCTCACAAAGATTTTAGCTTGATCCAAATTGTGCCTTCACATACATGTGTACACATCTCAAGGTACTGTATGAATCCCTATAGCCCAAGACTAGAATGCACAGACCATGTGTTTTTTTCTTGTTGCAAATGTCCTCTTCTAGTTTGTTTCTGAGAAAATAATCTTTAAGAGTCCCTCTTAAGTTGCTTCAGTCATGTCTGACTCTTTGTGACCCCATGGACTGTAGCCACTAGCCTTCCCTATTCATGAGGATTCTCCAGGCAAGAATACTGGAGTAGGTTGCCTTGCCCTTCTCCAGGGTTTAGACCTTATCAGGTAGATTTTTTCCTCTGGGTTTTAGTGAAACTACTTTGGGAAATAACAGGAAAAATCCATGTCTGAAAGTGAGCTACTCCAGAGGAGTAGGGTTCAGAATGAAATGTGATCTCATGGAATGTGATTACCTAAGTAGCTATGCTTCAGTATTTTTTGTTTTCAGATTAGCACCCACCAATCAAGTGGCTGCATATCTCAAAAAACTTCAGAATTTATAATTTTAGAAATCTGAAATAGAGTTTGCAATGTGATCTCAGTGGCTGGGTCACTTCTCCTTGTAAAGCTTTTTTATCTGATCATAAAACAAATAGCCTACTTCTTCAAGGCATATTAGTGCCATGAAATCATGCTCCACTTTGCCTTCTTTCATCATGTCAGCAGGAGCTTAGAGTCTGGTATAAGAGAAGGCATGACATGACAGAGAGTTAATTTTTGCCAGTGCCCTTCTGGCTTTCACTGCAAGAGATGGTTATTCAGGGTTTTTTTTTTTCCT